>NC_060902.1:4249285-4849285 GCF_014805685.1 Silurus meridionalis
GTGACGCAAAAGTGACTTTTTTCAAAACCAAAGTCCAAAGCAAAAAGCAAAAAAGGAAAATATGCATTTTTAAACTAAAATTTATTAGTTTGGACACGGCCTTGACCTGCCCATGACACTTAAAAACATAATTTCCTAGATTTATTTCCTCCCCAAATTTACAACCAACAAACCACTCTGACATTGACAAGGCAGGTTTTAAGGATGAATGAAAGAGTGCTGCAAATATAACAGTTCAATTCATCACCTGTTCAAATGTGAATTGGTGTCCACAATCTGTACATCTGACGAGTCGCCCACAGAAACATAATTTTTGGAAGCTTTTGTATAAAATGAATGAATAGTATATTTGTACATCTGATATGATTATTTATAGATAAAGTATCCACACCACATTCTCTTGAAAGTAAAGAAGGCAATTAGTGCTGCTTCTCTGAAAAAAATTGTCTAACCTAATACAAATTAAAAAATGACGGTACTATAGATGTGGAATTTTGAATAAAATTGGCTGTAATTAACTACCTGTAGAGGAAAAGTTTTAAAGCAATTTTTACAACAATAAAATTTCTAGTATCAAAACCAAATTTGTTGCTCTCACCGCTGTGGCCCGGGTTTGATCCCCGGTCAGGGAACCAACCCCAGCCATTAGGGTTGCACAAGCCTTAGTGCCGGTCCCAAGCCCGGATAAATGGGGAGGGTTGCGTTAGGAAGGGCATCCAGCGAAATCAAACATGTGGATGGTCCGCTGTGGCGACCCCTAACGGGAGAAGCCGAAGGAAAGTAGTATATTACATTATGAATAAATTCTAAAGATTCTGTTTTTCTCTCCCCACGTTGTTCCACAGCTGTACATCCAGACCACCACGCTGACCATCTCCATGAACCTGAGCGCCTCTGTGGCTCTGGGTATGCTCTACATGCCCAAGGTCTACGTGATCATCTTCCACCCAGAACTAAACGTCCAGAAACGCAAGCGTAGCTTCAAAGCGGTAGTGACGGCGGCCACCATGTCATCGCGCCTCTCGCACAAACCCAGTGACCGACCAAATGGCGAGGCCAAGACCGAGCTGTGCGAAAACGTCGACCCTAACAGTAAGTAATGCAACGTTTTTTTTGTTTTCCGTTTGTTTGTTTTTTTATTCGCACACCTTCATCACGGCTCTGCCATTTATTTCCTCTCCGATGACGCACATTTGCTAATGGTGAAAAAGTTAAGCCTTTGTTATTTTTACCAAGTCGCAGTAGGAGGGAAGATATGAGTAATCCTAGTCAGTCGGGTGTACGTGTAAGTCACACTATTTGGTGTGGTTCTGAGCAGATGATGACTTTCAGCCATACGTGTGTAGGTGTTAATAAAAAAATGGATATTTCTATCTAGTCTTGGAAGTAATAAAATGAAATAGATGTTCCATAAGCAAGCGTGCTCATTGGTACTCATGCATGGCATTGTTTCTTACACTTCTTTACATATCAAATCCAACTTGTGCTGGACCTCCTGTTTGTGGATTTTTATTTTATTTGATCTGTCTATTTAATAATATTAATTGTTAAAAGAAACCCTTTTTATTAAGTGTTTTTTAGAAGTAGATATGGGTATTCAATTTACAGGATTGCCTCATAGGTAGCAAGCTCCAGCTCCTGTTTCTCTCCAGTGCAGGAACAAAGCATCAGACCTGGTGCTAAACAAGTGCTCCTATTTAAATAATTAGTCTAGACTTAAACCAATTCTCCATTTACTTTTATTTTCCCCCAAATTACGTCTTTTGTGTCTTGTTTTTCATGAATCAATACAAAGAATTTAAGTCAACCGTGTCTCATGCATACCCAGGCACGCTATTCAGTATTTGCTATGTGTGCATATTTAAGGGTGGTTTTAATTATTCCAAGGTTAGTTAAGATACTTTACTTATGAAAATAGTCATTTATGATAGTCATTATCAACAGGAAAACTCACATGCTGGAAGCTTTAAGTCCTTTGAAAAATCAAGTTAGTATCAGTTATTGTCTTTACATGATTATATCAAGTATTCATGCATTGATTTGATGCAACATGCTGAAAGATGAAAAAAGATTTAATAGGTTTAATCTAGAGCCTGATTTTGATTTGATCTGTTGCAGATATTTTTGCTTATAAATTGAGATTGGAGGCCTCATCAGAACATACAGTGAAATACTCATAATTGCAACCAAATATATTTAACAAAAGATTCTTTTTTAGTGAGTTTTTACATGAAATTCTTACATCTGAATGAAGCTCATCAAAAAATCATCTACTGCAGAATGCTAAAGGAGCCTTCAATTTTTGAAACTCAATACAATTATAACTATTTATGTACATTTTTATAAATGGCATTTTGGTAGGTGCCCTTATTTAGAGCGATTAACAAATATAATTTATACAACCGAGTAGTTTGGGGTTAAAGGTCTTCCTCGAGGGCCCAGCAAAGGCAGCTTGCTAGAATTTGTACTCATGGTCTTCCAGTCAGAAGTTTAACATATTAACCACTAACTTACCATTTACCTATTTATGAAACTACTTTATATGAGTGATATAATTATACATGATAAAATATTAGCTTCTGTATAATGTTTTATGAGTACATAATATTGCATTGACTTACAACATAAAATATCAACATCTGAAGAGGAAGAAATTAAATGCTGAGAGAAGATTACCTATGTGTCTATATGTGTGTACTGTAATAATCATTTACCCAGCTATCAGTCAAATTTTAAACATGGCTGCACTCACAAAAGTGGAATGCTCAACGTACATACAAAAAATGTGTGATTGCATGATTTTAAGCATGACTTTAACCTACACCTAAGCATGTGCGCATCGCTTATAATGAATGAAAGTTACAAAGGCACTAGTTACCATTACTGAAATGAAATTGATAATTAGTTTCTGGCAAGCTTCTATTCTATATTATACCCATTTGCAATATTAGTAATAATTATATCATAGTTCATTTTTTTTTTTCCCCTTGAAAGCTGAATGTAATGTAAGCATGAATCGTTTTGAAGAGAGGTAGACCCTGTAATTATCTCAGTATAATCTTATGAAGATAAATTACACTGCTATTTTGAAGTCTAGACACCTTAGACACAAGAGATATTGGACACCCAGTGATTATCGTTCATTTTCTTGATTTGGCTGTATCAAGGAAAAATGGCTTGCTTTAACCCCAATGCATTTGTTTGCTTTATCAAATTATACCAATATAACACGTATACTGAAGGCAATGAAGCCTCTCTTACAAGGCTTGCCTGAAATTAAAATACAATTTTAAAACAGATTAGCTAGTTAGGCAATATAAAGTCACTTGTCCTGCTTTCCTGTGGCCTCAGGAAGTCAGCTCACCAAATCCATTTTTCCCCCCTCAACAGGCTAATTCTCATAATTTATAAGGTAAGACCAAATTTTTTTTTTTTTCATCATGACCTTGCTCCATTTTTTAAAGCTGGAGGAAAGGATGTGAATGAAGTGCTAATAGGACTTTCCCCATAATACATCATGCCTTCAGAAAGTTTCACCCCAAATCTTGCAGTGCCTTCAAGCAGATGTTAAAAAATATATATATAACTTTTAATCACGGTTTACATTCTGCCCAGAGGACTGGGAATCTGTTGGTGGTTTTCTGGTAAATGTGTAAAATCTTGGGAGATTTCTGTTTTCTTACTCAACAACAAACCTGTCTATGTGTATGGTACAGTATGTTGGTGTGAAAGGGACTTCAGGGACTTTTTTTTCCAATGGAAATAAGTCCTGGGAGAAATCTGGTCACAGGCAGGTCAAGGCAAAGCCCAAACCTTAGTCCCCATTGTAGGTCAGGATTTTCTTTTTCCCTGATGGACCATCTTGGGGATTGGAGTGTGTCTGTAGTTTTGTGTCTGACAATTACACATAGGATCATGCTTTTGTATGATAACATGAAGCACACAGCACTGTGGACAGTTTTTATGGTGGGGTTTGCATATTTATTATTATTATTATTATTATTATTATTATTATTATTATTATTATTATTCCCTGGTGGTCTAGTGGTTAGGATGCGGCGCTCTCACCGCTGCGGCCCGGGCTCGATCGCCGGTCAGGGAACCAACCCCAGCCACTTTCAGTGCCGGTCCCAAGCCCGGATAAATTGAGGAGGGTTGCGTTAGGAAGGGCATCCAGCGTAAAAACATGTGCCAAATCAAACATGCGGAGGATCCGCTGTGGCGCCCCCTAATGGGAGAAGCCGAAAGAAAGAAAGGAATTATTATTTTTATTTATTTATTTTTACTTTACAACAACATAAATGTTTTTTGTAAGATAAAAAAAAAAAAAGAAAATTAATTACAAAATAAATACAAAATCCAAACTGATATGGGTCTTTCTAGGTTTCTGAAAATCCATATGCCTGGCATATTTTGTGCCCCTCATACTCTGCACCCCTATATAGACTTATACAATTCATACACAAGAAAACTAGAACAACTGAACTGAGAACAGTCTTGGATGGACAAACTAAAGACATTGTGCAGTGAATGGGATACATACAAGTGCTTATTATGAGAAACATAAATCGGTTGCAAAAAGAGCCACGTCACTTGGTCTAGGGGCTGATGGGAAGTGTAGTCTATGTATCTTTTGCATAATCCTGACATTCATTGGTTATACAATATAGGGTCAACTATGCGTTAACCATCATGCCTATTTGGACCCATTATTTCCAGTGAAGAAAATGTTTAATGCTATGTCATAGAAGACATTTTATACACCCCTGTGCTTCCAAATTTGTAGCAACAGATTGTGGAAGAATCACAGATAGATATGATGGTCAGTTGTCCACATGGCAACAAGTAGCCATGTAATTTAGCACATGCTCAGAGGCTCACTAGTCTCCCAATCCTCAGCTCTCACAACACTATTAGCTCAATAAATGCTACTATGTTCCTCCATTTATCTCTTTTCCTTTTGTATCTTACAGCAACTTAGCCTCCAGTGTCCAAATGATATTTATGGATATGTATGTATGCAAATATGCTGAACCCTGGAATGCTTTGACACTTAAGTGAATGGGTTGTAAATGATAAAAAAGTACAAGTGATGGCACCGTCAGTGCATGGTGTAATTATTCTGATCGTTCTCATCAATCCGCCTGGCACATGCAAATTTAAGGCCATTTACCATGCAAGATTCATTACACACTCTGACATGGATGACGTGCCCAATGTGACAAACAGGTGGAAGTGTTTCCTTTAAGAAACGCTCATTGTTCCTGTTATATATCAGTATGTTTGGATTTAGTTCGATACTTAATGAAGTTGGATTTTGTTTTGAGATGTACTGCATGGCTCCATTTCATATGATGACTACAGTACATGGACGATTTGTTCGAGATTATCCCTCCTCACCCCAAGCATCGCATGCGAGTTCAGGGAAAATTAACTGGGGTGCAGCGCAGTGGACTTCCGCATCCTCTTCCCTGTTATCTTGTGATTTTGTTTTGATTTGTGTTATATCTCCATCTGTGTCTTGTTATTCTGTTCATTCACATTCATTGAGTAGAGGAAAGTGGTAGTTAAGATGTTTGACTTCCTTTAAGAAGGTCATGAGTTCAAATCCCACCACCACTAAATTGCCACTGCTGGGCCCTTGAGCAAGCCCTCAACTGCTTAGATGTATACATGAGATCACTGTATGTCTAAATAGGGCGTCTGCCAAATGCCAGAAATGTAAATGTGTATATAGATGTTCACTGTGAACCAACGCTTATGCATGTGCTTGCTGCCACATACATGTTATATATATATATATATATATATATATATATATATATATATAATATTGTTTAAATTGTACAATACAGCACTTTAAATTGCTCTGTTTTACCAAATTATATACTGTTATTTGTTGAATTATTAACAAACTGCAGTGTAGGTAGTCCCATAATGATCACCATTCTTTAAGACTCCTGGGTAGGCTAGGCCATGTCTCAACTTACAATATTTTTGTCGTGCATTACCTGTATATACATTTATGTTTCCATTTTTTATATCAAAGTATCTCTTCTACTTTTACCATCAAGTAACAAGCTCTTTTTCATCCATGTTTTAAAGTTTGCCAGTTTCTGTTTCTCCTTCTTGTTTTGACGCTTGCCTGACCCATCGCCTCTTCTACGATTGTTTTGTTTCTGCCTGACAGTTTCATTTGAGTGCTGTTTGGATAAAAAAATAATTCTTTTATCTGCTCGCTGGTCCACCTGGCTAAATTTGGGATCAGAGTATTTCTTCCTAGTAACCATTAACACTGATGATTGCCAACTTGATGCTTAAGGGTTATAGAAAGTGGGAATATCAGATTTGCATTTTTGTTAGTTGTTTTACGAAGGGGTGGACCCTCAAAGTTTTTTTTTTGTTTTTTTTTTGCTGGGGTGGTTGTTAAGGGCTCTTAGTTTTCTAAAGTTTGTAGGTTTCTAAAAAGAACACAGTTCAGTTACATGACATTCCTTGTTTATGAAATGTCTGGATACTATTGGACTATACACTGAGCTATTCATTCACTACTGAGACTGAATGGTGATGTTCTTGCCTTTTAAACAATTGATATTAAATCATCATTGATTAGTTTAGGCCTAACAGTAACAGCAAGGTCATTTTAAGTGTTTTTTTTCCCCACACCAGCATTTTCTGTCAACATTTCTGCTCGACCAAAAATTTCTGCTTTAAAACAACACATTTTTCTCTCACTTGATTTTTTTTGTTTAAGAACCCTTTTTGTCACTAATCAAGCCATTTTTTTAAATCTATCTATAAACATCCTCTCTTTATTTACTTAAACTTATCATTCATCAAGGTGCCTTGACATTGCTGAAATCCTCTTTATGGTTAGAGAAAATAGCATATTTTAAAACCTCTATTTGTATTTCTCACTTTGTGTGAAAAGGGACAAAGTCAATGTTTGTTTTTTTCCTCATTGAAAGAAAAGTACATTTTAAAACATGTCATAGTCACAAAAGCAAAGAGGAGAACAATAGCTATTTTCTACACATTTGTGGTATAAGCACATAAAAAATAACACTTTCTACCCAGGAACCATAGAATGCAAACAAAGTAAGGCAATATGCATAGACGCTATCTGTTTGAATTCAACAAAGGATTTGCTATAAGGGCCACAATGGTTATTATTTAAAAAGAAAGGGCTATTCTGAAATAAAAAAGATTAAAAAACAAATGAAAACATTTTTAGGTCCTAATCTTTATTGGGGTCTTAAAATGGACATACCAAAGATGACATGCATTCAAACATAAATTGATAATAAAATACTGTTTAAAGAAACAGTATTTGGATACCATTCCAAATGTGGTGCCCATTTATTGTTATAATTACCTCCACTCTTCTGGGTAGATTTTGGAATGTTCTTGTGGAGTTTTGAGATCATTCAGCCTCAGGAGTTTTGGTAAAGTCAAGGAATTTGAATGTAATGAGCCCTGGGATGTATTCAGTGTTCAGTTTCATCCTAAAGCTGTTCAGTAGGCTTGAGCTCAAGATTTCACTCAGGTAAACCATATCTTCATGGAGCTCATTTTGTTAACAGGGGCATTGTTATGCTAGAACAGGTCTCCATCTTGGGTCTTCTAGTTCAATTGAAGGGGAAATTTAATGTTACTACATCCAAAGACGTCCGATCAAATTGTGCAAATTTTTACTAGAAATTTTCAGGAAAAAACCCCCACAAATTCCTAGAAAACTAAGGTGTCCCAATACGTTTTGTTCGTATGTTGTATTTTTTAAAATATTTTTTCATGTATTTCCTGTATTAAAAAACAGGTAGATAGCTAAGTGTGTACAGATGCGGAGGTGTAAGAGCTAAAAGATGTATGCACTGCTGCATTGCTCTCTTACAGTAAAAATAAAGTGAGGGTTAATTCCAGCATGTATTAAATGGCATTATGGGAAATATAGGAAACTATTAAAAAATGTATTTGTTCATTAAAAAATGAACAGTCCTGTGTTAATTCTAAAGATATTTTGCAGGTCATTCACGACAGATTTTTTTCCTCTATAAGTGCAGTTCTCAAGAACTGATTAAAACTTTGACCAGTGGGAGTGTTCTCATCTAGCCACAGCTGCCTGTAGTTAGCAAGAACTTTTCCTATCTCCCTTATGGGGATGGACGGGAAGAGATGAGAGGCATTAAGAAATTTATAGTGCCTCTTGCTTTACGGATGTCCCACTTTAGGTCAAGCAAGAGATAATGGCTTTCCTTTTCCCTCTCGTGAACATTCATTAGGTTCACAGCGAAACAGTGATTGCTGCCGAGGTGTGTGTCGGGCATCGCTGCTGTCCAGCAAAATGAGATCTTAAGCAGGGGTCAGTCTTTCTTTTCCACTCTGCCTATTTTTTAAATGCCATTGAGTACTATGAGATCGACATTGTGACAAAAAAAAAATGTCGACACAAAATTCACTTTTAAAGGTTTGAACAAGGCTTTAGTATATGTATAACATATTGTGTGTTTAATAGTCAATTACTATACCGGTAATAATAAAACACAAAATCTTTTCATGCTGAAGACTCAGTTTTACGTACTGAAATATTATGTACACACTAATTTTTCCCCAATCACAGGAAGGTTAAGTTGTCTTTAGCTGACCTGAATCTTACACTGATCATCATGTTTTATGTATTAAATAACCACAATGCCTCATTAAACCAAGCCTTCATCAAGGACACATCTCTCTAAAGCGTGTTTTTTAGAAAATAAGACATTCATCTGAAATATGCAACGAAAAATAAAGGTCACTACGATCTCGTCAGTGATTGACCTTTCGTTTGAAAGGCTTGTTGACTTTCAAAAGATAAAAAAAAAAAAAAAAGAGTTACAAAAAAAACACAAAAAATCAGAATTAATCCGTGACAATGAGACTACCTTGAATACACATGCATGCTAATTAAATAAATATGTAAATAAATAAATAAATAAACAAACCCAAATACATAACTAAATAAAATAGACTGTTAAATGTAGTAATTTAATTAATTTATTTGTTTGTTTATTTATATGTTTAGTGAGATTCCATTTTGCATTCGTTTAACTTGATTCAGACTGACCTAGTAAACAATTCAGACTGCTTTAAATATCTAGACTAAAAGGTTATTTGGCTTTGCAAGGAAGAATTGACTATGGGTTTGAAAAAAAACACACAAACGATGTGGTGTAGTTATCGTTCTAACAATTCAACAGAGTCAGTTTTTTCTCTCTCTTTTCCATAGTTATTAGTTGTATGGACATTTCTGGTTTGGTCCATAAAATGCTCATTTGTGATCTCAAGCTTCAGTTGTTAATTCCAGGGTTTATAATTACTGTTCATTTAGTAATAGTAACAGACACAAGGAACATTAATGTGACTATCTATCTATCTATCTATCTATCTATCTATCTATCTATCTATCTATCTATCTATCTGTCTGTCTGTCTGTCTGTCTGTCTGTCTGTCTGTCTGTCTGTCTGTCTGTCTGTCTGTCTGCCTGCCTGCCTGCCTGTCTTGTCTGTCTGCCTGTCTGGCTAGCTAGCTAGTTTGTCTGTCTACAGTTTATATCTGCCTGTTTAGTTATTTTTTCATTCATGAAATTTTGTCCTATTTTTCTATTGTTTACAACCATTGAAAAAGCATCAATCAACAAATCAATATTTCTTTCTTTCTTTCTTTCTTTCTTTCTTTCTTTCTTTCTTTCTTTCTTTCTTTCTTTCTTTCTTTCTTTATTCATTTATCTATTTATTGTCTTCTGTAACACAATTTAAAAAAAATATATCAAAATTATCTTTCTTTCACTAGTGGGCCATCAGGGCCTGCAAGGCCTTCTCTGCTAATCACTATCAGTCACCGACTTTTTAACATTTTATTGTTAATTTACTATGTTTTTGTCCTTGAATATGTATTTCAATATTTCCAATAGTCCATTCTCCTGATTTCATAGCGTTTCATAGCGATAGACTTTTTAAGAAAAGCTGGACATCATGAGGAAAGGTCGGCCAAAACAGATCAAAACAGTTGTTAAGCTTTTTCATGAACCGTTTATATTTTTGTGTTTTTGTTTCCTGAAGAATTTGCACAAAAACACACAATTTGCCTTAATTTCAAATCCACAGAAAAAACATAATGCACTAGAAAAAAAATGCACAAAAATTAATGGAAAACCCGGATTTTATGAGGTTGATATTGATGCTTTTACTAAAGATGATGTTTGTGGGTGGTGCAACTGTGGCTACAGTGCACAGTACTGTTATACTGCGTTTTTCTATAATATTGATGGGTTCTATGGCTGGGCGTCATAATGGTGGTAGTATTGAAATGGGGGATGACTCAGGTAGGACACCACTGAAGGCCTAGGTGTGAATTGCTTGGTCCACCACTGCTTTCATTGTATTTGTTGTTAAATCTGTTTGCTGTGGTGGACGGTAGGCAAACTTTTCCTTTTTCGGTTAAGTTTCTGAAGTGATATGGACCCGTAATGCAGTCAGACCTGCCTAGAACTGTACATTACCTGTACATCAACTGCACGCTTTAGAACATCTGTCGACCAATCAAAATCAAGAATAAATAAACGTAATGCAATGGACTATTTGGACACTTTGAATATTTGCACCCACTGCAGGCTAAGCCTTTTTTAAGGGGTTTGCATTGAGATGCTTTTCTACTCTGGTTTAAGGAATGATTATTTGTTAGCACCACCTTTTCATCATCTGCAAAACTGTCACTTGCTGGATGGGTTTTGTACGTCGCACCATTCTGTGTAATGTTGTTTGTAAAATGACAAGAGATCAGCAGTTACATCAACCGTAGTACCCAAACCAACAACCAACATTTTCCACATTCTGCTTGCCACATTAAAGCAACGTTTCCCACATTATAATGCTTGATATGAATAAATCTCCAACACGGCTTCAAAGCTTTCACAAGAATGCCGATAATTACTTGAACGTTCAGGTGCATAGGTGTCCCTAATGAGCTCCCTGCTGACAATCTGTCATGGCATGCTATTTTGACTTGCAATTCAGTAGTGCAACAGCTGTTCTATTGTTCGATTTGCATGACAGCTTATGTCACATTCTGTTATGACTTGAAATACATCATCTCATATAAAAGGAGATAGTTTAAAAGGGTATGCAATGCATCACACAATCAATACATGCTATTTCCACAGCTTTGACCGCATCACGGTACACCTGTAATGACAGTTGATACCGGTATAATGTACTGGGATGAAAATGCCATTTGGGATAGTTTTTACGTTAGAACATTATGCAGTATGTGGCCTAAAACTGTCACACCATCAAACACCAAAGTACTGGTTACGGAAACATGGCACTGATGTATTATTGAGTACATGCTGTTAGGTGTTTGTGGCACGGTTTAGTAAGTCTTCTGACATAAGGTTCGTGTAAAGCATTAATAACACAGGGCTTGCATGTCATCTTGCTAATATGAACATAAAATCACATAAATTCATACATTCTCATCTTGCAAATTTAATAAATATGAATATGCTTATTCATTTGTATTAAAATCCTTGTAAAGATAGTGGTAGTGATGATGATGATGATGATGATGATGATGATGATGATGATCATGATGGATTTGAATGATTATTATTGTGTAAAAGTTCCCTGGTGGTCTAGTGGTTAGGATGCGGCGCTCTCACTGCTGCGGCCCGGGTTCGATCCCCGGTCAGGAAACCAACCCCAGCCATTAGGGTTGCACAAGTGCCGGTGCCGGTCCCAAGCCCGAATAAATGGGGAGGGTTGCGTTAGGAAGGGCATCCAGCGTAAAAAACATGTGCCAAATCAAACATGCGGATGGTCCGCTGTGGCGACCCCTAACGGGAGAAGCCGAAAGAAAGTTATTGTGTAAAAGTTGGACATCTGATAGGAAGGTCGCTATATTAAAACACACAAATCCACCACTGCTGGACCCTTGTGCAAGGCACTTAACCCTCCACTGCTCAGTTATAGAAATAAAATTTATATAATTGTAAGTCACTATAAATAAAGGCATCTGCCAGATGCCATAAATATAAATGTATTTTTAATTAAAACTTTATTATTACTATTATTTAGTGGTGGATGAAGTCAATGTACTTGAGTTAAAGTAGAGATACACTCGTTAAAATGTTAGTCTAGTAAAAGTAAAAGGGCTCACTTTCAACTTTATGCAAAATACTATAATTTAGTAAGGATATAATGTTCCTATTATTTTATTTAATCAACTTAGTTTATGTGAAAAGACTCAAATGTTACACACCAATCTATTTATACAATGATATTAATGCATCAAACACTGATTGATCTTTATTAAAATGATCATGAGCCAAAAACCTTTTCAACTATTAAAAAATTGTGCAAATAATCAAAACAGAGTCAGGTTTATTGGCCAAGTGTGTTGACACACACAAGGAAATTGGTTCCATCTGTTAGTGACTCTCAAACTACAGACATAAATAACACTATACATTCAGCTATACGCTATACATAAGGCCACAAGTGTTGTGGAAAGTTCGAGTCAGGAGCTTCTTCCATCATTTATTTTCCTCTAAATGTTCTGCTTGCTGTTGAACTGATGCTGAACTGAATGTTGGTGATAAGTAGATGCCACCAATCGGCGCTCGAAACGAGTTCAAAACAGAGCGCGTGCTCTACACTGATTGGTGGTTTGACCAGTTAGGATTTTATCCTCATTAATAAAAAAAAATGGAACGCCTGATTCCGCAAAATGTAATTGAGTAAAAGATAAAGATTTCCCAAATGGAAATGCTTTAGTACAGATATATGAAAGAGCTAATTTAATACAGTAACGAATTACATTAATCTTGTTACTGTCCACCATTGTTATTATAATCATCATTCTCATTATCATCATTATTTTATTAAAAATCTTAAAAATGCTTTTATGGATTATCTTTGCCTTCTTTTTATCTTTGCCGGTCTTGCACAGAAACCCCGGGTTCATTTTAAGAGGTTAATATTGATGTTTCTGCTAGAGATGATGTGGGTGGTGCAGCTGTGGCTACAGTGAAAGGAGACTTGCTATATCGTGTTAATCATCTTCATCATCGTCATCCTCATTACTCTTATATTGAGCACTTCTAAATTTTTCAAAATGCTTTAAAAGGATATTTTTTTTGCCTTCATTTCAAATTTTATCCATAACCCTTTTAAACCCCAACTTCAAACCTGTACAGTTTCTTATTAATTGGTACGAACTTGTGAGACTGTTGTCCTTTACTGCTTGACATCATGAAAGAGCTTGTAAAAGTTCTCCAGGGAAAAAAATTGATAGAACACACACAAAAAAAGAATGAAAACTCACTTTTTTTTTAATCTCTCTGCATTTTCCAGGTCCTGCTGCGAAGAAAAAATACGTGAGCTACAATGACCTTGTGATCTAAAGGACCTCATCACCAGAGGGAAGCAATCAGCGAGAAGACACGGTCTTTTGCCTTTTTTGGGGGCAAAAAAACATAGAACCCAGATTGTCAGGAGGAAGGGATTTTGTGTTTCTTTGGCGTACAGTGTACTCACGTCTGAGCTCCACTGTACTGTACCCATACCACTGGATAATGCTGAGGATGATTTTTACATTTTGTAGGATGTGAGCAAGAGAAAAAAGAAAGGAGAACCTGAATCAGGATGCTGATTCCCTGCCCCCTATACACATAAAAAAGGACATTTATTTATTTTGATAGGAGCCCTATTGATTGGACCAAGAATGATGTATCTGAGTAAGTAATGGCACAAATTTCAGCTCTCAGCTAATCTGTACTCTACAAGGCAGCTCTGAGCTCTTGTCCTAAACAACATGAACAACCCTCCTGAAGGCATTCTGTTGTAATAATATCTGTAATAAGCACTGTCAAGGATGAGAGCATGGTGAAGGATGGCAAAGCCTTATGGTTTTCCAATGAACTTCCAAACTGCAACTTTTGCAAACTTCCACCGTGCCAGGTTGTGTAGTCCTCTAGCATTCCTCTGACCTTTGATGTTAAATCTTTTGGTTGTTGTTCTTTTGCAATTTTCTTCTTTTTCCTTGCCTCTTGGATGCACATTATATTAAAGCCATATTCTTCTCTAGGAGATTCCCCCCTTCCACTCAATTTACTGTGTGTGAGGTCCTCAAACCCTTTGTTTCTCTCTCTGTTTGATTCACATTGATATATGGTACGTCGTGAGGGTTTGTAGACCGTCGACTGTGTTTTTTTTTTCCAGTGACTCGGAGAGGATAAATGTCGCATCGAATCGTACGCTATCGAAAATTTCAACGGACTGACAGTGTTTTTTGTTTGTTTTTTTCCGAAAGGTGTTCACGTAGCAGTTGTCATGTCAATGCATGCCTGATATGTTTGATGTTGAAGTAAACTGAATATTTCACCACAGGAAGGCAATTCACGTTGGCCTGCTCTAAAGAAAATTGTTCTTTTGCTTTCATTTAGCTTTTTTTTTTAAATTTTATTAAATTCCCTTCATTCTTTTTTTCTCTGACTTCCTCCAAACTCAAGGCAGAATATGGCTTTAATTTGTTTGGGAATTTCTAACTGCCCCGCAACATATGGAGAAATTGTGGAAAAAAAAAAAAAAATGAATATGAATATATATATTTAAAAAAGAAAAAAAAAGATTTCAAATGAAATAAAAAGCATGTATGTTTTATACTGTTTGTACTAAGTATATTCATGTTGCCCTTGCTGCTTATGTGCTAATATTGTGGGAGACATTTCCGTTTGGCCACTCATGCAACTTTACTGTGGTGTTGTCCAAGAATGTATCGACATGAAATAAAACCGTTGGGTTATTTTTATTTTTTAATTCACAAAAATATGTGCTTTTTTGTTTGATTTGAACAGATTTTGTTGCCTACATGGCAGCTCATCTGAGCGTTTATGGGGTTTATGGTGTCTATTGGTTTCTCAGTAAAAGGCAAAAACACACAAGGCAGTGAATGAGTGGAGGGAAGTTCTGTGGACAGATGGTTTCAAAGGGAAAATTTTTTATTACTCATGTTTTTCATGCTAAGGGAGGATTGTTCTGGACATTTATAGATTTGTTTGGTCAGAGAAAATCTTCAGACTGTTGCATTACTGCCTGTTGAACAGAAAAACACTCGGGTAAAATGAAGTCAAAAATCATCATGATATTGAGCTGTTATAGTAGGAAAACGATCAAATTCACATGATAAATTATTCTCATAATCAGTGTTTAACATGAACTTCAAGTGAAAATCTATAACTAGGAAAACACAAGAATATCACAAGAGCAGCACACGTGCAAAAGATGTGATTATAAAAAGAAACAAAATGTGAACCGAAACATAAATGATGAGACCTTCAGCCTTTAGCTCCATGTTCACTCAGACATCATTATCTCATTATTAACTGCCACTTATCATAACTTATATAACCCCTCCCCCATCATATCCCCACCCCAATATAACCCTATACCTTAGCATAAGCCTACCCCAACACAACCCCACCCGAATATAACCCAGGTTACGTTTATTATACAGGTCCAAAGGTCCAAATCCTAAACTTTGGGCTTATTTCCTTATTGGTTTGATTTCATATTGAAGATTAGTCAAACATACTATAAATCATAAACAGGTTGGTGGTAGGAGGATGGAGGTCTAAAAAGCTACTCACCAGCTCAGTGATTCATTGGTTAGAAATACAGCATGAGAAAAGGTGCTAAATACAAAATGAAAAACAAAATACAAGGCATATTTGTTTTGCTTTCTGGAGTCAGGGTGACTTGGATTCAAATTGCTTTCAGTCTGAAATTTAATTGCGACCCAGAGTTCTTGGAATTGGAGAGAGGCAACCTCAGTGAGACACTCTCACACTGGTCATTTTGCTCCTCTGACGATTGTTATTGGCGCATTCTCACCTGCCAGACTGAGGATAGGTTTGATAGAGACATTTGATTTTTTTTTATTTGATCAAATAAGCCTGAGCATTTTCTTCAGCCATAATAGCACAATAACTTACTCTTATGACAGTACACCAAACGTCTTTCTCCCCCGAATCTTCTAGAAGCACGTGTTCCGCATTACCATAAAAAGCATTGAAGATGTCATTGATTGGCAAGGTATTAGCACGCATGACCCTGTGCCTAAACGACAGCGTGCAAACTCAGCAGAAAGCTCCAAATACTGTTCCTTTTCTTCCACTCGTCATGCAATGACAGGCTCGGCTTTCTGTCAGGGTCAACGAGATGTTGTCTGAAGGAACAAAGCATTTTAGAGGTTCTATCGTATACAAAGAAAACTGCACAGTTTGCAAAAATAAGCTTTAAAACTGCTGACTCGGCCACAGATGCGACGCAACCATGTGACTTTTTGTTTTATGAGTTTATTCAATGAAAGTACTCAAGCAAACTTGTATTCTATGCACTCAAAATTGATTGACACCCTCACAGCCTATAACACCTAACAGTGCCTGATATTATAATTATAAATCTTGTATAATTAATATGTAATTAGAAACCTTTGTTATGTGAAAAATAACACATTTCACAGTGTGCTGTTAATCAATAGCAAGGTGGTATAATAAAGCCTGCCATAATTTAGAGTTTCTGTTAGCATACAATATTTTCCTCAAACTGAAATATTTTATTCATTTATAATACAGTGATTGGCCGATTATTGAAATATGACCGGATTTTTCTTATTAAACAACATTCTTTTTATCCATTTACAGCTACATTGAATATTATGGAGCATTCATGATATAAGTACTGATTTATGTTGTTACTAAAGACACTGAAATGTAATGTAAAGTGATCAAAATGATAGTATTAAGAGGTGGATTGATTCAGGTATGACACTAATGAAGGCCCAGGTGTGAAATGCATGGCCCACCTCTGCTGTATATGTTTATTCACAAGCACACACTTCACAATTCATGTACAATTTAAAATAAATGCACAAGCCAAGCTAAATCCTAGTAAACCTCTTAAAGCTTATATACTGTACATATGAACTTCTTGAGCTTCTCCCACTATCATGACAACGTTTGCCATGAATATTAGTTTGGGTTTCAGATTTTCAAAGTCGCATTGGCATATCTGCTTAAAAACATTGGTTAAAACGTTAATTCCAAAAAGAATTATACATTGCAGGTGTGAGCTTGAGACTGACTGAAGTCTCTACCGATAAAATGACTCCACATGCAAAAGAAAAAACAACTAATATTTCACTCCAGTGGAAACAACACTATTATAAAAGTCCATGAATAAGAAAAATTGCACAGTTGGTCACAAATAGCTGTGTTTCTGATTTGATGAGGTCTCTCACCTCTATCAAAAAAAGAAATAGCAGGTGTCAATAAACCTCAATTTGTTCTATCCACAGGAACCAAGTTATTAACCCTGCCCAGGACGTTTTTGTTCATGTTTTGGCCTTTCCATTTACTTGCGAAGGAGGCTCAGGTTATCGAGGGGAGCCTATGAAAGGTGCATTGATCTCTTTCAAGCAGCATGCTAAGTAAGTATTTGACATTTCTTCTCAGAGCTTTCTGGCAGCACTAAAACAGAATTAACTCCCTCCTGTCTGGATGTAAGTAGCAATCACACTTGTAGGTGAACAAGCCCAAGCCTTCCTTTTGTGCTCCAGATAATCATCCTGATGAAAAATGGCATGATTACGTCGTGTCTACTCATCTTCAATTACAAAAATGAAATGTCAAGGATGAAGGGGAGGTTCATAAAGGTGCGCTATTGATCACTTGATATTTATTGAGGAGGCTCAGGATACTAATTACAGAGAATTGCCACAAAACCCACTCCAGGCATCCTTATTCTTGGTAATAAAGTCTGTGTTGATTATAATTCAGTATAATATTCAGCACTGCAGTGAGAAAAGGGGGTGACTGAAGGTCATGGCTTAAAACATACCATAATGCATTTAGTAGCCCTGAATTTGTACTTTACTCAAGACTTGGTAATTTAGTAATAAATTCAATCAATCCAGTCATGTAAATTAATAAACTCAGTTGTCACTATCACCACTGTCATGTTAAGCAAATCTCATTGCACTTTTCAATTGGTTGGATTTATTAGGATGCGAGTGAAATATTAATAGTTGTAGTATTAGTATAGTAGTACTGATATACAAAATGCATATATTTTTAAACAGGATGTTAGCTAATTGGATCAAAATGATACATTTTCCTGTAATGAATGCACATTCAGATTTCAAAAAAGCAAAAATCTAATAAGTAGTGGCAACATCAAAGTCATAAACATGCACAGGTCAGCAGATCAGGCAAACGTGAAATTAAAGAGGTCATTATCAATGTCACAGTGTGATAGAAGAGTATCTGCAAGAGTGAAAGGGAAAGTTTATAGGACTGTGGTGAGACCTGAGATGTTGTATGGATTAGAGACAGTGGCATTAAGTAAAAGACAGGAGGTGGAGCTGGAGGTAGCAGAGCTGAAGATGTTGAGGTTTTCGTTGGGAGTGACGACGATGGACAGGATTAGAAATGGGTTTATTAGAGGGACAGTGCATGTAGGACGTTTTGGAGACAAGGTGAGGGAGGTGAGATTGAGATGGTTTGGAAATGTGTAGAGGAGGGACATGGAGTATATCGGTGGAAAAATGCTGAAGATGGAGCCGCCAGGAAGAAGGAAAAAAGGAAGACCGAAAAGGAAGTGGATTTGTTAAAGGAAGACATGGAGGTATGTATGAGACGGATGCTCCGCTGTGGCGACCCTTAATGAGAGCAGCAGAAAGAAGAAGAATAATCAATGTCACAGCTGAATATACCTAGGCTTGGTAACATCACTTGATCAGAGACAGAGAGAGCGTAAACTTTGCAGTGTATCCTAGAAAGAGAGTTTCTGTCATTGTACTTACAGTATATGTGTGTGTGTGTGTGTGTGTGTGTGTGTGTGTGTGTGTGTGCTTGAAAAAGATCTGTGATTGTGAGTGTGTGAATGGGTGTGACGTCTGAGAGTTGGAGTAGTCAGGAACGATAAATAGAGGAATCATTTGAAACTTTGTCTTACTTTTGCTTTTCTTGCCTGTTTTGTATTCAGTAACTTTTTACGTCAAAAAACATGCCAGGGTTTGGTTTTGGCCTCATCAGTGAACAGCACAATTGTGCTTTGAATGTTTTTATTTGAGAGAGAGAGAGAGAGAGAGAGAGAAACTCTGTGAACAAATCCACACCAGTTCATAAGAAACTGGTATTATTCAAAAGCATGAAATTCTCCATGAAACTGGGCAAATCTCCACAGAGACATTTGACATGACATACATTTGACTTGTTGTACAAAGACAGATAAATAAAGTACTTTCCTATAAAAAGAGCTAGTCTTCAAGCGTTTTGATATCACCACGTAGTTCAGCTGGAGTAACATTTGCACTCATTCAATCAACTAATAGACAGCCAAGTAATAACACGATAAATATACAAAATACATACTGATTTATGAAAATGTTTACTAGTATACTTTTTTTTTTATAATTACTAGTGCAGTTTGTAATGAGGGTTAAAGATTTAAAATGACTAGCTATGATGCAACAAAGCTTCTATTACTAGCATTGTTAGCATTGTACAATAATAGTGGGTAAGCTACATTCAGACCACATGAGGATTAAGGATTTACTGTAACATTGCATTTGAAAAGTAAATGACCTAGCATAATGGAAGTGTTTTGCACTGCTGCTTGCTCTGGCTGTTGCATTGTCATAATTACATGACAATCCAATCAGCTGTTTTGACTATGTCTGGGTTTACCATCTGGTAAATAGCATGTTCAAGGCTCTATACCGGTAGCACAAGACTACGCATTCACAGATTACTTTTGTAATGAAGAGACATGACAATAAATGTATAGGCCGAGCGGAATTCTGATTAACTATTGTAGATGCAACAGCACCAGTGGCAAGGACTGTGTGTTCGTATGTCTGGTAGGGGGGATAAAAGTGGATGGAGTCGCAAGTCAATGTGAGGAAACGGCACCCACACATTCTCACTTTCACTCTCTCACTGTATGCGTCTGGCTCTGATGCTGAAAAATCCATGCAGATACATTCAGTCTCTTTCTCTCTGTGTGACTAATTGGCTTGAGATTCAACTGGCTTGAATGCAAAGTTACATTTATACATTTAAAAAATGATGTGTTGAAAAACACTCTCATACCTCTTTTACCATTACACCCGGCCACAGAAAGACAGGATTTTAAGAAGAACTAAAAAAAAGAAGAGGAAAAAAAATCAATACACTTGCAATTATTTCAGCAATTAATAATAATTCTTTTTTATTTTTATTTTTTTTTAACATACAACATGTGAACTAGAAATGTGTTCCTTCTGAAATATCATATGCCTTTTCTAGATAAGATCCTGGAGAAAGTCACCAAACAGCTTGTTGTATTCTTGTAATAACCAAGATGATGTGTTTCAGTTAAGCGTCAGTGCATGTTGGGAAGGCGAAAAATCTTGTGGGTATCTACTGTGGGAGGCAGGATTCTATCTAAACTCTATAAACTATATAAACTATATGAATACTTCATATATACTTTAATACAATCATTATTTCTCTCTCCCTGTTGCCCCTCGATTCAAGATGCTTTCCTGACATACCTCTGGATGGAGTTATATTCAATTGTAGACACCTCTGTGCTCAGGATGGTTCCACATCTACAGCATAAAGAGCCACAAAGTTACTGAGCAACTCAAGAACTAGGAGGATGTATTTGTAATTAAAATATACAGTGTACTACAAAGGCTCAGGACTACAGTTTGGATTTCTATATTTAAGACTCGTTAGTACACCTGAACAATGATGGAACTATAATGAATTGACATTCAGTGCCACCCAAATGATGATAGGTTCCTTTTTGAGTCTGGTTTCTCTAAAGGTTTTTCTTTATACCATCTCAAAAAACTTTTGCTTGCTACAGTTGCGACTTAAATTGATAAAGAGCAATTTAATAGGAATTAAACTGTGAGAGAAGGTCCATTGTTAAAAGCGCTATACAAATAATAATGAATTAAATCGAATATATATTCATTCAAGTCCATGTCCTTCTGTTTTCATGTATTTGTTTTCATTCATGTAATATCTCCATTGCATATTGTCTGTGGTTTTTGTATCACATATGTGACTGTTTTTCTACATGCATTGTCCCTACAGCTGTCTCAGCATTGGTTTGTGTCTTATCAGACGCAGGTGTATCCACTTCCTTCGCTGATTTGTGTATGTATACTGTATTTCTGCATACCTTTGAGTCTGTTTTTGCAAAGTATTTTTTTCAGTTTGCTGCATGCACCAAGCCATTTACATCCCATATTTCACTGTTTTTCTAGTTTCTTTATCTTGTTTTTGTTTCTCATTTCACAATCTTTTTGCCCTCATAGTGTTGTTAGCCAATCCCTTGACCTTTGCCTGATCCAAATAGTTGACTCGGTCTGCCTATTATAATTTGTTTGCCTTTTTTATACTGTTTTAATAAAACATTCTTACCCAACACTTGCCTCCACTATCGTGTGCACCCACACTACATGATATGTAGATTCATAATTAATATCTGATTGATCATTTAAATATATAATTTTTTTAATGTACAGGTTGAAACATTCATGAAATACATGATAGGGCTTTTTTGTGTTAAATATATTTAAAGATGCATTAGGAAAAGTGTTTCGAAATATGCCAAGATCAGGTCTCTAACAGTCGAATAGGTGGACTTTTACACCTTTATTCTTTCTCTCTAATGTAAAAAGATCCCCAACCCAGAACAGACGGTTTGGCGAGAGTTAGATTTCATAACATCACTTTCACCTCCACGTATTCATTGGAGTAGCAGCCAGTTGAATAAATTTTAGCAAAGTCAAGCTCATACTGGTTTAAAAAAAAAAAGTGTGCTGTCTGTAATCTGGTTTGGTGATTTTAAGGGCCATCATTAGAATGATTATATTATTATCATTGATTGAATACTAAACATAATAAGCCATAGACATACTTGAGATTCAAACTATACTGTAACTACATTAACACACTCCTACAGATTACTTGAGAAAGGGAATGCCTTCACTGTTCTCTTTGTCTTTGTTTGTTATAGAAAACGTTACTCAGACAAAGAATAGCCAGGGGGTAGCGTGTTGGGGGCGTAACCTAGGTTCCCTGAAAGCTGATTTCTGTCAAAAGCACTGCAGAAAACCGAATTAGTCTGGTAATTCGTTTGTGCTTAGCTCTTGTGAAAAGAGCATATTATCACCAATACGGCAACAAATTGAAGGATTTCCTGTTAACAATTCAAGGCAAGCCCGAACACCACTCTAATTGATTATTGATCATCGGTGGGAAACAGGACAGAGAATAACCCAAGACATCACAAGACAATGCTTAGGAAGGTCACGAGGATAAAATAGACAGTCACTTGATGAAGAATTGGACATAAAGACCACAGAGGACAAGCACACAGTAGCCAACAGGAGGTAGTGTAGATAATGTGATTACAGGATGAATCATTTGGTTTAGCTTAGATACTCATAATTTTGTTGTAAAAAAAAAACTCTTGGTTGATTACCCTTAACCCTTAATCCCTAGCTGGCTTCTTACCTTCTGACATTCTTAACACCTACATAGTAGTTTTAAATGTCTCTATATGCTTATTCCTCTTATTGCACTTCTGGTAGGTCATAAAATAAAACATCTCTGTCATAATGGTGTCGAAATACAGCCTTTATGGGTTGTACGGACTAATTAACTACTACAGTAACTAGCCGCTAGTGTGAAGATTTGATCTAGGTGGGCTGGAAAGGTGGGTAATCATTTTCAAAAATGGAGGGCAAGATATAATTGTGCATTTACAAACAAAATATATCAATGTGTCAGACTACATAATGACAAGTGCATTTTCTTGTGTATGTGTTAATTGAATGTTAACACTTTAATTTGATTTAATCATAATTATAGAGGTGTGTGTGAGACTGCTTACAGGTATTTTCATCATCCTTTAAATGATCCTACCTTCTTGCTAGCACTGTGGTGAAAGAGTAAGAAAGAGCTCATTCGGTACTGCGGGTTGCTATTCTACAACCACAATTCCCAGTTTAATAAAAACTGAATGCATTTTCAAATATTGTCAATAAAACAAACAGGATCAAACATTTTAACTGAAAATATATAAAATTCTAAGGAAAAAATATGGTCAATGTAAATTTGATGGCTGCACCAGGTCTCAAAAAAGTTGGGACAGGGCCATGTTTACCATCACGACTCCTGTCCTTATACATCTATTAACTGAGGAGAACAGTTGCAGAAATTCTGGGAGAGGAATGTAGTCCCATATGTGTCTGATACAAGGTTCTATCTGCTTAATAGTTCTTGGTGTCCTTTGTTGTTTTTTTGTGGGTTTTTTTTGGTTTCATGATAGTGGCAAAAGTTTTAAAAAGGTGAAAGGTCAGACAAGTTCAGCACCCCGACTCTTCTACTATAAAGGCATGCCATTGTAATAGATGCAGTATGCAGTTAGCATTATCTTGCTCATATATGCATATGTTTAGCATTGATGAAGTCTTTCCAAATGTGCAAGCTGCCCATTCCACAGACACTAAGGAGAATTTTGATTATAAACCAGATGATCCCTTTCCTCTTTAATCTGAAGGATGTGGTGTCCATGGTTTTCAAAAAGAAATAAACATTTAGATTTGTCTGACCACAAAACAGGTTTCCATTTTGCCTCAGCAAGTTATCTGTTTTGCCATTTTATGATGGGGAAAATTATTCTAAACTTGTTCCACAATTTGTAGACACGGTCTTTCATAGATTAGTTAAGCTCTGCCAATCTTTACTTCTGAGAGACTCTGCTTCTCTAATATACAGTATTTATACCAACTTCTCATCTTACTGACCTAATTTCTTAACCTAATTAGTTTAAAACATTTTCCTTAACTCTTTAATTTTAATAACACTTTTGAGACATGTTACAGCCAAATTCAAAACGACCTTATTTCTCATTAAAATGGTATATTTCCTCAGTTTAAAAGATTGAATATGTTTACTATGTTCTATTGTGAATAAAATAATAAGTTCATGAGATTTGCAAACCATTGCATTCTGCGTCTATTACCATTTTACAAAGTGTCTCAACATTTTTGGAATTGGGGTTGTTGCATTCACTAATTCAGTGCTAGTTTATTTCTGTTAATACCACAAGTCTGAACTTTCCATTTCCATTGGCTGGTAGGTGTCAGGTAGTTCTGAACAGTTTGATCAATTTGAAAATTCTGCCTTCTAAACAACTGTAACCAAAGAAAGATATAGTAACAGCTATAAAGTGAGTGAGACAGTGATTGAAATATCTGAAAGATTTTTGTGTCATTTTGCATGTAATATATCTTATATGGTCAATTTGACTATTTCTGGCACAAGATGAATTTGATGATCTGCAGAAGATAACATTAAAAAGAAAATAAATGCAACACTAACAGCTTCGTAACTGTTAAAGATGTGGCACAGATGCAGGTAATTTACACATGCTAAACCTCTTTCTCTTTCTCTCTCTCTCTCTCTCTCTCTCTCTCTCTCTCTCTCTCTCTCTCTCTCTCTTTTTCCCTCTAGATTACTCTCTACATACATCTTGTGACTGTGATCTAAAATAGACACATTTTTGGACACCACCAAGGGCAGAACGCACTTCAAAACTTGGGTCATTATCAGCCTGGAAGGACAATCACAGAGCTTTAAAGTTGATGGACATGAGCTTCCATGTTGCACGCTCTCCATTCTAGAATCATTGTTTTTTCAGCTGAGCTGTCAGGACCTTCACACAGGCCATCCGCACGAGTGCATCTGAGGAATCAGTACATCCTTAAATGTTATATGACACACTGATATTACTTTATCAACAATGTAGCCTGAAAAGCCTGTGCGATGTCAGCGAATGGCTTTTTACTTCAAGTGTGATTTGACCTGCGCTGCTGATCGTTATCTTCATTTAAGCACAATAATAAAACCGCAATGTCCTGAATCCATTTTTTTGCTTACAAACTACTACTACAAACAAAAAGCAGAAAAGATGAGGCGTAATCATGTCAACTAGTGGTGTCTCTGGGAATATTTCTTTGGCACTGGCATGACACTTTAATAACAGGAGTTATTAAAGGCAGTGTGAATTTGATGTTTGAGATGTCTCATAACCATTATAGGACTTTGGCATGCTAGAAGTGTACTGAGCTACAACTATCATGTAAGTTCAAAAATTATGAAGACAATCTTAACATCCTTGACAGCATTACCGTTGAAAATGTAAAGGCTTATGTCAGGTTATCTTGAAGGTCTTATGGAGCATAATGAACCGTACAGTTATGTCACCAAGAACAACAACAACAAAAAAAAAATCCCATCTAATGGTGTTTATCATGTCAACATTCACAATCTTGGAAATCACTAACTGTACATGTTGAAGCTCAGATCCAAATGAAAGTAGATTTTATTCAGTCACACTTCATTTGTGTGTGGAAAAGTGTGGAATTTTCAGTAATGGCAAACTGTTGACAGGTCCCAAAAGTGAATGCTTATAATTACAGGCCTGACTAACAATTGAAACCTGCTGAAATCTGCTGTTGGCCCTGTGGAGAAAATCTTTTATAAAACGAACAAACAACTAGTTGCTACTGTGGGGATTTTAACTTAAACGAAATTTCAAACATAGAAGTGTTCATAATTTATTTTTTTCTATTAGAAAAACAAAGTAAGTGAACAGAAGAGAAATCCAAATAAAATCAACAGCTGGGGTGACCACCCTTTGCCTTCAAAACAGAATCAATCCTCTTTTCTACCTGCTCTTCTAGGGACATTTTTTGAAGGAACTTAGCAGGTAGGTTGTTCCAGAAATTTTGAAGAACTAACCACAGATCTTTTCTGGATGTAGGCTGTCTGTCTCTTCATGTAATCCCAGACAGACTTGATGAAGTTATCAGGACTTTTCAGAGGTTAAAAAACACTTTCAGTACTCCTTGTTTTTCTCTATGCTGAAGATAGCTCTTAATAAATTTGGCTGTATATTTAGGGTCATTGTATAGCTATGTTGAGGTTAATCAGATACCCCCTGATGGCAAGGCATGATAGATAGGTACATGTATCTGCCTATATTTCTCAGCATTGAGGACACCATTGATTCTGACTAAATCTCCAACTCCATTCACAGAAATGCAGGTTTCTTGTATATTTGGGGTTAAGATGCTTAGAATATTTCTACCAGAGGTTTGAATTTGTTTGCAATTCTTCTATGAAGATCAATTTCTGTCCAGACACTTCTGGACAGTAGATTGCTGGACTTGGGTCCCACTGGTTTCCACCAGTTCTTTGCTGTTGACACTACTGGGTAATACATGATGTTTGTTCTATCTGCTGCATTAGGTGTCCTTGGACAACCACTTAATCTACAGCCCTTAACATTGCATATGGATTTGTGCTTCTTCAAAATAGCTTAAAAACAACACTTGAAACCCCAGTTTGGATTGGAATCTGGGAGAGACCTTGCTGATGCAGTATGACTACATTGTGTCTTGTTGCTGTGCTTAGTCTTACTGTGGCGTGTGACCTGTGACATGAAATTGTCTTCCACATCCTCACCTTAGTAGCCAAGTTTTGCTGTTCCTCAAACAGTTTTAAGCCTCCGAAACAGGTTTCTCTTTCTATAAATGACTGTTTCCACCAACATTTGAAATTGATCATCATTAGCACCTGCTTGGTATAATTAGATAATCAAACACCTGAATCTGATCCTACAAAATTTATAATCATGTACAAAGTGTTCAAGTGTAAGAATTGAAAGCCAAAGTTTGGTCCCACCAAATAATTATTTTATTATATTTTATTCTGTTTACACATTTGCACTTGTGACATAGTGAGTGTAACATGTTACTGTAACTGACATAGTATTGAGCCTCACTTATAAAGAATTAATTGTTTGGTCAGGGGCCTGAGAGCTTGTTGGATTAATAGCCACGTTTTGTTTGTGTGAAGCTTTTGTGTAAGTTTTTGATTGTTTTGTTTTTGTACTTTGTTTTTTCCACTCTCTGTTGTATACTCTTAATTAAAAATGAATGTAACCTCAAGAGACTTCAGAGCCCTCTTTGCCACTATCTGGATGGCCAAACATCAGCATTTTATAAATTCAGAGCATTCGTACTTTACAGCATTTTGTACCACATGGTTATACTATATATTATGTATTAGCTTATTTTGTATTATCTTCCTCATTTCCATATACCGAGCTTACTGCTGTTATAGAAATGATCGGCCTTGAATACTAATTTCTATTTGACTGGCTGTGTTCAGGTAGTTCTATTCAGTGTAATCACCATTTTAATTAATTTACTGGGGGTTACAGAGAAGTTGGAACCATAGTAACATACAGTTATAATTATAAATTAAGTGAGACAGCTATTAACATATAAACATTTCCTAGTTACTGTGCTAAATGAATGATACACAAAATAAATTTGACAAACTGGAGAACAAGAGAGTATACCAAAAAATGGCACAGGAAGTTAACACCAACAGCTTTATTATTATAGATGCACTTAATTCTCTCTCTCTCTCTCTCTCTCTCTCTCTCTCTCTCTCTCTCTCTCTCAAATTAAATCCCAGGTCAGTCGGGAGTCTTCCAAATCCCCAGAGTCATTCAAACTTCAGAAAACAGAGAACTGAACCACCTCTTTAAACATTAACATTTACTGACATATTCTTCTAATGGAATTCTTAAGTATAGGTGCTTTAGATTTTCCTCTGCCACTCAATCCTATTCTAACACACACATACACACACACACCTCCACATTAAGTCAGAAAACTCATAGGTTATCACTGTGATACACGAAAAACAGATTTTTTTTTTTTTAAATTTATATTGAAAGAAAATGTCAAGGTCTGGAGGGCAGGTGTTCCCTGACTGATATTTCAGTAAACAGTTTCAGTAAAACATCAAAACAGTAATGGCACAATGTGCCAAGTGAGGTTACTAACTAAGTAATTTTTTATATGTATATGAATAGTGAAATTTTGATTAACAGTTTCCTGAAAAAAATGCAAGACTTCAGCATATCAGTCTTTACCTGGTATTAGCAAAGAAAACAGCAAAATGTAATTCAATATACACAGTTAATGTTATCAGTTAGCAATTATCAAGAACTTATATATAGAACCTATATATTTATATATATATATAAATAACGCATGGTTGGATATAGTGCTAACTAAATTAATTAACATGTAAAAATCACTTCTACTGGCTATTTCACAAAATTCCAAAACTCCTGACTTTTACTGACTAAACAAAACTTCTTAAAGTCTTAAATTGTGGACTGTATAAAAGAAGATGGGACCTTTGAGTAGTTTTAGAAATATAACTAAGAGAATAAATATGTAAATTCAATAACACAAATCATTTATATAGCACAACATTATTATAACTAATACTAAGATATTGCGACAAAGATATTTTCCACTTCTGCTCTTTAGTTAGCAAGGGTCAAATATATATTTCGAAAAATACAGACATTTAAAAATGAAATATAATTAATGTAATAATCAAATATTTAATGAATAAAATTATAGACAGAAAGTATTAAAAGAAAATGTAATATTTGCTATAGGAAATGAATAAAGGACATGACCTTCTTTATGCAATCTTATGCTATGGTATGAAAAAATATCCAATTTCTGGGTTAGGGTTAGTAATAGTTAAAAAATTTATATTACTGTCACAACATATAAAAATAACATAAAATACTGAATAAATAAATGTTTCTACATAAAAAATAAAAAAAATAAATTGTTAAACAAAAACAGTTTTGAAATGTTCATTATTAATGTATATTGTTCAGAATGATTTTCTACAGTATTTTATATATATATATATATATATATATATATATATATATATATATATATATATATATATATATATATATATAAAATATTAATATTATGAAACATAAAATCTTTATTACATTTTCTTATTATACACTTAACACATAATTTTTTACTTACTCTGTATTTTAAAATTGATTACCTAATAATAAAATGGTCACCACAGCTGCATATGTAAGCGAACAGTGAACTGCACTGGCGTATGAGTGGGTGGCCTGTGGAACTCGTTGGGAAAGATGAGATGAGGTTCACTGGAGATGAGACACGGACGTGACAGGCAGGAGAAGAGATGTCATGCCTAGGGGAGAGTACGATGCCCAGGGGAGCTGGTGATAGATGGGGCTTGTTTCAAAAAATTACTTTCATGATGACAGCCTGAACTCCTTTAGCATTCTCTTTGTTGGGGTCACTAGGTGTTCTTTACCTTGTTCCTATGTGTCTTTGGTACAAACTCGAAATCAGCTAATCCTAAACTTCATCTCTATTTGAAAACTATTTCACTGTGATCATACATTTTCGTGCTAATTGTTTATTTATTTATTTATTTATTTATTTATTAGACAAAGATTCCCATCCACATCCAAATTCTTGTGCACTAACTAATAATATATATTATTAGTAATATAATAATATTACTAATAACATAGTATAATAATAATATTATACGCCTAAATAGCCCCTGACATCTGGAGCAGGTGATTCATTGGTCTGGTTTAGACTGGGAATTCAGTGAAACTGACCTTGGAAGACTGGAAGTTCTGAGGGCCATGCTCTGATTTTAAGCGCTGCTGTTGTGTCCTTGAGCAATGCATTTAACCCCCAGATCACCTGGGGAACACTGTTCCTTTTTTCTTTGTCCTTAGCATTAGTGACCTAGAAAGAAAATGTGAACAAAGAGTAAAGTTCCTGACTGACTTAAGCTTGAACAAACAAATGAAGGCAGGTAAATACAGATAGAAGGAAATGGTGGCAGAACCATAGAACCATGTAAACACTACTTTTGGTTTAAAATCTGTGTCTTTATAGCTATTTAAACACTTGAACAAAGCCTGACTTTCAATGCATGAGGAAATCCCACATTCTTTCAAAGGTTTTTTTGCTGATCTGCAACATAACATAACATTTATAACTTGTCATGACTGTACGGACATAACTTTATTCTTTATTATCTTATTATTGTTATTATTAATTATTTTTATTAAGTCTAATTAATGAATAATTCAAATAATTTAGTTATAGTGTATTATTATTATTATTATTATTATTATTATTATTCATTTATTTATTTTATTTTGTACAGTATCTTAAAGTAGACATGTCAAAATATGGTGAAAGGAAAAATAAATCGGCATAAACACTATCGAAAGTCTTTCACATCCATGGATTCTTCCAAATATTAAACAGATTTATCCTGTATTTGCAACTTTTTACCTCAGAGTTTTGATATAATGTCATATAAGTATGAGATATGTGATTGCAAAAATCATACTGTATGATGATTGCAGAAGACACTTGTTGACCAAATTATTATATTCTCTTTATCATTCTAGTCACAAAGTAGGAAAATATAGCGAGCTATATAGTAGCCAAATTCCTTTCTCTTACACAGTAGAAAGTGGCTTTAAAGTAATAGATTTTCACCTTCTTTCTTTTTAAGAAGACTTTAAACCAAACTTCTGCATGTTATTGTTAACACAACTGATGCTTTCGTTGTTTGTCTGCAAGAAGAGTACACTTCAGCCATGTGTCAGGTCTACATTTAACATCTTCCTGCATCATGATAAGTGACATCAGGTGTCCTCGCCATCCCATTATGCTCACTCTGCCAGACTTTGGACATGTTGCGACACAGAAACTGTTGGTGTTTTTCTGTAACATCAAAGGCCCATTTTATTTCTGGACTGACAGTCACACACGGATAACTCTGCCTTGTTTTAACAGTCTGCATTGTAGTGGTAAATTCATCCAAGTGCATGTGTGTGTGACTACAATAAGTGCGTGGAACAAGCCCCATGATAAATACACTCACCTAGCACTCACCTTGCAACTGCTTATTCATGGCAGCAATGTAATGCATACAATAATGCAGATTGGATCAGCAGGTTCAGTTCATGTCCATTTCAGCAATCGAAATTGTCAAAAATAAGATTTCTGTGATTTTGACCGTGGCATGATTGCTGGTGCTAAAAAGGCTGATTTGCTTATTTTTACTATTGTTGATCAGCTGGGATTGTTAACAACTATAGCCACTACAGTTTACTCAGTATGGTGTAAAAAAAAAAATCCAGTAAGGATTGGATGGAGTGCTACATTCTCTCAGATAGCCACTCTGATCAGCCATAACTTTATGGCCACCAATCAGGCGTAACATTATGACTACCTGCCTTGTCTGTTGGATTGAACCACACAGGCCACTGACCACTGCAGACCAAGACCACCCCACAAGAGCTGCAGTTTCAAAGATGCTCTGACCCAGTCGTCTAGCCATCACAATGTGGCCCTTGTCAAAAACTTTCTTTCGGCTTCTCCCATTAGGGGTCGCCACAGCGGATCATCCGCATGTTTGATTTGGCACCATTAGACCACCAAGGACCTCAATGTGGCCCTTGTCAAACTCGCTCAAATCCTTGCGCTTGCCCATTTTTTCCGCTTCTACCACATTATCTTTCAGGACAAAACATGCTGCCTACTATATCCCACCCACTAACATGTGCCATGATGTTAATGAGTTAATCAGTGTTATTCACTTGTAATGTAATAATGGTGAGCAGAAAAGCATCTCACAGTGCACAATACCTATGCACCTTGATGGCAGATGGGTTACAAGAGCAGAAGATTATGTACCTGATTATGAGCTCTGCAGTGTGCAGAGACTCACCAATACAGTTAAAGACTGGATCAGCGTGGCCTTATCAGAATTCAGCACCAACTTTAACGAATCCATTAACCCGTTTTCCTGGTATGTTTTTTACTCATTAATGTCATAGTAGTGTTGTATGATAATAATAAAAAAAGAAAGGTGCTTTATACTTGTCACATGCACATCCGATGTAAGGAGCTGGGGTCAGAGGGCAGGGTCAGCCTGCAATCTCCTTGGAGCACTGAGGCTTAAGGGCTTTGCTCAGGGGCCACAAGAGTGGCTTGAACCTTGACCTTCCAATCAGTAACCCAGAGCCAGATGGTCATGTGGCTAACCAATTATGGCTAAGCAATAGTATTTCGACTGACCAGTGTGCATCCCTTCATGGCCATTTTCCACCTTTTATGTCTACTTCCAGCATGATAATTTGTGATGTCACAAACAAAGGTCATTGCAGACTGGTTTCATGAACGTAAAAGTGGCTTTATTGTTCAGTACTTCACTGTTTAGGAGCTCTTTCTGTCACCTAGAGCTGAAACCAATAGAACACCTCCTTTGGGGTGTGGTAGAACAGGGTTTTGCTTAATCTGCTGGAATTGTGTTATGCAATATCCTTAACATGGTCCAGAATCTCAAAGGAATGTTTCCAATATCTTGTAGATTCCATGCAGCAAAAATGGCAAAGGGAGCCCCTAAACAGTTTAAGTATAGTGTTGGTAATAAAGTGCTCAGGGAGAGATGTTGCTTGATGTTGTGACTTAAAGCTGGGCTTTTCCTGTTGTTCATTTTGTCCTTCTGGAAGAATGTAAGCCCAATGGAAATGGAAACAGATGTGTGATTTGTTAGTATCAAAAAAAAAACATTTTTCTTTTCAGTTTTCTGACTAAAATGGAAAACTGCTCTGATGGTGTGCCAGATGCTTTGTACATCTGTACAACAAACCTAGATGCATAAGCAATTTTTTGGACGATTTATACTTTTGTCCCAGATGCAGACAGTCTGAAATTTGATTTTCAGTCTCTTGTAGGAAAACATGTTGTGCAACATTTCACATGCACATTCATTAAGAAGAATGATGCTTTATCATCATTTGCAAGTGGGGCAAAATCCAATCCAAGCAAATAACCAAGCGGTTGAGGGTCTTGTTGATGGATCATTGGCCCCTAGGCAGCCTGGGAATTAGCTGACAACCTCCCACTTTCTAACAATGTCTATGTAATCCATAGGTGTTTGAAAACAGACTGGAGAATATTCGGTGCAAAATCCCACAATAGAGCACAATAAGTCGTGCCCAAATGATGTATGAATGCTAGTAAAAGTTCAAAAGACTACTTTTCTTTTCCTCTAATAAAAATGGCTGATTTATATTGACATATGAATATGAAATGAATAACAACTAGAATGATTAACTTAACCCCCCTTCTCACATCAGGCTTTGGAGGAGTTCTACTCAGGTTTCTTCATTAATTGCTGCCTTTAATTTCTGTCAAATTTAAATGGACCATTTTTGGATTTTATTGATGTGAAAAGAAAAATCTGTCAGTATATATTCATTATTATCATTATTTTGCACAATTTTATATTCTTTTTTTTGTGTAGGGGATCTGGCATTGCAGACTTTGATTAAAGAATGCAGATAAGAATGCATAAGAGAACAAAAAAAGATCTATTTGTGAATTTGTGAAGTGATTTTGAAAGTCTATAGTATAAAGTCTTTAGTCATTTCTAGTTTCTAGGGTCACTCGTCACTTTGTTTTCCAAAGTCCGGTTCCACAGAAATAGCTGACCTTGAATTTTCTAACCAAATGGGCTTAGCATTATTCCAGCTTTCATTCTCAGTAGAGGAAAACCTGTTCAAGTTTCTCCTAAATGCAGTAGATATTTGTTACGCCATTGGAATGCCCAGTGCCCAGTGGGAATGCTAATATTTTAGTTGTACACTGTTGTATGTACTGATCCGTGCCAACCTCAGTAAATCTTCCCAGCTGTATTTCCACCACATACCACCTACTTGCAAGGTTTTATTTTCACATTCATTTTCAATATTAAGCCTTTCCCCACAAGCAGAGGTCTTATAGTCCTGCTTCTTTCCCTCCTGTAGCTTAATCTCTACTTTACAGTGCAAAAAAGGCACTTTGTCTTTTACTCTTTTTATTTTCCATGCTCTTCTGTAAAAGTAGCCAAGTGTGTGTGGGAGCTGTGAAGATAAATGGTTTCCTCCATGTTCCTTTAAATCAAACCACAGAAACCTTCCACCCTAATCATGTTTCACGCCAACGTCATTGTCATGGTTGATTAATTGTAAATGCTTACACCTTCACATCAACCTAACATTATATATATATATATATATATATATATATATATATATATATATATATATATATATATATATATATATTTTTTTTTATGTGAGCACCATTGTTATCTAGCACTGCTTTGATAATAATAATATGTTACTTTCAAACAGAACAAAAAAAAAAAAATGGTTATGGTTAGTTTATTAGGTCGACCAACACAAAAATCGAAAGTACAATAAAGCAGCCCACATCCCAGACACACATTCTGATTCAATGACTTTACATTTAGTATCTTCCAACTTCATTAAGGTTTGTGCGATGAAAGTAAAAATATGAACAGAATATGACAGAAAAAAAAAATAAATTGCAAAAGTAATATACAAGTTGGTATCAAAAAGTTAAAGACTTGCTCTGTTTCCAAAAAACTTTATTTATCTGTTTACATACTATCACCTTCAAAAGCACCTTGCCTTGCAAGGCAATACAGTGCTCTAAGTGTTCCTGACACTTCTGGATTGTGTTCTGGAAATCTTCTTTTCAAAGTGTCTCAAGTGTCTGTGATTTGTGCTGGATTTACGCAATGGTGTCATTTTGAGCTGGATGTTCATTTTCAAGAAGGGGCAAAGTCTGCAGGAGCCAAATCTGGTGAGTAGGGTGGTGCGGTAATGAGATTATGTTGTTTCCGGCGAGAAACTCACGTGTCAGGAGAGCTCGGTGATAGGGTGGTCTGAATAGCAACCATGGTAATGCACATTTTTAAAATACCACAAGTTGCACTGCTCCCAATGTACACAGGACTTGGCACATTGACACACTTCGGTGCTCCCTTTGACTGTGCGTGCAGCCTTGTGCTGCCATCTGTTGACATATAACAAAACTAGTTTCTAAACTTTTGATACAACCTTGTAATGGGTTGGATCAAATAATATTTTATAATCTTCAAAATGATAGAGGTGGAAGCCATATTGTTACATGTTGTCCAGCTGAGGATGCCACCATGCCCCATTGAGCATAACACTGTGCCTCCATGCCCTGGTGAGGGTGTTGCTCTTCTTTCCTGCTCAGCTGGGAGCATCCCTCTGTATGCCTGCTCTTCCCCACTTGGATTTACACTCAGACTTTATCCTACCCATGCCTTATAGTCACTGTTGCTCATGGACTGACACAGAAAAGAGGACTTCTCCAACTTGCCAGGACCCCCTGGGAATGGACCTTTTACATGTCAGGAATAATGCCTTAAAGAGGAGGCTCTGTCAGGATTATGACTTGGGAATCCATTATTAAACAGCCACTTCGTTGTTTGTCACATGTCACTGATCTCACCCACCTGGTGCTTGTCATCTTGATTAGCACTTGTGTATACTATCATGTGCTTAACCCAACTGAATGTAAGAAACTTTCCTTGTTTAAATATTGATGCAAGTTTTGTACTCTGAATTTAACTGACTGACTTCAGAGCGAAGGATTCAAACTAGACATATAATATTCATCTGTGAAGAAGTTCAAGGCCTGGTAAAATGCTTCTCTTTTTTATACTTAGACCTTTGAGAATAAAACTTGGAACAGAGTCCACTTCCCCCCTAGCCATGCCGAAGAAGGCTACCGAAGATGCCAATGGAATCAAAATGTTTAGGGACAAAATAAACAGAGACACAACTCTGGCAGAAGTGTAAAAAGCAAAAGCATGATTACGTGCTTTACGCACCAAGGAGTGTGTGAATAGACCACTGACCTTTGAAGTGTTGATTTTAGCCGTGTGTGTACAATCTCGCTCAGCAGGTTGCTGAAGCACACAGGTTTTTATTTTGCCAACGACGAAGATTGCTATGTCGAGAACCACAGGGAATCGAAAATCAAGTGTCGACCTCCAGCCAGGCTTTTGATAAGCAAATGAAATCAGCCAATAAACAAGAAAAGTTTTAAGCTTGCTATCTTTCTAAGTTGTTTTTAATAGGCAAATTTAGCTATAAATGAATCGTAATACAAACCAAAGAAATCACAAAAGCACAGTTTGTGCATTAGACCCATTGAGTTTAATGGGAGCTGCGTTCCCTGGAGGGTGTATTTACCAGTTCACTTTGTAAAATTAATGTCAGCAATAACCCATTATTGCAAATAATACTTATGCAAAGAGTTCTGATTTATTTATTTTACCTCAGAAGATGCTTCTGATCAAATACAATTCTGCATTTTCTTTATGATGGATAGAAAGTTTAGCCGGGTTACTGTTAAAAATTTATAGATCTTCTGATGTAAAAGAAACTCCCCTCCCCTACAATTTTAATTCAATTTCAACCAACTTTCTTCAGATAAAACTATCAGTCTTTGAAGTGGACCTGGAAGGACAGTATCTGGCACTTCACAACTCCATGATAACTGGTTCAATCATGACCTTGTGTTGCTGTCTTTAAGAAGTTTCCGTATGTCCAAAACATTTAGGTAGATGGCTTTGAAAACTTTTGATACATTAAACTACACCTGGGTGGAGTAGCATTGCTTAGAAGGTGTATTCCAACCTCTGCCTCCAGTGCTCCTGGGAAAGGCTTTATCATGTGAAGGGTTAATAAAGTTGAAATAATGAATGAAGATAATTAAGTAAATTTGAGAAATGTGGAGAATCTGACTCTCACTGGTAGAAAGAATTAACCATACTCTAATATGTAACTGCCATTATTGCTGTCTGCAAAAGTCAAAATACTTTATTACACACAGTTACAAAACTTATGAATACTTTGAAAAGGAAACCTCCTGTTCAGCAAAAAAAAAAAAAAACTTGCTTATGACTAACAAGCTTCTTCTTCTTCTTTTGGCTTCTCTCATCAGGGGTCCCCACAGCGAATCATGTCTCCATACCCCCCTGTTCTCTACATCTGCCTCTTTCAAACCAGCTACCTGCATGTCTTCCTTTACCACAGCTAGAAACCTCCTCCTTGGCCTTCCTTTTTTCCTCCTTCCTGGTGGCTCCATCCTCAGAATTCTACTGATATACCCCATGTCCCTTCTCTGCACATGGCATCTCAATCACGCCTTCCTCACCTTGTCTCCAAAATGTTCTGCATGCGCTGTCCCTCTAATAAACTAATTTCTAATTCTGTCTATCCTCGTCACTCCCAAAGAAAACATCAACATCTTCAGCTCTGCTACCTCCAGCTCCACCCTCTGTCTTTAACTCAATGCCACTGTCTCTAATCCATACAACATCGCAGGTCTCACCACAGTCCTATAAACTTTCCCTTTCACTCTTGCAGATCACAAATCACTCCTGCTATCACTCTTCTCCACTCACTCCACCCTGCCTGCACTCTTTTCTTCACTTCTCTAACACACTCTCCATTACTTTGCACTGTTGACCCCAGGTACCTGAACTCCTCCACCTTCTCCACCTCTTCTCCCTGCAACCGCACCACTCCACTCACATCATAGTCCATAGAGACTCCTGTCTGACCTCGTCCGTCAACCTGTCCATCACCACTGCAAACACTGTCCTCATACTTGTCCTGCACCACTCTCACATACTTCTCTGACACACCTGACTTCCTCATACAATACCACAACTCCTCTCTCAACAACCCTGTCATACACTTTCTCTAAATCCACAAACACACAATGTAACTCCTTCTGACCTTCTCTATACTTCTCTATCAACATTCTCAAAGCAAATAATGCGTCCTTGGTGCTCTTTCTTGGCATGAAACCATGCTGTTGCTTACAGGTAGTCACCTCTTCTCTCAGCCTGGATTCCACTACTCTTTCCCATAACTTCATGGTGTGACTGACCAACTTAAACTCCACTGCCATCTCTCCTAAACATCTTCATGCTTCTACCGGTATGTCCTCTGGTCCAACCAACTTTCCACTGTTTATCCTCTTAATTGCTGCTCTTACTTCCTTACTAATCCTATCCACTTCTTGCTTCACCATCTCGACACCATCCAACCTTCTCTTTCTCATTTTCCTCATTCCACCACCACATCTCTTTGTCTTCCTTTTTTTTACCAGATGTCACACCAAGTACCTTTCTAGCTGTCTCCCTTATCACTTCTGCAATAGTTGCCCAATAATCCCTCACCTCTTCACCACCACCGAGCCCCTGTCTGACCTCTTCCCTGAATCTCATACTACAGTCTTCCTCCTTTAGTTTCCACTATCTTATTCTTTGTTCAGTCCTCACTCTTCCTCTTCTTCTTCCCTCCAAAACCATCCTACAGACCACCATCCGATGCTGTCTAGATACACTGTCCTCTGCCAACACCTTACAGTCTCCTTTAGGTTTCATCTCCTACATGGAACATATTCCACCTGTTTGCACCTTCCTCCACTCTTGTACATCACCCTATGATCCTCCTTCTTCTTAAAAAAAGTATTTACCACTGCATTTCCATCTTTTTAGCAAAAGGCCCATTAGAAGAATAGAATATCCTTTATTTGTCACAAATACATTACAGCACAGTGAAATTTGTACTTTGCATATCCTAGCTTGCTTAGAAGCTTGGGTCAGAGCGCAGGAGTTAAGGGCCTTGCTCTAAATGGCTAGCTTACACTGCTGGCTGTATATAATCATTTTCATGAGATGCCAGTATAGAAAAATAGCTTTTGAAATAATGGAAAGAAAATATTGCTATACTGGCAGCACATGGTACAACCTTAAAAAAAAAAAAACTTGCTTATGACTAACAAGCTTCTTCTTCTTTGGCTTCTCTCATCAGGGGTCCCCACAGCGAATCATGTCTCCATACCCCTGTTCTCTACATCTGCCTCTTTCAAACCAGCTACCTGCATGTCTTCCTTTACCACAGCTAGAAACCTCCTCCTTGGCCTTCCTTTTTCCTCCTTCCTGGTGGCTCCATCCTCAGAATTCTACTGATATACCCCATGTCCCTTCTCTGCACATGTCATCTCAATCACGCCTTCCTCACCTTGTCTCCAAAATGTTCTGCATGCGCTGTCCCTCTAATAAACTAATTTCTAATTCTGTCCATCCTCGTCACTCCCAAAGAAAACATCAACATCTTCAGCTCTGCTACCTCCAGCTCCACCCTCTGTCTTTAACTCAATGCCACTGTCTCTAAACCATACAACATCGCAGGTCTCACCACAGTCCTATAAACTTTCCCTTTCACTCTTGCAGATACTCTTCTATCACAAATCACTCCTGCTATCACTCTTCTCCACTCACTCCACCCTGCCTGCACTCTTTTCTTCACTTCTCTAACACACTCTCCATTACTTTGCACTGTTGACCCCAGGTACCTGAACTCCTCCACCTTCTCCACCTCTTCTCCCTGCAACCGCACCACTCCACTCACATCATAGTCCATAGAGACTCCTGTCTGACCTCGTCCGTCAACCTGTCCAACCTGTCCAAACACTGTCCTCATACTTGTCCTGCACCACTCTCACATACTTCTCTGACACACCTGACTTCCTCATACAATACCACAACTCCTCTCTCAACAACCCTGTCATACACTTTCTCTAAATCCACAAACACACAATGTAACTCCTTCTGACCTTCTCTATACTTCTCTATCAACATTCTCAAAGCAAATAAAGCGTCCTTGGTGCTCTTTCTTGGCATGAAACCATGCTGTTGCTTACAGGTAGTCACCTCTTCTCTCAGCCTGGATTCCACTACTCTTTCCCATAACTTCATGGTGTGACTGACCAACTTAAACTCCACTGCCATCTCTCCTAAACATCTCCATGCTTCTACCGGTATGTCCTCTGGTCCAACCAACTTTCCACTCTTTATCCTCTTAATTGCTGCTCTTACTTCCTTACTAATCCTATCCACTTCTTGCTTCACCATCTCGACACCATCCAACCTTCTCTTTCTCATTTTCCTCATTCCACCACCACATCTCTTTGTCTTCCTTTTTACCAGATGTCACACCAAGTACCTTTCTAGCTGCCTCCTTATCACTTCTGCAATAGTTGCCCAATAATCCTCACCTCTTCACTTTAGTTTCCACTATCTTATTCTTTGTTCAGTCCTCACTCTCCTCCTCTTCTTCTTCCCTCCAAAACCATCCTACAGACCACCATCCGATGCTGTCTAGATACACTGTCCTCTGCCAACACCTTACAGTCTCCTTTAGGTTTCATCTCCTACATAGAACATATTCCACCTGTTTGCACCTTCCTCCACTCTTGTACATCACCCTATGATCCTCCTTCTTCTTAAAAAAAGTATTTACCACTGCATTTCCATCTTTTTAGCAAAAGGCCCATTAGAAGAATAGAATATCCTTTATTTGTCACAAATACATTACAGCACAGTGAAATTTGTACTTTGCATATCCTAGCTTGCTTAGAAGCTTGGGTCAGAGCGCAGGAGTTAAGGGCATTGCTCTAAATGGCTAGCTTACACTGCTGGCTGTATATAATCATTTTCATGAGATGCCAGTATAGAAAAATAGCTTTTGAAATAATGGAAAGAAAATATTGCTATACTGGCAGCACATGGTACAACCTTAAAAAAAAAAAAAAAAAAAAAAAAAACTTGCTTATGACTAACAAGCTTCTTCTTCTTTGGCTTCTCTCATCAGGGGTCCCCACAGCGAATCATGTCTCCATACCCCTGTTCTCTACATCTGCCTCTTTCAAACCAGCTACCTGCATGTCTTCCTTTACCACAGCTAGAAACCTCCTCCTTGGCCTTCCTTTTTCCTCCTTCCTGGTGGCTCCATCCTCAGAATTCTACTGATATACCCCATGTCCCTTCTCTGCACATGTCATCTCAATCACGCCTTCCTCACCTTGTCTCCAAAATGTTCTGCATGCGCTGTCCCTCTAATAAACTAATTTCTAATTCTGTCCATCCTCGTCACTCCCAAAGAAAACATCAACATCTTCAGCTCTGCTACCTCCAGCTCCACCCTCTGTCTTTAACTCAATGCCACTGTCTCTAAACCATACAACATCGCAGGTCTCACCACAGTCCTATAAACTTTCCCTTTCACTCTTGCAGATACTCTTCTATCACAAATCACTCCTGCTATCACTCTTCTCCACTCACTCCACCCTGCCTGCACTCTTTTCTTCACTTCTCTAACACACTCTCCATTACTTTGCACTGTTGACCCCAGGTACCTGAACTCCTCCACCTTCTCCACCTCTTCTCCCTGCAACCGCACCACTCCACTCACATCATAGTCCATAGAGACTCCTGTCTGACCTCGTCCGTCAACCTGTCCAACCTGTCCAAACACTGTCCTCATACTTGTCCTGCACCACTCTCACATACTTCTCTGACACACCTGACTTCCTCATACAATACCACAACTCCTCTCTCAACAACCCTGTCATACACTTTCTCTAAATCCACAAACACACAATGTAACTCCTTCTGACCTTCTCTATACTTCTCTATCAACATTCTCAAAGCAAATAAAGCGTCCTTGGTGCTCTTTCTTGGCATGAAACCATGCTGTTGCTTACAGGTAGTCACCTCTTCTCTCAGCCTGGATTCCACTACTCTTTCCCATAACTTCATGGTGTGACTGACCAACTTAAACTCCACTGCCATCTCTCCTAAACATCTCCATGCTTCTACCGGTATGTCCTCTGGTCCAACCAACTTTCCACTCTTTATCCTCTTAATTGCTGCTCTTACTTCCTTACTAATCCTATCCACTTCTTGCTTCACCATCTCGACACCATCCAACCTTCTCTTTCTCATTTTCCTCATTCCACCACCACATCTCTTTGTCTTCCTTTTTACCAGATGTCACACCAAGTACCTTTCTAGCTGCCTCCTTATCACTTCTGCAATAGTTGCCCAATAATCCTCACCTCTTCACTTTAGTTTCCACTATCTTATTCTTTGTTCAGTCCTCACTCTCCTCCTCTTCTTCTTCACCTCCAAAACCATCCTACAGACCACCATCCGATGCTGTCTAGCTACACTGTCCCCTGCCAACACCTTACAGTCTCCTTTAGGTTTCATCTCCTACATAGAACATATTCCACCTGTTTGCACCTTCCTCCACTCTTGTACATCACCCTATGATCCTCCTTCTTCTTAAAAAGTATTTACCACTGCATTTCCATCTTTTTAGCAAAAGGCCCATTAGAAGAATAGAATATCCTTTATTTGTCACAAATACATTACAGCACAGTGAAATTTGTACTTTGCATATCCTAGCTTGCTTAGAAGCTTGGGTCAGAGCGCAGGAGTTAAGGGCATTGCTCTAAATGGCTAGCTTACACTGCTGGCTGTATATAATCATTTTCATGAGATGCCAGTATAGAAAAATAGCTTTTGAAATAATGGAAAGAAAATATTGCTATACTGGCAGCACATGGTACAACCTTAAAAAAAAAAAAAAAAAAATTATATATATATATATTTATAGTTATATATAGTTATATATAGTTTTATATAGTTTTATATAGTTTTATATATATATATAGTTATATATAGTTATATATAGTTATATATAGTTATATATAGTTTTATATATATATATAGTTATATATAGTTTTATATATATATATATATATATATATATATATATATATATATATATATATATATATATATATATATATATATATATATATATATATATATATATATATATATATATATATATATATACAGGAGTGCAGAATTATTAGGCAAATGAGTATTTTGACCACATCATCCTCAAGTATGCATGTTGTCTTACTCCAAGCTGTATAGGCTGGAAAGCCTACTACCAATTAAGCATATTAGGTGATGTGCATCTCTGTAATGAGAAGGGTGTGGTCTAATGACATCAACACCCTATATCAGGTGTGCATAATTATTAGGCAACTTCCTTTCCTTTGGCAAATGGGTCAAAAGAAGGACTTGACAGGCTCAGAAAAGTCAAAATAGTGAGATATATTGCAGAGGGATGCAGCAGTCTTAAAATAGCCAAGCTTCTGAAGCGTGATCATCGAACAATCAAGCGTTTCATTCAAAATAGTCGACAGGGTCGCAAGAAGCGTGTGGAAAACCAAGGCGCAAAATAACTGCCCGTGAACTGAGAAAAGTCAAGCGTGCAGCTGCCAAGATGCCACTTGCCACCAGTTTGGCCATATTTCAGAGCTGCAACATCACTGAGTGCCCAAAAGCACAAGGTGTGCAATACTCAGAGACATGGCCAAGGTAAGAAAGGCAGAAAGTCGACCACCACTGAACAAGACACACAAGCTGAAACGTCAAGACTGGGCCAAGAAATATCTCAAGACTGATTTTTCTAAGGTTTTATGGACTGATGAAATGAGAGTGAGTCTTGATGGGCCAGATGGATGGGCCCGTGGCTGGATTGGTAAAGGGCAGAGAGCTCCAGTCCGACTCAGACGCCAGCAAGGTGGAGGTGGAGTACTGGTTTGGGCTGGTATCATCAAAGATGAGCTTGTGGGGCCTTTTCGGGTTGAGGATGGAGTCAAGCTGAACTCCCAGTCCTACTGCCAGTTTCTGGAAGACACCTTCTTCAAGCAGTGGTACAGGAAGAAGTCTGCATCCTTCAAGAAAAACATGATTTTCATGCAGGACAATGCTCCATCACACACGTCCAAGTACTCCACAGCGTGGCTGGCAAGAAAGGGTATAAAAGAAGAAAATCTAATGATATGGCCTCCTTGTTCACCTGATCTGAACCCCACTGAGAACCTGTGGTCCATCATCAAATGTGCGATTTACAACAGGGCATTCTCACCCCACATCGTCACATATCGACGCTGTGGATGTTGCGTCCGCCGGCGTCCACATCCGAAGCCGAGGGTACCCTCTTCGCGTCGATTTTCGACGTACAGGGACGGAAACCCTTCGCCGCCGACGTAGATGGATGGGAGCCTGTGCCGCTTTCAATGCAGATCGCTGTCCTATACACTTAATAATTTATTATCTATCATAATAAGTGTATAGGACTAATTTTAAAATTTCATAAAATTCTGAAGATGACCGTAACCCTAACCCTAACCCTAACCCTAACCCAAACCCTAACCCTGACCCTAACTCGAACCCTAACCCTAACCCAAACCCTAACCGTAACCCGCAAATGGGTCCCGTCCATCTGCGTCGAAAAGCAACGCGAAGGGTTTCCGTCGACGTTGAAAAGCGGCGAAGGGGTACCCTCGGCGTCGGATGTGGACGCCGTCGGACGCAACATCCACAGCGTCGATATGTGACGATGTGGGGTGCGAATGTGTTGTTTACAAGGAGGGAAAACAGTACACCTCTCTGAACAGTGTCTGGGAGGCTGTGGTTGCTGCTGCACGCAATGTTGATGGTGAACAGATCAAAACACTGACAGAATCCATGGATGGCAGGCTTTTGAGTGTCCTTGCAAAGAAAGGTGGCTATATTGGTCACTGATTTGTTTTTGTTTGGTTTTTGAATGTCAGAAATGTATATTTGTGAATGATGAGATGTTATATTGGTTTCACTGGTAAAATAAATAATTGAAATGGGTATGAATTTGTTTTGTTAAGTTGCCTAATAATTATGCACAGTAATAGTCACCTGCACACACAGATATCCCCTAAAATAGCTAAAACTAAAACTACTTCCAAAAATATTCAGCTTTGATATTAATGAGTTTTTGTGGTTGTTGTTCAAATTAAATCCTCAAATAAAATTAATCCTCAAAATACAACTTGCCTAATAATTCTGCACTCCTGTATATATATATATATATATATATATATATATATATATATATATATATATATATATATATATATATATATATATATATATATATATATATATATATATATATATATATATATATATATATATATATATATATAGTTATATAGTTATAGTTATATATAGTTATATATAGTTATATAGTTTGTAAATGTTTTTATTTAGGGATGTATGCATGTACGTAATTATGTTATTATTTATTCATTAAGTGCCCCCCAATCCCTATATCTTACATAAGTGAGTTCACCCCTCACATTTCAGCAACCATTTTTGTATATCTTTTAAAAAAAATACTAGAGAACCCCAAATGATGTAAATCATCAAAACAGGCTCAGGTTTTGTATTATATCTGTGCACATACTTTACTTTTCTCTTTTTATGAAACAGCACAAAATGTCCTGAAGTTTTGAAGTTTCCCCTCACCGCCTATATTTTCCCATTTACCTGATCATTACAGACATTATAGATATATTTATTCCGCTGTCTGCTCGCAGCTCTGCCAGGCAAAACTCAAGCCTGCCTGTGTGTATGTGTGTTTTGGCAGATTGTGGGGTGTGTGCAAGCCCTGACGTCCCTCCCACCAATCAACAGACAACTTATCAAATGTGTGTGTGGGCTAATTGCACTGTCAGACGCTCTTGAAAGCCTTAATGACTCTGTGCACCCTAAATACGCAGCCCCGAAATAGTGTGAGGCAGATCCCACTGTAATTGGATGGCAACGGTTTGCGTCTCGACAGGAGAACCAGGACGAACCGTGAACACGCTGTCAGTGACTAGAAGGACAGCAGCCATTATGGCAAAAGCAAGAAGTCTGCCGAGGAGATAAAACTCTAAAGAGTCTTATCCACCTGTCACATGCTCTATATATTAACTGGACAGGATTTCCATATCTTGGGTCAGCAAAGAAGGGAAAGCCATGAGCTAGCCAACTAATAAGGTTATGCAAATGAATTTTAAGTATCTTTAGCTATGTATGCGCTTATCTATGGCAGACTCGGGAGAAAAGGCTTTGTGCTCTTTGTAGAAGTGCCGTTAACACCTGCCTTTTTCATTGATAAAGGGCTTATGAGTGTCTAGGAGTAATAAACTCAGGGGAGTGAGCGTGTGTTAGAAAATGGAAAACTTCTAGAAACCGAATATTCTGTCTCTCTGCATTTATTTAAAAGCTTATGAAGGTTTAAAGGTTATAACCCTAAATACTAATCTAAATCTGTTGAAACAGACGCAATGTGAATTCTCCAGTTTGTCCACATTCTAAATATGATCCTATTTGAATAAAAAAAAGCACAAAACTAAGCACGGACTGATTGTTGTTAGCATACGCTATATGGGAAAAAGTATAGCAGTAAATGACTTTTTCAGCTGTGTGTTTGTTCCACAATTGTTAGCATAAAGCTGGACGGACACAGTTGTACAGGATTTCTTTGGATGTGTATTTTCCCTTCACTTGAACTAGGAGACCCAAACCTGTTCCAGTCTGACAATGTTTTTGCGCACATATCCATCTCTATGAAGATATGATTTACATAATTTTGAATATGAGATTTAAAGTGGCCTGCTATAGAGCTGTGCCCTCATCCCCTATTGAACATGAATGATGATTTGGAATGCTGACTGCACCCCCAGGTCTCCTTACTCTACCTGCTCTACCTGCCAGTATATCTGCTCGGGGACTTTTTCCATGACTTTGCTATGCCTTTGTATTTTTGATTGCTCTTTGCAGACTTACCCCTTTGTCAATGTTTTTTTTTAATCTTGCCCTGTTTAATCTGTCTGTTTATCATCTGACCATTAGCTGTTTTCTGATCTTGATCTCATCTCTCAATTTTAGATTCTGTGCTAAACTGTCACTCAAGCTGGTAAACATGTGATTGCATTTGTCTGTGAAATCTGCATATGATAACAACAAGACTTACCAAATCAGTCACTTTGATCTTGAAAAGATATCTTAATAATAATAATAATAATAATAATAATAATAATAATAATAATAATAATAACTCAATAATGTGGCCATGCATTAGGCTATTGGTAGCATTCCGCCCCGCTTACCCCTGAGTAATATTAGAATATTATATATTTTTATATAGAGTATATTTTTCATGATGCATTAGCACATTTGGTTTAATTAAAGGTATCCCAAATGAACATCTGGGACAGCATATGGGGTTAGCTCACAGCAAATTGAAAAAATTATTTATATATATATATATATATATATATATATATATATATATATATATATATATATATATATATATATATATATATATATGTAACGTCATTAAATAAACTAATAATAAAATAATAATAAAAAATAAAATGAAGCCTAAAAATACATAAACCCCCAATTATTCATTTGCGATATCAGTATACAGTATAACTACTTCATAAACCATAATAATGTTACCATAAATAATGTCATTAAGTACACAAGCAAAGAAACAAAGAAAAAAATTGAAAACAAAACATGAAAAAAAAAGATAAAAATAAAGCAAACAAACATAAAACCAAATCATCTGTTGCCATCTTTTTAAAACATTAGTGTCACGCTCAGATCAAGAGTCGGAGACCAGAATACGGTCAGTAAGTTTTATTTGCCGTAATACACAGACAGAAGCTTAGGTAGAAGCATGAACCGGAAAACGGGTCAAATCCGAAACAGGGGAAGTCCAGGGATGATCGCTGTATGAACTGTAGATGGGACATTGAGTAAGTGAGAACTGGGGCCTTATAAAGAAGAGCGTAGATTGGAGACAGGTGAAGGTAATTAGTATGAAGGCGAGGTGCTGCAAGTGGGTTGAGTGCAGGGGGGAGGCGTGGCTGGTGGTTCCCTGACAATTAAATCGAGATGAACTTGAGTATTTTCCTGAATGCTAGTGATGTGAATAAACCCTTCATGGCTTCAAATATATCGGTAGCTATTTTGCTTACAGTAACATGAACTGATCAAGACAGTACAACATACTGCATAACATCTTCCAGAACATGTTCATTAGACATATGCTTCATAAAAAGTTAAATGTATTTATTTTTTGCTTTATCGTTTTTAACTGATATTAATTATTGGTCAATTCTATATATTTAGAAAATGTATTACTTGGGCTGATGTATTCAGAGTGAACTCTTGACAGCTGCATTCTCTTCAATTATGTGCGGATTTATTTCAGGATGTGTATGTTTAAACGAGCTGCAACCTGTTGTGTACATAAACAGTGGTTGTGCAACTGGTCAGTATTTGCCATTATTTATTCGGTCTTGGTTGCATCGTGTCTTGCAACTGCACAATCACCCATGTAGATGCATAACTCCGAACCTTCCTGAATAGGGTCATAAGGACATGTTGACTCATAATGAAGCACAAAACACAAAGAAATGGGGGCTCTTTTTAATATTCTTCATGGTTATTTCCCCAACTTTAAGTACAGCATGGAAGTAGGACATCTCTCCTTCCTAATCTCTCTTTTATCCCCAATAGCCTTTATCCTGGAGACACATATCTATCACTGGCCAATGCTGGATTCGAGATAAGATTGAAGAGTCACTCCTAATTGAACACTTACTGTACAATAGCCCAGAAGGGACAGCCTAAGCCATAAAAAAGATAATACAGTAGGGATTGAGCATATCTGTAAATCATCTAAAGCATCACAGGAGCTCACTGGATGGATAAGAAGAGTGGATATCATTATCTAGTGCACTTTTCTTGTAGATGTACTGTAAAATATGCAGGTGTTGCAGGAGGATGGGTTTCGGCTTACAGACCAGCACTTTGTCACAGATAACATGGTGATGGCGATGGCGATGTGTAGTACTTACAAAAGGTAAAAAAAAATAAGATGATGTGCGATACAAGAAAGAAAAAAGTTCTATTCATGACATATCTTGCCGTTGTGTAATTTTTGGGAAAGTGATAAAACTAGGTTTTAAACTTGCACTATATATAAAGAGGGTCTGTTCCAAAGCAGGATCTTTTGTTTATAATAATTTTTAAAATTCATTATGTGAAAAATGTTTGTGGACACATTTATTCCATATTTTGTTACCTATTTTGATATTACAGTATAATAACATCCATTCTTCTGGGAAGATGCTCCACTAGGTTTTTGCAGAGTGCTTAAGGTGGTCTGGGGGGCAGTCAGCATTCCAGTTCATCACATAGGTGTTTAATAGAGTTGAGGTTCTATTCCAATCGATGTAAACCATATATTCAAAAAGCTGTATTTGTGCACAATGTGCATGTTAATGCTAGAGCAGGTTTGGATCTCCAAGTTCAAGTAAAGGGAAAATTGAAGGTTTACAAATCCAATACATCTTATACAATTGTGTGGGGAATAGCCACATATGGCTGGAAAATGTAGGTGTCCTAACAGCTTTGTACATATAGTGTATATCAGTTAAACCCCCCCCATCCTGTTATGGTTTTGTAGGCAATAAGTAGGCATTTTGCTTCAAATGGAATGCAGTGGTGTCAGGAAAAAGTCGTAGAAAGAACGCCTTCCTCCAACTTCCCCCACACACATTAACTCTGTCCACTTCACTTACCCAGACCGCAGCAGACACTGGCGAGATGCTAGCTAATCTCCTCCATGCTGAACTAAAGGGCAGAAGGTGCAGGATGTAACAGGTCAGAGCATATAGATGAGAATGCATGATGTTAGATGCAGTAGTGCATCAGCAGTATGTGTGCATGTGTCTAGCCATTTAAAACATGTCTTTCATTTTAAACAGTTTTTAACATGGAGTGGTACAAAAAAAAAGCACTATATTAATTAGGTGGTTATTTTGAGCTTTGTGTTTGATTTGAATTTAGAAACAAAAGGAGGGTGAAGTGCACAGTGTGGCATTGATTTGAGGATTTTTTTTAACACTGTCGAGAACTGAAGTGGGATTTGAAAGGTAAAGTTGGCAAAAAAATAAAAGATATTTGGTACAATTTTTACCAGAGAGAAATATATGAATGAGAATAACTATATCTTATCTTATCTTATCTTATCTTATCTTATCTTATCTTATCTTATCTTATCTTATCTTATCTTATCTTATCTTATCTATTTTACACTAGCCCTGTAGCTCTCAACATTACTGAACTATCAATCATTTAACGCACACCTTTCCAGCCAATCGGAATCGATCGTCTGAGTACAGGTCATGGTATAAACACATACACTGCTTATATTTAAAACTGATGATTTCTTAAATATATCTAACGATTGACTTTAAATAAATACTGTGAAGTGCTCTGAACTCCATTGTTCTAATACAAAGGAAATCCTATTAAAATTGTTCTTAAAAAGTAGTTAATGTAATGTAATGTAATACATCACTTTTATTCTTCAGCCAGACACTCTTATCAAGTGAGGTGAAATCCAATTGTAGCGATTAGCTGTTAAATGAACAGACTGTGATTATATGATATAAACTCTGCTAACAGTTCCATTCTTGCCACTGGAAAGCAGCTGGAATTGCTAAACACGATGTATGTGCATGTTTCTGAAATCAAATCCTCTCACTCAGAGGGCCTCCTGAGCTTTCTTATTTTCAGACTAAATATCCGATGGTTACTAATGTAAAAGTATTGCTTGTCTCTTACCAGACAGACATTTTTTTTTTCTGTGTAGCTACTTGATGCAGCTAGCCAATAAAATGTGCTAATATGCTATAAAAGTGGTATGGTTGTGTTAGTTGCCAAATAAATAGCTAGCTATAATTTGTGATACATCCCAAGTGGTTAAACAAACATAGCTAACGAGAGAAAATAGACAGTATGGATGGATTTGTACAGTGTAGCCCATAATGCCAATGACAAGGTCTTCATTTACATGTATTGTGCGAAAAATGTATCTCTGTGATAACTTTTTGTAACCTTCCCCTGAACCATAATGTTGAACAATCTTTGTTTTCAGGTCATTTAAAAGTTGTTTTAAAACCCCCATGTTGCCATTCTTCAGAGGAGAGTCAAAGAGAACAACTTGCAATTGGCCACCTCAAATACCTTTTCTCATGATGGGATGCACCTGTCTATGAAGTTCAAGGCTTAATGAGCACACCAAACCAATTGTGTGTTCCAATTAATCAGCGCTAAGTAGTTACAGGTATTCAAATCAACAAAATTACAAGGGTGCCTAAATTTATGCACCTGTCTAATTTTGTTTTGATGCATATTGCACATTTTCTGTTCATCCAATAAACCTCATTTCACTACTGTAATATTACTGTGTCCCGCAGTTATTTGATAGATCAAAATGAAATTGCTGATCCAAACACCCAAATATTTATAAATGAAAATCATGGACATTGTCAGGGGTTCCTAAACTTTTGCATACAACTGTATGTATCTCAGAAAAAGTAAGTACACCCCTCACATTTCAGCAACCATTTTATTATTTATTATTTATTATTTATTTGTTCACAAGGTACAATACTATAGAAATAAAACTTAGATATTCATGTGCAGTCAATGTGTTTACTGTCCTCTAAAAATAACTCAGCATACAGTCATTATTGTCTAAATGGCTGGCAAAAGTAAGTACACCCTACATGAACATGTCAAAACTGTGTACAAAGTGTCACATTTTTATGTGAGCACCATTGTTATCTAGCACCTCCTGGGCCAGGAATTTACCAGAGATGCACAGGTTGTTGCTGGGATCCTCTTCCACTCCTCTATAATGGCATCACAGAGCTGCTGGATATTAAACACATTGCGCTTCTCCACCTTTTGTTCAAAGAGGTCCCACAGGTGGTTAACATGATTCAGGTCTGGAGGCATACTTGGCCACTATTTCACCTTTACCTTCACATTCAGCAAGGCAGTAGTCATCTTGCCGATGTGTTTGGGGTCGTTATTATGTTGGAAAACTGCTGTTTGGCCCATTTTCTGAAGGAAGGGCATCATGTTCTGCTTCAGAATATCACAGTACATGTTGGAATCCATGTTTCCCCCAATGAACCACAGCTCCCCAGTACCAGCAGTACTCATGCAGCCCCAGACCATGATGATACCACCACCATGCTAGACTGTAGGCAAGACACCTTTTTCTTGGTACTCCTCACCAGGCACTCCTCAGCCACACATGCTGGACAACAATCTAAGCCAAACAAGTTTATCTCAGTCTCACAGGACATGGTTCCAGTAATTCGTGCTCTTGGACATTACTTCTTTGATGGACCCTTGCGAAGCCTGTTCCCAGTGGAACCTGTCTTGGAAAACCTCTGTACTGTACTGTATTGTAACTTAGTTTCAGGGTGTTACCAATCTTTGTATAGCCTAGGCTATCTTTGTGGAGAGCAACAATTCTAATTCTCAAATCCTTAGAGTTCTTCGCCATGAGGGGCCATTTTGAACATCCAGTGGTCAGTATGTTGTACTCAATTGTTCTGAAAGCATCAAATTCAACTGCTCTAATACAAGATACACACATTTGTATGGTCCTGTCAAGCAGAAAAAAACATAAACATGATGAATAGGACATGTGACTTTGCATAGTTACATGACATACAGCTGTTATCACATAGGGTGTACTCACTTTTGTTGCCAGCTACTTTGACAATAATGGCTGTATGTTGAGCTACTTTCAGAGGACAGTAAATATATACTGCTATACAAGCTGCACATTGACTACTCTAAAATATCTCTAAGTTTTATATCTATTGTATATATATATATATATATATATATATATATATATATATATATATATATATATATATATATATATATATATATATGAAGAATAAAAAACTAAATCTGATCTAATGGTACTGTGAGGTGCCTGAATAATGTAATAAACACATCCACACTAGTTATTATGTCTAGACATATGCATTTTCTAAGCTATTCAAGTGTCACATAATGGAATGAAATACAATAGGAGTTACTCAGTAGTTGCTCCACATGAGAAGTATCGCCAAGCTACCACTCTTGGGCCTTTGAGCAAGGCACTTAAACCTCTGTGCTCCAGGTGCGCTGTATCATGGCTGACACTAGCTATTCTGTTTAAGAACAAATAGTGCCTTAATTTCAGTAATAGACTTTATGTCCTTTCTAGGCCTTGATCATTCAGAAGACATGAATGTTTGCATGTTTGATTAGATTAGCAAGGCCGGTTGGGTAGCTCTGGAATGACACGGACCATTAGGTGAAATCAAGCAGAGGTTAAATAATAAACAAATTCACTGTACATTCGTGTGTCTTTTGCATCGAAGCACATTACCAGCAACTGTAGCTGTTAATATTATATCATCACAATTTTGTGGGGTTTTTACACTTGTAGTTTAGTGGACTTGGTCTAATTCAAAAAGTGCATTTGATAGAATTTAAGCTCTTGTGGTTGCAAAACGAGCTACAGAAACATTCAAACAATTTGAACAACCTTTAATCCAATCCATACCCCTGCAAATCCTAAATACCTACAGATCATATTCATTTTGGAATTGTCTGCCTTATGATTAATGCTTTTTTTTAATTGCATTATACTTATACTTCAAGACAGCCATAATTTTCTTTATAAAATATCAAAAGGGTTATTTACAGATTGAATCAATAACCAGGATTCTATCAGATGATTGCATTGTTGCAAAAAAATTAAAAGAAAGAGTATCACCTAAGTTTTAAATCTATGTTGCTTACCATCTCACTTTTAGCCTTAATGTCACTTTATGGCATGTCCTGTATATTAGCTGTAAATTATAGCTCACTTTATCCAAGTGTCTTTTCCAGTGGGTGGTACATAAACTGATATGGCATTCATTACATAGTGTTAGGAGATAATTAATGTTTAGCGTGGCAACTGTTGCTTACGCACAACTCTTCCCACACACCTGCAACATCTGCTGCTTGCAGTGCATGCTTTAGTGCTTCATCATCTCAGTGCCATGAAGCCGAGGGGTTATTTGAGGACCAGCTCTTATTTCAGAATTAATTTTTTTCTAGGTACATCACAAACTTCTGTTGATAAGAAATAAACAAGAAGCTAATGTTGGAAAAAAAAAAAACAGAAAAAGACCGATACATCTTGGCTTTTTTACTTTATTTTTTACATTTTTTTTTTACATTTTGAGTGTTTTTAGATGTTCAGCAGTATCTATAGGTATCTATAGATATTTAAATATATCGTAGATCTGCAGCCATCATCAATTATCAATCACCATAACTATATAACCCACAGAATATCAACACATTGCAGATATGTTCATGCGCTATTAAGCCATATCCATGAACTTTTACTAATTGTCATAGATATTTAATAAAAAAAACACTGTATATAACTTCTGTACAATTATACATACAATGTACATATTACATATTGTATTTTTTATACTCATCATTCTTTACACATTGTCCCTTACATACATCTGCACTATTTTATTTATGTGCATCTATATATACACCTTACTGTACATTCTGCCTAATATTTTACATCCATGTTTATAAATATATTTATTTAGTACTTGTTTATTCAGCTTGCACACTTTTTTCTCTGCCATAACCTTAAAACCATTTACTTGTACATTTCAACAATGTCTACACATCTCGTCACTGCTCCAGCAATCATATGGTACAACAGGTTGAAATGATTTTAGTAAATGTTTCTACGACATGCTAAATCTGAGTTTAATATTAATTTTTTTTTTTTTTTTTTTTAAAATACTAAGAAGCTCTGCAGACTCAATGCAAACATAATTCCAGTTTCACAAAAAAATGTAATTTATTTATTTTGACATACGTTATATTCTTCTATACAGAAAATAACATTGTGGTTGAATGTACGAATGTGATTGGTCATTACATCATTTTAATATAACAGTATCACTTGGATTGTGAACTAGGACTTGTTTTAGTTGTAATACAAATGATAAGTTTCTATTAATTCACTTATTTCTATATCAACAACTTGTATAACATGTTGCTCAACATATTCTAAGATTATAATTAGATTCAGAAACATTTTGTTCCAACAAATTTAATTGTTGAAGAGGTGCCATATTTTTTGTTTGTTTGTAGACCATTACTTAGCATTTATAGAGGACGATTTGGTTGTGTTTGTGTAAGAGTTACGTGGCTTTGTAAAGTTTATCATTTCAAGAAAATCTATAGTTTCCGTTTTTTGAAGTTTCAGTTTAGGAAAGTCTACAGTTTCTGATTTCTGAAGATGATCATTTCAGGAAAGTGTACAGTTGACTGTTTCTGAAGTTTATCTGCTCAGAAAAGTGTACAATTTCCTGTTCCCATTAGCTCGGGAAAGTATATACTTCCTTGTTTTCTGGCAAAGTTTTAGGCAGCATTTATTGATTTTTATTTTATTTTATTTTATTTTTTTATAGAGAGCACAATGAGGATGTTTATGGAAAGTCTATTTATATACATGATACCATAAGTGACAACAGTAACTAAATTATCTGACCTTTCCACAACATAAAAAAAAAACTAACTGATGTCTTTACAATGACACATTTTAATGTTTTAAATTTAATTAATTGGAATTCCGCCCCTTAGTGGTCATCTATACCAGAGATGACTCATGACCCCCAATCTTCTTTGATTTTTGACCATTAATGGGAAAGGTTTGGGCACCTCTGGTCTACACACATCTAGAGGCAAGTTTCACTAGTATTTGACTGGTTAGTTTGTACTGTATATGGGCAGGGGAAGTTTAGTTCTTTTAATTGATTTGGCACCATTATTAAGTCCACCATTTACTGGTTGTTTGACCCCCCCCCACCACCCATTTTATTACTGTGTATATAGTCTTTTTTCATGTTTTTCTTCTACTGCAATATACACAAGTTAAAAAAAGGCAAATAGCAAAAATCCCTTTATAGATGTGCTTTTAAAACTCTTTACATAGTGCTCATTCATCTGCTCATTACTAAAGATACTGCATAAAATTATCAAACAGATTTGATAGAATTTACTTGGATTTTTTAAACAATGGGTAATACAGTATTTGCTTGATTAAAGGAGATAAATCCTTTTTTTTTTGGATAAACAAACTTCTATAAAACCCATCTCCTAATAATGAGTGTACAACAAAATTTGCATTTCAATTCCAAGATTACCCACATTTTTAGATGCAAAATGTAGCATATTTACTCAAATGAAGCCTCATTAATGTAAAAAAAATAAATAAATACAAAACAAAGAAAAAATAAAAAGTTCTAAGCACATCAGCAATCCATTTGCAGAAATTAATCATGACATCTCTTGGTTTAAATGCTAATCCTATTCATTTAGAAATATCAGCATATCAAAAGTATCAATCATTATTCCAATACCTATTATTGTTGAAAGATTTATGATCACACTCTTGATGTCAACCAAATGAGGATGAGTTCCCCTTTTGAGTCTGGTTTTTCTCAAGGTTTCTTCCTCATAACATCTAAGGTAGTTTTTCCTTGCCACAGTCGCCTCGGGTGCTCATCAGGGATAAATACACACTGTTCACCTTGACTGTTGATTTCTGTAAAGCTGCTTTGAGACAATGTCTGTTGTGAAAAGCGCTATAGAAATAAACTTGACTTGACTTGACTATTTGGATGAATATTCATCAAGGACATGATGTCTGTCACAGATAGACCAGGCGTCAGAAACCGGGAATAAAACGAAATATCTTTATTCGGTTTAAACATACACACACAGGAGAGTTTGAGAAGAGACTAGCAAAATGGCACACTGAACTGAGTGCTTCTTAGAAGCATAGCCAGAAGTATGGAAGCACAGGGAGTATGGAAGCACATGGAGCATGGAAGCAAGCACATGGATGAAAGCACATGGATGAAAGCACATGGATGGAAGCACATGGATGGAAGCACATGGATGGAAGCACAAGAAAGCAAAGAGGTAGGAAGTCCAGATGCTCTATGGTCGTAACTAGTAGATCATACCGTGAGTGAAGGGGAATAGGGACCTTGTAAAGGGGACAGGTAAATAGGGAACAGGTGTAGGTGATTTGTAGGAGTAGGACAGGTGTAGGTGATAAGTAGCAGGGAGAGTCTAAATAAGAGTGTGAGCCTTGGAGGGAGGCGTGGCTGGTGGTTCTCTGACAATGTCAGATCTTTCGCAACATTTTCAAAATGAGACCTTTTGTGTGTAAAGGTCAAAATATAAAAATTTGATGATATGCTTCAGCAACTTTAATGTTACTGATGCTACACTTTGATTGACGTTTTGTCAGCCACCCAACTTCTCATCCAATATCTCATTCGATGTAATATAGATTCGCCAGCTTGACAGGTGTGTATCTGCTGAAATATCCCTGCAGACTGCGAACGCCAACCAGAGCTAAGCATCAGAGCCTTTTGATTTGTTGCTCAATTCACCAGAGTTTAGTGTCATTTAAATCCTGTCCGAACAAATCTGCTATCAGTTTCCCCCAAGTTGCTGGGTGTCATGTCGGCGTCTTTGAAGTGTACTATTTTTTGGTGCTTTTTTATTAGATATTTTTTTGCAGTGGTTGCTGGCAAAAAGGGCAGTGGTGGGCGTTGTGAACAGGAAAGTGCCTAGCTAATATTTTCAAGGGTAGAATTAGCACTATATACGCACCATTAAGGGAAGTGTTCAGTGGCAGTTCTGATTAGGAAATTGCTGGCAAATTGCTACATTTCCATTCATCAAAATTCAAACGGACCCTGATTTGATCCTTGCCAGTGGGGTATGATCAAATCCAAGCATTCAGCTGAGCTTTTGAGGGTTAAGGGCCTTACTTAAGTATCCACTAGTGGCTCTTTGGCAATTTAGTGATTTGAACCTACAACCATATTTGTGAGTACAATATAACCTTAACTGCAGGAGTACCCTTGCCAATCACAGAATGGGAGGATGTAAAGACGGAGATGGATGGCAACTAGAACAGTCCCAACAAGTAATGTTAAAATTGCTATGAGAGAGGGATTAATGGGAAAATAATTGCATCTGGTTTATTTTCTCTAATAAAGAATGCAGTGATATGTGTAAGTGAAGGATTGGCATGCCATTAGTGCCAAACTGATATTTCATAAACAAGCATGTATACAAAATAAAAAGGGAGGAAATTCTAATACAAAATGTCACATTTAATTGATTGTATTTTTATTTTATTGAACACAAATATAAAACCAAAAACCAGTAGCAGGCAATGCATTTCACGCCGAGACCTTCATTGGTGTCCTACCTGAGTCAATCTACCTTTAAATACCATCATTATGAAGTCACATCTATAGAAACCGTCAACATTATACAGAAACATAGTATAGCAGAGCGCTGCATCACAGACAGATATCTCATACTGCGAGAATAAATAGCATTACTAAAGCAGAAACCCAAATTAACAATTCTTCTTTCACTGCAGCCACAGCTGCACCACTTTCATAGATAATCTCCAGGAGAAGCATCAATATAAACCTCATAAAATTACCTTGGGTTTTATGTGCATTTTTATGTGCATTATTGTTTTCCTGGGGATTTGATCTAAAGGCAAATTGCATGTTTTTTCTGCAATTTTACAAGAAAGAAATTGCAAAAGTATAAAGGATTCATAAAAAGCTTAACAACTGGTTTGAACGGTTTGGGCTGCCCTTTCCTCATGATGTCCAGCTTTTCTTGCAAAGTTCGTCTTGTAAATGTCCTTGTGAGTGTATCTGCAACCAAATCAGTTTCTGCTCTTCTGTCAGCCATTGTGGAATAAATAAAAACAGATTTAATTCACTTTAATATTTGAGCTTGTGCAGTTTGCTACAGATGCGAGTTGCAAGCTCTGACTAGCGCACGCTCTGACCATCCAGTCGAAGGACGTGAAAATGCAGAGGTGTTTATACGTCTTCTAGTGGCCTTAGTGTAACAAGTCGCAATCTGATTGGTTAAAGCAATAGCTTCAAGCAACTATTTGTGATGTGCCGACTGAAATCTGGTTGGATACAGATGTATACAGAAACTCTATGAAATTCCTTTTATGATTGCTCCGTAACATATGTAAACATATGATACAATAAAATATTCTGACATTAAATACATATAAAAATTGCAATACAAATAGAAATGAATTATGAAAAATAGATACTTTAAACATATGACAAATGTTCATTACAAAAACATGTGAATGGTTCAGATAATAACTTATACACTGACATCATGCTGCCTGCACTGGTCAACTCTAACTGCACTTTAAAAAATAATCATTAAGCACAAAATAGTAAGAAATTTTTTTTTAAAGATTTTGGTTGTAAAATTAAGCAGAAAATAAATTAATGCACTTCTGAGATCCTCTGCCACTGTTTGCTGATTTCCTTTTGCTGCAGTATTATTTGTGCATGCAAAAATTAAAATCATTAAACTCATGATACAAATGATTTTTAAGGTTTTTTTTATTTTATTTTGAGTTCTGTGTCCAAGTTCAGAAGATTTTTTAACTCTTCATCCAATAATTAATACAGAATAGAACAAAATATTTTTGTTCTGTAAAAAGCTGTTCACAAGTTTAATTCACAAGGCTTCAACACTTAAACAAGTAAAATGGAAAAGGTAACCAGTACTATGTTATTTTATTGATTGATTGATTGATTGATTGATTGATTTAGGTTTTTTTATGATTTAATATGACCATTAACATCTTCATATTTAGCAATTTTGGGTTTGGTAAATCTTTCTACTTTTCCATTGTAAATGCTTTGTATTAAAAAAAAGACAAAGATAAGTATTTTTTGTAAAGTGCTCTCTGAGGGCCATGAAGGACCCTAAAATGCATTTGAGGCAGCAGGGGCTTGGTCAAGTGCCAGTTTGCTAATTGACAATGTCCATCGTTATAAGTGCTATACAAATAAAAATGAATTGAATTGAGTTTAATAGAGGCTGCACAGTGTGTAGGACCACATACAAGCTTATAATCATTACTACTTTTTTCCTTCTCCTCTGCCCTCCGTTCACAATCCGGCGCTCAACCACGAATCCACAGACAAAGAGTCCTAGACAAATATATATATATATATATATATATATATATATATATATATATATATATATATATATATATATATATATATATATATAAAATGTTTTATAATATTTCATTACTATTAGGTGCATTTAAAGTTAATTAACATTTAACTACATTATTTTCATTAGTTTTATTTGTTCTTTGCTAAAAATTGCCCTAATCTAAATATAATATAAATATGAAGGCATCCTTTTCTACTAAATAAGGACATCCTAATTGAAATCTGTGCAGCGTGGGACTCAGAAACACACTTTATTATCTTGAATGGGAGCAAATCTGATGAGAAGCGACAGTTGGTAAAAGCCTGAAGAGCACATCACCACAATTCTAAAGAAACTGGCATTCAGGATAATGAGCTTATATTGCAATCTGTTACATAAATGTGCAAAGGCACAGGGTCTTTAGCAGATTTGGAAAAAAAGAAATGTATGCATGTGGCATTCCGACATCTTTGGCTCTGGAAAAAAAAGGACTTTCAGGAAAGAATGTGAGACTTTAAATAATGTCGACTAAACTGGTACAAATCTTCAAAAACGTCATGGAGGTGTGAATACATTCGAAATCTGGTGTTAAAAACAAATGAAGGAACATCCATAAACTAAAAGAAATGCTAAATCTTGCCTTCTTTCTTTCTTTCTTTTTTTTTTTTTTTTAAGTTACAGAGAAGCTGGCTCGGGTTTAGTTGTCATGGAAACTGCTGCTCCTTTTCAGAGGAGTCTGCTGTAAATGGAAGCAGAGAGACAGAAAAGTTTTGCTATTTATGACCTTTATGTATTTATGAGTTGAAGCTACCTATGTGATGCCTGTATTCATGGCTTTCTCACATCAATCAGCATTTTCTAGACCAACCCAGAAACATAGCAGAGGAAGACAGGCAGAAATAAGTTCCTTATTTTTACTCGTTCATCTATTCATGTTATGTAAACTTCTTGCTGTATTTTAACATAGACTTGCATGTTTTCATTTTGCCCAGTAGAAATTGCTTTGAGCATTTAACTAGAAAAATATTCCATCTAATTTTCTTTCTGTTATTGTTACATTTCAACCAAACATGTCTGGTTTGAGGCACGTATTATACAGTTTAAACAATTTTATATATTTTGCGGGTGTATAGAAATTTCATTTCCTTTTAATTCATTTTCTTTGTATGTATGTCATTTTCTTTTTCCTTCATGGTAGACTGACAGATACAGTAGCCACATCCTTTACTAAAACAAAGGCATGGGGAGGCCACACCTTCTCTACTAATACAGAGGCATGGGGGCCACACCTTCTTTACTAAAACAAAGGCATTGGGGCCACATATTGTTTACTTAATCAGAGGCATGGGGGCCACACATCTGTTACTACAACAGAGACATAGAAAGGCCACACCTTCTTTACTTAAACATAGGCACAGGTGGCCACTCCTTTACTGCAACGAAAACATGGGGGGGACACCCTCTTTACTTAACAGAGACATACATTAGGAGGGGCCACACCTTCTTTACTTAAAGGAGACATTGAGGTTGCACCTCCTTTACTAAAACCAATGGATGGGGGCACATCTTTACTAAAACAGAGGCAGGGGGGCTACACCTTCTTTACTAAAACAGTGGCATGGGGGCTAGACCTTTTTTACTAAAACAGAAGCACCCCCAGGGGGGGTCACACCTTCTTTACTTAAGTAAAGGCACTAAGGGCCACACATCCTTTACTAAAACAAAGGGACGAGGGGTAACAACCTTCATTACTAAAAAAGAGGCCTGGGTGCCACACCCCCTGTATGACAACAGAGGAATGGAGGTCACACCTCCATCAAAAATCCTAATATTGTTATTGTTTGTTTTTATTTGGGAGTTTCTAATTGATATCTTAAAATACATAGATATGAAATTATTTTTAGAGGGACCGTGCAGGTAGGATGTCTTGGAGACAAGGTCAGAAAGGTGTGATTGAGATGGTTATTTGCAGAAGATGGACATGGGGTATAATGGTAGAAGAATGCTAAAAAAAGAAGAAAAAGAGAAATGCCAAGGATGACGTTTATAGATGTGGTGAAGGAAGACATGCAGGTGGTTGGTTTGAGAAAGGCAGATATAGAGGACAGAGTGATATGGAAATGGTTGATTAGCTGTGGTGACCCCTAATCGGAGTAGAAGTAAGAAGAAGAAAATTAATATATTTAAATAAAAAAACATGAAGTCCAGGAATGAGAATTATTGAAGGGTGAATTTAAATAGATTTTTCTGGTATCAGTCCTTTACTTCACTAATTATTTTTCAGACAACTTTTTACTATCATTTAAAATTTTTACAGAAATATCTCTAGTTTCTACTTCTTACATTTTCAAATCAGGCTCATTATGTTAGCCTGCCGTTTTCAGCCCATCAATCCACAGTGTGTCATTGCGTGTCTTTTTCAACCTACCACTAATGTACTGTATCATTTCCTGGCTATCACACACCACAGACGTAGGCTAGTTTATGAAGCTAACAACAAGCAGGGCAGAAGGCAACAAGAAGTATGAGGGTAACATGGATAAGACAGAGGGAGTCAGTGATGTAAACATGACTGAGAACATAGACATTCCTGATCACCTGATCATCATCTTTCCTCTGCTTGTGCTGTATATGGTGTTTGTTCAGCCTGGATACATTCATTAGATAACAACATTTGAAATTATTTTGTATTACCTAGGGCTGTCAAAATTAACACATTAATAACTTGTTAACGCAAATTCATTTAAACTGAACTAATTTTATTAACGCACTATTAATGTAGCATGCATTTGTTTGAAAATATATGAATAAATAAATATAAAAGAGGAGAAATTAAAACCTTCAATGCAAGACATTTATTTATGACGTTCTTTCTTTACTCAGATTAAAATAATAATAGAAATAATAAAAATAAACTCCACCCAAAAATTTTTTTATCAGTAAAAGTTGCCTTCCCAGACAATTTCAGCATTGACCGGAAACTCTGGAGTCCTCTGGATTCAATATGAACAGGGGGCAACTGCCCCCGCATAAGGGTCGAATCCCATACGATGCCTAAATAGGTGGCTCTCTGTGATGGAGAAAGCACACTGTGATGACGGCCTCACGTCCTGCATGCAGCAACAGGCAAGCATTCCAAACGCAACAGACAGTGCCACTTCAGCACCCGTATTGTGGAGATCTGCGGCGCACATGGCAGGAGGGCTGAGCATCCCAACAAGGCACGGCTGGAGCCGAATGAGGAGAGCGGCAACTCTTTACCCTCGAGAGCAAAGTATAAAAGGAGCCACAAAGGATAGCGCGTTGGAGAATAACAGAAGCTTTGTCTATTTTTTTCTCGTAGGAAGCAACGACGGCAGCTACAGCAGCAACCATGCCGGCACGCACCCCGCTTCCACGACCCACTAGAGCTTTCTACGTGCCAAGGTTTCCAAACACCCACCTGTACAGGCAGGACAGGACCTCAGCTAGCCTCTGCCCGGTCGAGGCACCGATTGGCTCGGACCAAGAGTGACTCCACTCTAACCATCTGTTTCACTTGTCACGCAAACGAGTCGCAACACACAGTCTTTTTGCGTTCAGCCTTAACCCCAGCTCCTTCATGTTGGTAAGAATAACATCAATGCCAGACCACCAGCTGCTCTGATTAATACAATATCAACAAATCCTCTATATAATTTAGAATGCTGATGCCCTGAAGTCTCAGCGGGACCAGAGCCGCATCCATACACTTTGTGCAGGTGTGGGGTGAGAGGGAAAGACCAAACGGAAGCTTCGGCCTCAAAAGCAAACCTCAGTAACTTGGAAGGAGCTGGAAGTATGGATACAAAAAAGTGTGCATCCTTCAGATCTATCGTGACAAACCAGTCCTCCGACCTGATTTGCGACATAACCTGATCTAGTATAAGATGCAACCCCTTCGTCCATTTTGGTAGATATAAGGTACCGGCTGTAGAACCCAGACTTTCTGTCTGACAGAGTGACCACCTTGATAAAATCCTTTCTCAAGAGATTGTCTTCTTCTTGTTCCATGACCAGAGCCTGGGTGGGGCACACTCCGTTGAACGAGGGCAAATTAGACCTGAACTGAATCATCAAGCGAATGCAGTTGGCTCCCTTCTAGCATGCTCCGTTCCCAGACAAGCGTGGACAGCGCAGAAGCGTTCCCAAAGTGCTGTTGACGCAGCTCGAGTTCCTGAAGGGGAACTGTTTGCCAAGATTGGTGGCCTCTACAGATCCCTGACCTCAACCCTACTTAACAGCTTTAAGGATGAATTGAATAATGAGTAAAGATTATTATATTTGCAGGGGTTGGGGAATATTGGGTGAACTCTTGAATGGGGTGTGATCAAATAGATTTGGCTAATTTTGCTATTGTACATGTTTAGTTTAATGAGCATATTTTCCTATTTTCTTGATATGCAAATATTGTCCATGTTTAGTTTTCAAGGAGAGGTGTTGGCAACAAGAAACAAAAGTGACAAAAAGAAATTAGCATTAGAAATTATAAGTGATTTCTTTTCTATGACTGCATATCATGAGGGGGAAAAATTACTAATGTGATGAAAGAATGCAAATTATAACCATTTTGTCTTCATAAACATATAAAAGCAGGACATTATATGCTGGTCAGTAGAAGTCATTCCCTTGCTAATGGAAATGTGGTTACTATCTTTAAAACCTCTTAAAAACATTTGAAAAAAAAACATTACTGGACACATTGGGCTACAGATGTAAATTGTAATTTCTTTACCAATATTATTTTTTATATTTTTTTTTACCAGAAAAGGTGACAATTTATTTTGATTACTCATTTAAACAATTCTAATTTATACCAGATACCAAGATATTGTTCGACCTAAGAGTAATTGTCTTGTGCTGTAATTTACTGTTTGATTCACACCTTTCCTTGCAAACTTTTTTTTTTTTTTTTTAAATGAGTAAACACCACAGACGAATGAGAAAGGCAGATTCTGGCAGCTCGATCGGCAAATCGCTTTTGTTTTATCTGTTCCAGCTATGCTAATTAAACAGCTTAGCTAATAGTCTGTCTGGAACAGCAACCAGATGTGCCAACACTGCAAACAAGAACATCTTAGCATGAAGAGAGAAGAGAGATTTGTTTTGTCAGTGGATGTGTGCACCTAGCAACAGAAAGAAAACAAATCTTCTAGACATGGATACATTTAGACACGATGTACACAACTAGTTTTCTTTTAAAAATCTTTATTTATGCACTGAGCCGTAGTCAAATTCGCCTGAGCAGAGAGCATGACACGTTTCACGAAGACAAAACACGACAATCATCCACGAAATGACTGTTTCGGATCATATTTTCACCTGCTCATGACACTAAATATCCATTTTCTGAGTGCCAGAGTGACTCGAAAACACTAAAACTGTGCATCTGTAACCTGCAAAGCTGCCATATGGTGAGTCAATGCACACCTCAGGATTTTGGGTTTTGGTTGACATGAGATACTTCATCATGGTGTGTAGAAGCTCTGTGGGGTCTGTCATTCATCACCTGAGCCACAGGCACCGCGGCGACAGTGTTTATGCAGCTTAAAGATCTCCTTGCTCGCCGCTAGCAGTGATGTATGGCTTGCCAGGGCAAGAACAGATGATGTGTGCACTCGCAAGCATGAAAGAAATGGATGGGTGCAGTGGATTAGATAAAAGGCTGTCGCAGGTTTTTCTTAACAGAATCTCTCTGTTATTGGTAATGCCGAGAGTTTCATGAAGTTTGTACCTTTTCTTTCTTTTTCTCAAGGACTGAACCATTTGAGAGATGCACGCATTTTAGCTACCAAGGACTGAAAAGAGGAAATAACAGCAAAACAAATTGTATTTTAATAGGAACAAAATAAGTATTCTATGATTATGCATTGTTATGTTGAAGTCGTAATCATTATTTGGATTATGTACTTGGTTCTGTTTGGGTTTTATTCACTGTAGCACATTACACATGGTATAAAGAACAGGCTACAACATTACATGGACATGTATAAGGGAACAATCAAACATCAACATGATATAAACTTCTGTACTGTACACATGAATGCAATGCTATTTATGTGCGGAACATGGTTACAATCTGAGTTTCCTCACTAACGTATAATTAAGTGCAGACCACAAGTTTGTTTTGTCTCTGCCTTGCACTTGAGTGCATTTTTTAAAATAATTATTATTAAACATGCACAACAATGCCAGGGGTATAAAAAAAAAAGAAACTAGAGTGCAATGTCACTGTGGCTACTCAGTCTGTACTAGAAATAAGATTTGTTTTTCGCATGTTAACGATAGCAATATGGATTCTGTAGCTTTTTTATGTCCAGTTTTAAGAATTTCCTTAAAAATAGAAAATCCTGAAAAATCCGCATATCGAGGGAGTGAATGAATGAAGGACGGAAAGAATGAAGACATTTTTGCTGGAGTAATAAGTATGCTGGAATAAGTAGAACAGTTAAGTAGATCATATCTTTAGAAAATTATATATTAAATGTAGAACACACACACACACACACACACACACACATCTGTGTTACCCAAATTATATATTTTATTTATATATATATATATATATATATATATATATATATATATATATATATATATATATATATACAATTATGTCACTCTGTCCTTTACATCTGTCCTCTACATCTTCCTCTTTTGAATCAACCACCTGCATGTTTTTCCTGATCACATTCATAAACCTCCTTCTTAGTCTTCCTCTTTTCCTTCTACCTGCCCTCCATCCTCAGCATTCTCCTACCGATATACACCATGTCCCTCCTCTGCACATGAATAAACCATCTCAGTCTAGCCTTTTTTCATCTCGTCTTTTAAACATCCTCTGATAAACTCATTTTTAATCCTGTCCATCCTCATTACTCCCAATAAAAATCGCAACATCTTCAACCCTGCCTCCAGCTCCGCCTCTTGTCTTTTTGTCAATGCCATTATGCAAGATTTATGCTTTAAATCTCAATGGAGCAATAAAATAGCAATTTTTGTGGAAGAATTTGACAATTAGTGCCTTAAATGTGAACTAATTACAGTGGGTTAATACAGTCTATAAAGCATTTAGTGTTGACATCAGCAAGTCCCCCCACCCCGATAAACCCAGAAGTAGCGGCCAGCATTTAGCTACCAGACCTGGTTGGGAGTGTAACCTGGTTTGTTTACAGCAAGCACATTTTAAAGGACCGAGATACTTTTGGACAAAAAACAGCTTTCAAACTGACTCAAATGTCCTGAAGTCTAAGATTCTACTGTATGGCAAAAGTGTGAAATCTTATATTACTACAAGTGCATCAGGAAACACTTCTCCTTTAAGAATTATCATACCAGCTCACTGCACAGCAGGTCGTTCCAAAACTTCTGGGTTTTTTTCTCTCCTCCTTTCCTCTTTCTTCCCCTCGGGCTGTAATTGTTATCGAAACCTAACAATTACAGATGTAAATGAGACTAAAGCAGGCAAAATCCAAATTCCATCTAAAACAGACACCAGCTGGGACTATCAACTCCACGAGTACACAGCAGCCTGGAGAGATGGAGCCAGGTTCTATCGACTCAGAGTAGAAATGATGCCGCTAGAGTATACAGAACATTTGTAAAACAGACAGTGGAAAGTAATTTCCCCCCAAAAAGAGCTCGGTCTACACCGCAAAGCAGTTTGGGGTTTCTTCATAGGCGTGCGTATCGCTATGTCAATGGATTTTCTGTACCGAGCTCTGAAATTAAAATCTATGCCTTGTATCGATGTTGGTCAATGCGGACTACGTTTGATTCATCACATCCACTCCAGAACACCCAAGGGATGATTACATTTATTGCCACTGTGTCATGGATCCTGGGCTCTGGGATTGAGTTATGCCTGGAATATTAATGCTAAGATCCAAGCCATTGGGATGCACGGTGGAAACTTTGATGCAGATTGCACAGATTGTGTTGTATTAAATAATGTCTGATCCCCTGATTATGTTGTGTTATTATGACCACTTTAGTACCTATATGATATGCATATATGTGGCGATGAAACTAAACAACACTGACATTTTCTCTGCTCCAGGGGAGGAGACGGAGCTTTCACAAAGTGACCCTTGGGTGGAAAACTGCGAACGTAGAGATCATCATTCTGCATGCTAATGAAATGAGGCCCATTCAGCTTGCTTGTCAGAAATCTGTTTGTTTTAAGTAGTCAGAGATTGTCACGTCCACAGGGTTTCGTGAAATCCTACACGGAATCCAAATGAACAAGATGCTCTTGGTTAGGAGGAGACAGAAAATAATTTTGATGTGAAAAGTCCTTGTTTAAATAAAAAATTGTTGTTTACTATATATAATTCTTCAGTTACACACACACACACACACACACACACACAAGTCATCTCTGAATTCAGTTTAATTTTATAGAAAATATATAATATGATAGAAAGGAATTTCTATATGCCGTATGTTTTGACTGTTATTCATGTTAATCGTGGTTCATGTTGCTTTCTTCCAAGATTTCTGGGTGCTTCCCACCTTCAAAACAAAGAGCCATTAAGCATCTCCCTACATTAATGACCCCTGGGTCCTAAATGTAGACCTTGATGGTGCCCAACTACGGATTGGGGTTCTATTCAGGGTGTGTTCTTGCTGCCTGTTTAATGTCAAATTCTATCAAAGTCCATATCAGACTAGACATACGGGTTTTTTTTTTTTTTAAAGAATTTATTAAATGTTCCTTGTTCTATATAGCAATTACTACAATCACTACACTCCTCTGGCCGGCTGTTAGGCTGGAAGAACAAGCAGAAGCCGAAGTTCGACAGAACGGAGGTGCTTCAATGAAATTAGGGAAAGTAGAGAAACCAAACCAGCTGTAAACACGGGAACACAGAATTACACCAGCAAAGAGTAGTTCATGAGATAAATCCACAGAGTAAATCCACAACGAGATAAGCCCATAGGAATGGTAGTCAGTAAGGTCCTGAGATGTTTACCAGACTAATCGGTAGAACGGACGGGGAGTGCGTGGAAGTGTGTGCTTATATAGTGGGTGAGCTAATGAGTGTCAGGTGTGTGTGATTAGTAGGATGGGGCGCTGCTAGGAGGAATGTGTGGTTCTAGTGAAGGTGTGGCTGGTGGATCCCTGACACCGGCTTTCCAACAATCTAATAAATCTAATAAAGTAACACATGCTCTCAGCTTTCTGCTGCTGATAGTATTTTATAGGACAGGCTTGTTGCTTTGTCAGTAATTCTTACATGCAGATTTTTGTGAACACTCTAAATTCACAGCTTCCCACCAAGAGGGTGACACAGATGATGTGTAAAACTGAGCCCAAAATGCCATTAGGTTTCCGGAATCGGTGATGATCTCATTTTAAATTAATCAGATCTTCACAAAAAAGATTTGATCATCAGTGATCATCAGTGCAGTCATTTTATCGGTGTTATCCATCCTGTTTACAATCATAATTTATTTGTGATGTCTCACACTTACTATTAACTGTCTTGTTCTTCTTCTTCTTTTGGCTGCTCCCATTAGGGGTCGCCACAGCGGATCATCCGTCTCCACACCCCCCTGTCCTCTACATCTGCCTCTTTCAAACCAACTACCTGCATGTCTTCCCTCACCACATCCATAAACCTCCTTCTTGGCTTTCCTCTTTTCCTCCTGCCTGGTGGCTCCATCCTCAGCATTCTCCTACCGATATACCCCATGTCCCTCCTCTGCACATGTCCAAAACATCTCAATCGGGCCTCTCTCAATTTGTCCCAAAAACGTCCTTTATGCGCTGTCCCTCTGAAAAAACTCACACTTACTATTAATAGTACAGAGCATAACATTTTATGTTGCAGCCGGATATTACAATCATTCAAATTGATTTTTTCCCCCTCATTAATCTACATTCAGTACCCCATAATAGCAAAACAGAATTTTACAAATGTCTGTAAAAAAAAAAAAAAAATATCAGATGTATAAAAAGATTCAGATCCCTTGCGAAAACACTTGAAATTGAGTTCAGGTGCATCACATTTTTCTTGATCATTGCTGAGATGTTTCTACACCTTGATTTGTGTCCACCTGTGGGAAAAGGTTATTGATTGGACAAGCCATAAGGTCAAAGGAACTTTCTGCAGAACTCAGAGACAGGATTGTTTCAAGGCACAGATCTATGGAAGGCGATACCCAAGAGCACAGTGGCCTCCATAATTTTCAAATGGAAGAAGTATGGCACAACCAGGACTCTTCCAAAAACTGCTTGCCCATCAAAATTGAGCAATCATTGGAGAACATAACAAAATTGAAAAAGGTAAAGTGGGTCTGAATACTTTCTGAATGCACTGTAAGTAAACGTAGACTTTCTGAGTTTTAGGAATCTTTTTTCTATATGATTTAGGTGTTCGATTTTTTTTATTAGTGGTTGTTCACAGTGTTTAACTTGTGTAAAAATTATATTATTCAAGTCAATTCAATTCATTTTTATTTGTATAGCGCTTTTAACAATGAACATTGTCTCAAAGCAGCTTTACACAGATAATGTGGTGATTAAAAATGAATATGTTCTTTATAAGTAAGTTTGTTCCTGATGAGTGAGCCGGTGGTGACTGTGGCAAGGAAAAACTCCAAGAGATTATGATTATCCGTTTCATCTCTGTACCCATGGTATTATAGAGAGATGTGAAGTGTTTACCTATCAAGGTGTTCACACTTCTTCCCTTTCCCATCGCTGCTGCGCCTGGCATGATAACTAACGTTCCAAATTTACATTTTATGTAAATTATAGATTTAACTTGCTAACAACTGCTCGCAAGCCTAACAACTTGCTAGAACATTAGTGAAATAGTTACACCTGAGCAAATACTGAGCATTGAGTGTTTCATTATAATTACATAGTTGGCCACTCAATGTTTTTTCTTTGATTTATTTTTTATAAAAATCATAACCTGTTTGAATTATAATTAAAAAGACACATGGTGAGTTCACAAATAAGTATTATAGTGACATAATGCAAATGTATTATATACTATAGAAATAAAAATGTTTATTTAATGTGATGTGCATTGTAAAAATTTTATATATAAAATATACCAAATATACTCAGCTAAATGTCTCTTTAAATTTACATTTCTTTGTTTTGTGTGCACCACTAAACTGTAATAGTTCGTGGATCAATGCTACTCTCTCCATTGCCCCTGCCCCTGACCGTATTTATCGCAGCATTGAACCTAATCGATGGCTCCTGTTGTGTTCAAGCCAGCTGTGCCATGAACTATAGGTAATGAAGAGAAAAAAATGTCACATGTCACAGGGGGCGTTGTGTTGTCAGGGGAATCATACAAGGCATACTCTTGCAGTGGGGTATAACTTCTTCCGAAAAAATCAATGACAGTCAATAAATACATCAATTTATACTACACTTATTGCATAATAGCTGCTCGCTGACCAAAGAAAATGCTAAACTCAATAAATAAGCAACTCAGTTCAGCTGGTGAGCTTCAGATTGCTCCTGAAAACCTGAAATGTCAAAACCCTTGTGTACTTTTTTTCATGCCGTGTTGATACAGCTTCCTAGCTGGGCAGCTTGAAAGTAATCCAATCTACCTTAGACAAACCTCAATTTCCAAAACCACCAATAAACCACTGTGGTCTATTGATTGGAAGGACAATGAGTGTTCTCAAGCTTGTAAATCATGCAACCAAGGAGCTTTTTGTGCAAAATGCGGTCTTGCAACTCGTCACACTGGAGCTCTGCAGTCTCCGACAGTGTTTCTCAATCAAGTGTTTCATCCTCAAACCCTGGACGTGGATTAAATGATTAAACACCGTACTTTTTGATTCTTGAGTCATGCTGAAAGACAAGTTGGAGGATGAGAAGCTTACAAAACTGTAGGTCTACAGCCTCTGCAATGAAACCTGAAATGTACATATGTTTTATATTCAGTAGTCTGAATTGAACCACATTAATAATCAGAGATACCCCAAGCATTGAGATGAAGAAAACATTAAGTGAGAAAGAGAAGAATCACAACTAAATTTGAAAGTGTCTGTGGGGTCTGTGAGGCATTGCAAGGTGGTCTGAGATTATCATTTGTATTGTTACAGTTGTGGAAATCACATCCCACATTATTAAATCATTATATGTCAGGCTCCAAGCACCAAATGTCAACTCAGTCTTTTAAGAAAATTAATGCGTTCTAGATCTGAGAAGTGGTAAAGTGTTAATGCTCTTCATGCAGGAATAAATTTTCAATCTTCATTTTATTATTTGCAGGGACGTTTTATTATATATGGACATTTTATTTGCTCTATTTTTGGATTGAGTATATAGTTTTTTTATGAGAAAATTTTATATACAAAAATTCACAAACTATATTTGTCCTGCAGTAAAAATAAATGTATAAGTAACAAATTTTATAAAATAAAGACCAACGTTAAAGCACTACGGAAGCCCTAAAAGGCCATGCATTATCATTTTATTTTCTTTATTTCTCCTGATCTCGACATAACGAGTTGCTTTTGTCGTGATCACAAGTTTATTTTCTCATGATCTCAACATAAGTTGTTTTCTCGTTATCATGTCTTAATTTCCTTGCACCGGTGCACATCCACGTGCCCGCTGCCACAAACGGTTATGGTTTTCATCCATGATTCCATGATACACAAAGAAATTATGACAAGGAAACAATGATTGTTATGTCGAGATTACGAGGAAATTAGGTCATGATAACGAGAAAACAAGAAAGAAAAAAACTTATAATGCATGGCCTCTTAGGACCTTGAAACAAAATAAAAATACCATGAAAATGTAAAAATAGGCAAACATTGTAAGTAGCATTTCTATCATTCATAATGTATATTATACTATAATACATTGTGAGGATATTATCTGGGGAACAAACACAAGCACATAATCCCAAAGGCTAATTAAAGGGGCTACTATAATATCCAATGTATATATAGACATTTTATATCCAAATATGCCACAACATCATGAATTGTTTAGTAGATGCAAATGTTAAACTCCATTATTCACCTAACATTCGATTCTTACATATACAGAATATTCACATGACTATATGGTTTGTAGACAGAATAACCAGCCAAGAACTCATCCCTTCCACATTCAAATCAAATGCTGTCCAGGTCGGTGAGATATAGCATGGATGAGACGTGTGAAAAAGTTATTACAGATATTGGCCAGTAAAAAAAATGAATCCCATCTGATTAGACCATGTCATGAATTCCCTTTCCCTGGTGCTCATTGTAGTCTGTGATGGAATGACTGCTAATTTCCTGTCATGTGCTTTTGTTTATGTTTGACCTGTTGTGTTCATCTGTTCCGTGTTATGTCTGTAAGGATTTCCAGTCTCTCGAATCTGGTGCATTCTCTGGAAGCTGCCCAGTCTTTGTAAACAAGTACTTTCCCAGCTTCTAAATTCATTTCTTTTCTCTATTCTGTAGAATTCTATTTCATTTGAGTACTTCCCGGTCTCCTCTCTTCCACCAGTTTCCAGTTTGTGTTATTTTGCAGGCCACCCAAATCAGCCACTCACTCAGCCATCCATGGTCTTGTTGTAATATGTGCAAAACAAAAAGGGTCACAGATGACCTACCACATTACCCCAAACTTCCCCCTCCTCTTCTAGTGTGAAAACCATCAGGGAATAAGAATTCTATTGAGAGGTGAAACGATCTATTGATGGCCACTGAGCCAGGGAAAGGCTCCTCTCTTCCAGCTCCACATGAAAAGATCAATTGAATGATGAGATGCTTCCAAAACTGTAGGGCTACAATCTCAGCAGTGAACACTGAAATGCTGCATGTGACATACAGGGTAGTCTAAATGGAAATGCATACTGAGAGCTGATGCAAAGAGACCTCACACAGTAAGACAGAAGAAACGCTATAAACTAGACAGATAAGATGCATCTCCATATGAAATTTTTAAATTGGTCATTAGGGTCCCATAGGGGTCTCTGTACTATAGCCAGTAGGTCTGTTGTATTTTTATGTATTATTTTCATACAAAAAAAATCCACAACCCGCATTATCAAGAATATCATTAAGGTTTCCAAGCAGCAAAGTCAACTCATCCAATGTTTCTAAGATCAGGAAACGAAAGTTTTATGGCACTAACCATGAAACAAAGTGTGGAATTTATTTTAAACTAGAGCTGCAAAGGTTTTGAGATTCTAAATGCACTTTTGTCAGTACATAGTATTGTGCTAAAAATGTTTTGTCTCATTGCGTTATTTTTTTTTAATGTAAAACAATTTGAGATGGAAAGTTGGCACCACCGCATTTCCAGAGATCAGCTATCTAAAGAACCTGTATAGGGATTACAGAAGCTGAAGGCAACCAGCAAACTGATGAGTGGTTACATTCAATGCACTCATGACAGAAGCACAGCCAAATGCTTTAGGGGTGAGTAGGATATGATTCAAGCCCTTTAATTATTCCTTGCCAATGCTAGGATGGGCCTGTGTTCCATCCGGCTTGGCAGCATAACCTACACTTGTGACAAATGCTGTTTGAAGTGTTGGAGTAGTACAGTGTGTTGACTTCAAGTATGCAAACCCTTGACAACTAGCGTATACACTTTTTTCGATGTTCAGCTAATGGGTTTAATACTGTAGAATAAAGTTCAAAGTTGGTGTTTGGCTGAGGATATTTTAAGAAATTTTGCTTTGAACTTATAGTTATTTTTGTTCACATTTACCTTAATTCAATTAAAACTTTTGGAATAATATATCTGTAGATATCAGGTAAGCAAAAAAAACAACCTCTAACATGTAATTTAGCTTGATAGTTAGCATCAGGTTGCTCAAACAATCTACACTAGATAATGTTTTAATGGAGAAAATCTGAAAAATATGTAAGAAGTCATTTATATTGTTACAGACATGAAGCTTAGATTAAACATTAGATTGAATTTGTACATAATAATAGTTAACATTTTGGGGTGCAGCATTTCTGCAGTTACTTCTGCTAGGTAGCTTGAATAACTTTTCAGTCTGTCTCAAGATTATCTAGAACTCTATCCCTGCTTTTGCTATTTAGCACTCATGAGTTCAAAATATGTGCATGTATGATATGTTTTAGTCAAGTAAGGCTGATGCTTCTATTTAATTGCAGATGCTGATTTAAATAAAACATATCTGCTTAAACTTCTACACAGTAAACCTACCACCTTATGGATCTATATTCCAGAAATATAGACATTTTACCCACATGCTGGGGTACAAAATTCTGTGAATCAACATCAACAAACCCAATGCTGCTCACGTGTGTTGTGTTGTTGCCCTAATGTTGTTGACACATGTGCACTTTATGTATAATCTGTGTATAATGTGTATTAACCTGTCTAATTTTGTGTTAATGTATGTTGTTGTATGCAGCACCTTGGTCCTTGAGGAACTCCTTTAGATGGAATGAAGAAGAACCTTGAGAAGAACCAGACTCAGAAGGGAACCATCCTCATCTTGGTGACACTGAATGTCTAATTATTCATTCGTTCTAGCTCCATAATTGTTGCGGTTATCAACTGTCCACTGCACACATTTGAATGCACAAAGTGTTCTTAGCAACTGTAGTCCTAAACCAAATAGTCCAGAATATCATGCAATGCCACCTTGGACATAAATATCTGGACATTTATGGAAGAGTTCACTTCGGCATATCTAAAAGAAAAGCAGAAATTTGGTTGAAGTGGAATATAGTGTATGGCATTCTTTATGTGTATAACAGAACTAATGAAAACAAATCTATATAGTTGGGAAGTTAGTACAGTGTTCCAAATAACTATTCAAACATGCCTTGCTTTAACACCTTGACAAGCACAGGAAATAAATCTAGATCTGTATAGCTACTGCTTTCTCACAGTGTCCTTGAGCAATAGGACTGAAGTTAGATTGTCTGCCAGTTTTCCTCTATGTGGTCTGAGCTGCTTGGCTTACAAAGTTTTGGGCAGCTGTTGGAAAAGAGGAGGCAGATGGAAAAATGTCCATAATTAGTGATACTTTAATTATAAATGCCACAATTGTCCAGCCAACATATGTATTTTGGCTAGAGCTCATTATTGTTTAAAAATAGGGCTTTTGGCAGCAAAATATGATGTTCCAAAAAAATATGCAGGATGCGACAACTTTTGAAATCATTTCTTTGACGACTTATGTTTTGTATGTCATGTAGGTCATGATTTAGAACTGCTACTAATCAGATGTAATGCATGGCACAGTCCTGGGCTGCATATTGCTTAAACATACATATGCCTGTGGTGGTTCTGTTAGAATCCTGGAAATCTGGGAACAAAGAGTGAATTACCTACCATATAAGTTTGGCCAAAATGTCTTTTGATATATCACTTCACCACCTGTGATTTTTGTCCTGTGCTTCCTGCTTCTTCAGTGTGTGTGCTGCTGTGCATGGGTATTGATTAATTGAGCACACCTGGTTCTCATTTTCCCCATCAGACGGCAGGAAATAAAAAACCCCAATCACTGCCTGATTGTTCGGGTTCTTAGTGTGAATCGATTTATTGCTTCACAAGTTCAGTGGTCTTCTGCCTCACTCAGCGCAGAGTCTCTGCTCATAGAGTCTCAGCTCAGTGTATTTTCTCCCTGTGGTGCTTGGAGGACCTGCATAACTCTGCCAATGGTGCCATAGGTTTGATTCTTGTTTAAGCTTTTGGCCAAGTACATATTCTTTACTTACCCCTATCCACTTGATTATAAACTGAATTGACCATGTCTGGGTCTTTTAGCTCCGTACCTATAGCAGGGAGGAGGAATGAAATGTAGCAAATTTATCACTATTCTGGTATAGTTGTTATGTATTGAAGGAGATTTGTCAATCCAGTCAAACTTTTATGCTCCTAGCTAGGCTTCAAGCCAGGTGCAGGTGATTTTTGGCTATAATTTGGTTGCCAGAGGCAAATTTTTAAATTCAAAATATTCCTTTAATCCTAGGCTAAAATCTGTAGCTCACTGGTTTGATGTGTTTGCAGACAGCCAGTTAATAGCTGTTGCGATAATCTTTTAAATCCAATGGAATTCTGGCAGTGTCAGGATTTCAGACACTTTCCTGCAGTGTGACCTTCTATGACGACCGTCAAACCAAGAACCAATAGGAGTGCTGAACATGATGACACAATTAGCATGACAACTTCAAACTACCTCAGGGATAATGTCAAAACGAGTCAGGTGGACGGGATAGCGAGGAAAGAAACGTTCTAGAGGAAAAAATGAGTGTTTGTATGACGTTTTTAGCATTGAGGCATGTCATGAACAAAATTCACACTACAGATTGTTTATTGTTTTGCTGCTAGCTTCTGTAAGCTAAGAAGAGAAGGCGGGTCTGAACCAGTCATGGAATGATGACCTAAAACTTTTCTTGTGTGCGTCAGTTATTGACTGTCATACAGTCTGACATTATGATAACCGAGATCCTACAGTGTGACATGGGGATCATGTTGGTACAGTGTGACAGGCAGCAATTGTGGTGGACTATTAAAAATCGCACAGTGTATATTATAGGCATTATAGTCAGAGTTGTTCCATGTGTCAAATTTTTATTTAACACCCTCTTAAATTAATTGTTGTCCAGTCTCTGTGACCAATTCTTTCCCAGTCTCTGTTAAAAAGTGCTTTCCAATCTTGTGAACTGAGTGTCCCCTTGTCTCTAGAATGCTTTGCTGTCTTGGTTTTTACGATTTCTTAATCTTCCTCTCTAGTGAGTCTCAGTCTCTGAAAGCAATTTATCCCAATCTCTGAAAGAAATTTTGTTTCTCTAGTTTTTAAGGGCCCCCCTGTGTCCCAGTATCTGCGATCTGGTGTTCTGTGGGTCAACCACCCTTTGCTCTGGGCAGACAAAATGTATTTGGTCACAGATGAGATACCACATTTCTTTAAACCTCGTCTGAGGAAGCCACTGGGGAATGAGAATTCAATCGAGATGTGAAAAGATCTATAGCTGCCCAACTGAGCCAGGGCCAAGCTTCTCTCTAGTAGCTCCACATGAAAAGATCAACTGGATGATGGTAGGCTTCCAGAACAGTTTCAACAGCGAAGTCTGAAATGCTGCATGTTTCATATTGTGGCAGTCTAAATGGAAATTCACACTCCTCTCAGAAGCAAAGAAGACCTCAACCATGAAAACAAAAGAAAACAAGCAAATGAAGCTAAAATGAATTTGAAACCAAACAAATCACATCTAAGTTTGAGATTCCCAAATGCACTTTGCTGTTGCCATGGTATCCCCACAGTATATTCAACAACATGAAAAATTTTAGCTGGGACACATCCGAGGCTAACTTCGAAAACCAAGTGTTACTAATGCTGTATAGAGTTCATCATATGGCATCATTTGATCGCTACTAATTTTTAAGCCTAACGAGCTTATAGGAGCTAAAGCCAAACAGTGCTTGCATTTAATACATTATTGACAGAAGCAGAGCCAAATGCTTGAGGGGTGAAAAGGATATGATTTGAGCCCTGTTGCTAGCCAAAGCTAAAAACAGTAATTTTTCTGGATTGAAAGAACCTACAGTTGTGACTCAAGGAAGTTTTAAAGGCAGTAATACAATGCATTGCTCCATGAGAACTATTAGTATTCACAATCTTTTAAGATGCATTCCAGTTTGTATAAGGGTGGATTGTTAAAATAAAACATTCTTACAATTAGTCCACCAAGTGACTTGGTGTGAAGGAAAAATACGGAAAAATTTAGGGTTCTTCAGGGTTTCTGCAGATTCTTAAAAAGTCTAAAATGTAAACATCTAAATTTTAGGCTTTAAGAAGTCTTAAATTCGCTGTTAGGTCAGATAATTTTAAACAGGTCTTAATTTTCTGATGTCAATGCAACACTACCTCTAATATTCATAAAAATGCTTTTATTTTTTTTTTTGTTGTTTTCTTGGTATTGTTCTTTCTTTCGCTAGTTCACATATAATTTACTTTATTACAACTACAAATAAGGCCAACAGTCAATCAGCTTCCTGTTATTTACATGAATTTCTCTACCACAGAAGTAAAACGGATTTTATTTTTCAGCTATGAGGAAGTGCAAGTTTAGCAATATTGGTTTGAAAACAATGAGTATAGGGCTAATGGTCAAAAAAGCTCAACCTGGCCACCCAAAAAACAAAAAAATCTACAATGTAAAATCCTTGATTTAGGCTGAATGTATAAGTTCAGCATGGTGTTCAACAGTAAAACTGTGACTGAGCAGTTAGGATAGTTTCTACTATTGGAACATGTCATGATTTAACACTTTGGCTAGGACAGGTAATAAATCTTGACCTACATGGCTACTTGGTTTAGGATCCCTGCTTTTCTCACTGTGTCCTTGAGCAAGACAAATGAAGTCAGATTGCTAGCCAGTTTTCCTGCATGTGGTCCAAACTGCTTGGCTTACAGAGTTTTGGGCAGCTGTTGGAAAAGATGGCACAGATGGAATAACGTCTAGATTTTTTCCTTTAATTATTAGTGATATATTAATTATAAATTACAGACTTTCAGCATATATACATATTGGCTAGTTCCCAATGTAGCTTAAAAGAAGATTTATTGCCAAGGCATATAAAAGTTTTACAAAAGAAATATCCTTGGTTAATTATTAATTAATTTATTCATATGTTTCTTTATAAATATACATATGCTATGTCCTGTTTGCTACAGCATCGGCTGTAGCAATGAATTATTTGGTGGGCTGATTTTTATATGAGATCTTTCTATATTTGTACAATAGATAATGTTGTAATAGATTTTTACCATAATATGGTAAAAGCATTTTAGTATAGCATTTATTCAATTATTGTGAAATCCCCAAGGTATTTTTTTATGTCTTGTCAAATGTCAATGTTTCTTGTCAAATGTAGTAATATGTTCTAAACTAGGTTTTATGGCTGGTGCCATCATTTATTTTAGTAATTGAGTATTCTAACTATAATTCACTTTTAGTTAAAGAGCAATACTAAATAAGAGACAGAAAATAACAGTTTTCTTAAAATGAACAAGTAATTTGTTTAATTTTTTAATTTTTTAATTTTATTTTTTTTTATTGCTGAAATTGCATACAAGTATATTTGTAGAAATTAAACTCATTTAGTGCATTTAATTGCCATATTACATTAAAATGCAAACACAGTGCTCTTAAAAATTCCCTACGCAGTGGCCACTTACAATAAGTTATGGGAAACTATTCATTTAATGAAACTCATAATTATTCTCACTCCATATGTGTGTTTATTTATTTAATCTCGCACAGTATCTTGTTGTCTCAGAAAAAGCTGCTTGGAATTTTCCACAAACCAAATCTGTGTATTTATTTATTTATTTATTCGCTGCCACTGCGGAGGGACTTTTTGACCGCACTGCATATAAATACAAATATAAAAATCAATTTTAAATAACTTTAAACAGTAACTGCACTGTACAGTGTTTGGAATCTTTCTGCTATTTTCTTTGGCCTGAATCTTCTGCTCACCCCTTGCTCTTTTCTTCCCGTTCCTCCATTTTTTCATTCTGCAACGTCTTCTGTGTTACCTGTCCGGAGCGCTCCAGAGTTTTGCAGGTGGTGCATCAGTAATAATGGTCTGTGGGAAACACAGTGCTCTGTGTTTAGTTAAATAAATTAAATGAAGCATTAAGGCAAATTAATTTGCCTTGACTAATTTTTGTAATTGAATTATCTAAGTTACTAGAGGAATCGTTACAGCCCTACTAGGTTTGGGTCAAGTAATATCGCATGGCATCATATGTTGCCGAGCAAGAAGGTACAGATTGCTGATAGAGTATCAGTATACATATATCTAATATTGTGTATAAAATTGTGTGTTTCCTACATAGAGTCTCTATTCTCAGGTTGAAAATGTACCAAGGAAAGAATATTTCCCACAAGCCTTTAGAGCCCATGTGGGAGCATGGTCAGGCTAAAAGGTATAACCCATATTTTTTTGTGTCAATACGAGGTCCATTTAGACATCACTTGTAACAAACTGCCATTCAGAAAACAGGATTGAATATTAGCCAAAAGATTTGCCTTATGACAAGATATTCGAGCATATATTTTTTCTTTTTTTCTCTAGCAAGAAAGATCTAGCAAGAAAATTCTCTCGGGCAGAAAAAGCAGTGCAAATGTGGGAACAGTAGTCAGAGTGAGTTATACAGTTGGGAAAAGAAGGACCACTGTTGCCTGAAGGGCTTATTAAAATGGATTGTGCTGAATTATTCCAAGCAAGTAATATCCTATAACTGCACACAATCAAGAAAGTGAACATCTCAGAACTAATTTTTGATAGCCAGCCAATTCCCAACCCCAACCCCCCCATTTTTTTTCCCTTTTTCTTTATTTAAAAAAAAATAATAATAATGCCATTGACTTTTAGGCCAGACTGCGCTATAACATTAGCTAATTAAATCCATTTTACCCTATTCACTGTTTAACAGTGTTCTTCATATTAACTCTTTTCTCCATGCTTTCTATTTGTAAATAATAATTCACTGATTCAGCAGAAAATCCAAGCTTTCATGTAGAGGATAAAGTGTACAAACCTCCACATTTCATTTAATGAAAACAGACATAATTGGGGTAATTTAATAATTTCTCCAGGAGATATTAGATTTTAACACTATTTCCTTTTTTTCTCTCTTTTTTTTCTACCTTTGAAGGCTCCTGAAATGGTTTCTTAATGATTGAGTAATTTTCCAAATGGATTTGAAAGTCACATGCCAAGTCAGTTTTCGTCAAGTTCAGACAGCAAAAAATGACTTATACCTTTATACCACAAAATTGAAATGGGCTATAATTATAGATGATTGTCCCAGCTTACAAAAATCACTAGAACATATAATACAAATAAGAAATGTTTTATGTGTGCTTGTTAAATGAAACATCTTCCGGTAGTTATTTGGAATCATTCTTAAAAAACAATGTGTAGATTTATATTTATAATATGCAATGGCAAAATGACTTTAAAAAGTCAATATAAACTAGAAGCTTTTTTTTTTTTTCACTTTATTTCACAAAAATGTATGCTTAAAAGCAATCTTTTATTGGCTAAAACTCCTGCTGCTACTCCACACATGAACGTGTGGGTCACCATTTTAGTTCTAAAAGTTACTATCACTTTACAACCTGGGAAGGAATTAAAGTGTCATGTGAATAGATGGGTTCTCATGGCGAAGTACGATAATAAATATACCCAACTATATTACAACATTTCTGCAATAGTTTAGCCGCCCCAATTGCCTGCTTTTTACTGGTGTAGGCTGCGGACAGATGCAACACCTCTCCTGCTGCTAAATATTGACTGCCAAAGAAATACAAGTCACATAAATATTGATTACTGTTTTTACAGCACACTGGACTCACACCAATTATTAAACAAGATTAATGGCTTTAGTAAAAAATTAGAGTCAGTAAATTACACAATGGAGAGGTTGAGCCAAAACCTTTTTCTCAGAAACAACTCTGTTAGAATAAAAAAATCTGCAGTAGAAAAGGTATTGTAACTGTTTCATTGGGGATCTCATTAGTTCTACTTTGATCATGCAAATACTCAGTAAGCTTGTGCTTGTGCTTGTGTGTGTGTGTGTGTGTGTGTGTGTGTGTGTGTGTGTGTGTGTGTGTGTGTGTGTGAGAAAGATATTTTTAATGTACAAAATGTAGATGAAAATGATTTAATATTTTGTAGTTACTGACCTTTCTTTCAGACAATGAACAATTTTAAACACAATGTTCTGAAAGTTTGACAAGGAAATTGAAGCATTAAAGCAATGACTGGTATTCCACTTATAGTCTAAAGTACTTCCGAGAACTTCTCTTGGATCTGATTGTAATTGCATAATTGTGTTCATTATTACCCTCAAATGCCAGTTTTCCATAAAAAAACAGTACTTTCTCAGTATGTCTATGAAGCAACTATGGTAAGAGAGAACATTAGAGATTATTATACTGTATATGTCTAGTGGACTGACAGTAACCAAATTCTGGCTTTAATTGTGCCTATAACACTGACACATCTACATCAAGAAATCATTAATATATAGTACTTTAGGAATGGTTTTATTGGATTTTTCTTCCATTACTCACTCCATCTTCCAACATTGAATATAATGAGTAGTAGTAGGGAGTAATTTTATATATATAAATATTTTATGTTTTATATATATATATATATATATATATATATATATATATATATATATATATATATATATATATATACACACACGTTTGTTTTATTTTATTTTTTTACTGTACTTTTACATTAGAGTATTTTCATTCTGAAAAAACGTATCTTTTTTTTTTTTTTTTTTTACTCCACTACATTTCAGAACAACTTGCTATTCCTTGCTATGTCTTACACTGAACTTCAAGCTTTGATCAAGTCATGGGAGAGCTGTACATGCTGTAGCAAAACAAATACTAATTATTTATAATTAGAAAACGACGGTCAAAACCAGCTGAGGCTCCTACGTCTCAGAATAGAATCTATAAACGTGATTGTATTCCTATTTCTTCATTTTTTTTATAAGCATGCTTTTTAAAACGAATCCTGGTATATAAAAGAGAAACATTTCATTTAACGAAAGGACTGTAGTTTTCATAAATATATCTCAAATGCTTTATATAAAAACTTTCCCCCAAGCCACCATGCATATGAGAACAATTTGTCGCTTTATGAATAGCAGGACCTTTTTACATATCTAGAGGAAACGAGATCCTCACATAATGCAATTGTGTTTCCAATTCCAAAATGATTTTTCTTTGAAATACTGTGTATGCAGTATTTTCCTCCTATATATATATAGAGGTCATGCTGCGATTTCTGCAAGAAGAACAGCTCTCATTAAACAACACATGCAAATATAACTAGTTCAATAGACGGTGTGTATGAGAACATAATTTCTTCATGGCAGCTGTACATGAATTCGTCGTATGTCTATTCCAGTGGAAGATAGTAGGTTTTTTAAAGAATTCATGTCAGGTAAGGGGTGAAAACGAATCCAGTATGATGTGGTCCAATCTGCTGAGCCTCGATAACAGATGGGTGTGATCAGTAGAATCTCAGTTCAGTCACACAGCGATGCCCTTAAAGGGCGGGTGGCACGAGGCCACTTAAGTTAAACAAATTATGCCAGTGGAGATGGCATGCCCTTGTTCGAGGTGTCTGACTGTGAGGTCAATTGTACCAATAATTTAAAACCTGTGACTGCTACATGCGATGTGATTTTTAAATCTGCTAGGTCAGGTTTACAGCTGAATTTGTTATCCTTCTCCACGTACCTGTACCTTGCAATGTAATTGGGTGCAATCTGATACGCATTGTTTATAAAATATACACTATATGGACAAAGTTTACACCTATCTGTAAGATTTGCATGTGCTTTTTGCATATACCACTCCACATTTACTCTCCTCTGTTCTTCCACTTCTCTGGGAAGATGTTTCATTAGATTTTGGAGTGTGCTTGTAGAGATTTGTGCTCAAGGCTATTAAGTGCTGATGTACTGTAGTATGAGGAGGCCTGGGGTGCATTGTTTGAATTTGTCTTAAAGGGGTTCAATAAGGTTGAGGTTCGAACAGGTTTTGTGCACAGGGACATTATGCCAGAACAGGTTTCAGACTCCTATCTTAAGTGAAGGGAAAATGTAATGGTAATACACCCAGAAATATCTGATGTATACAATTGTGTGCCTCCAGCTTTGAGGTAGCATTTTGATGAAGAATCACATATGGGAGAAAAAGCCAATGTCCCAGCACTTTTGTCCATTTAATGTATGACTCTAACAGTAATGAACAAAAAACGGTAGGCATTCATCTAAGGTTGTTCATTTAGTGCATTGCTGATAAACAACATTAGAAAGCATTACCCAAAATTGCATTTAGCAGAATTTTCTTGTTTTTTTTGTTTTTTTGCCTACATCTCTTTTCTGTTAAAATAATACATATGTCTATTACATCACATTAATAATTTATTTTTAATACCATACTGTCTTATACAATAATACTGTCTTGTGCATCTCTTGTTGGATAACTACATGCTGTAGCAAAACAGGCACAAGCCTAATCAATTTAGTTTATAATAAAAAAGGTGACAGTTAAAAGCACATGGCATTCATGAGTCTCAGTCAGAATAGAGTCCTAAATATATATTTTTTCTTCACACTTTTACATATAACTATGTTTTTTTTTTTTTAATAACTTCAGCTAAATTATACGAAAGAATGAATCATTTCAGTTCAAGAAAGGGTTCTATTTTATTTTTGTATTTTTTATTTTTTTTTAGCAAATATAGCACAATGATTTATATAAAAGCTTTCCCCCATGCCGCCACACACATGAGCTCAATTTTCATCTCATTTCTGCAAAAATATGCATCTCGGTTGAAATAGCTGATTCTGGAAATGAAAGTACACAGCAAGGAAGCTCATGTCCATCACTAGAGCTCCTCATAACTCAATGCAGATTGATCAGATTTCCATTGAGAGTAGGTGGGAGTAGGATGATTTGTTTTTCTTTTAAATAGTCCTTTAAACAGCACTTTAAAGTAAGTGACATGGAAATGATATAAAGAATAAATAAAGAAGAAGGAAAAATGTCTTTCTCCTGATAGTTTTACACATGGATTATGACTTAAAATATCTGAAATATTTTCTTAATACATTTGATTCTTTTATCTATTCCTGACTTATTTGCTCTTTTGTAAAGAGACTTTTTCTAGTGACATAAAAAGTATTTTTAATTATTATAAAATGTTTATTTAAAAATACTGACATCGAGTAGCCTGATACTTCTTCTTCTGATACTTCTTCTTCTGATACAGTATATGTAATAATATTAATATACAGTGTAGGCCATTTTATTTAGATTGACCTCAAATGTTGACGCTCTATGATCAGGGAGCCGTCAAAAATCCCACATTACTGCCCCATCTCATTTTTGTATTTACTCTTTATCACATTGACACAATTTTAATACACTTCCCGCTTGCACATATCTCTATATAAATTGTCAGTTGTTCATGTTATTCTAACTGTACCTTTTATTATTAGTAGTAGTAGTAGTTGTAGTAGTAGTAGTAGTTGATAGTGTTGTATTTAGAAGGTTTTGCACCATTAAACGTCCTTGTGCATGTGTGAGTGCACTTGACCCAAAAAAATGAGTCCTTTTTTAGCAATGCTTCTCACCTCACTTTTACTGCAAATAGCAAAACTTTATTTTTTACTTTCAAATGTTAAGGCACATAACCTGTTATAAGCACATACAGTATTGGTCCAGTATTTTGATGAATATTTTCCTAAATTCCGACAAATTTCTATGTTTATACTCAAAGGAACAGTGGACGATTCTAAACTTCCATTGCTTAAGATTTAGGTGTAATATTTCCCCAAAAGGTTTGTAAGATAAGTACTAAAAGAAATAATATTAACTGCTTGTTATCAATCCACAGCAACATCCTTTAATATAAATATGCTGTGTAAGCTGAGTTAATGGTTCTAGATAAATTTAAAGTCAGAAGAGGTTGATCCGAAACTTTTCCTAGTAACAACTTTACTGTTCACGGGTACATGCCAAGAAACAGTGGATGATTCTATACTTCCATTATTTAAGATTTAAGCATAATTTTGCCTAAAAAGGGTAATGTGTTTGTAAGGTAGCTACTAAAGTATACATTTAATTGTCTTCAATCCCTACAACTTTCCAAATTTCATAGGCCTTGCTGTATATGCTGTAATAACCTCTATATAAATATATATGCAACTCTACTGTTACTATTGTAAAATTCAACAGTAGAGAAATTATTATTGCAATAGTTTCATTGGGGATCTCATTTGCTTTACATTCGTCATACAAACACTTTTTATCATGCAGTGGTTAGTATTATAAATACCTGGGTATGAGAATATATTGGTCTAGTATATGGATGAATATTTTACACATTTATACCAATTACACACCAGGAAACAGTGGATGATTCTCCCCTTCCACTCCTTAAGATTCAAGCGTAATAGTACCCAAAAAAGGCTGCTGTTTTTTTTTTTTGTTTTTTTTTGATAGGTACTAATGAAAACTTTTTCTCATTAATACCCATTAATATGGCAACATCCTTCATTATGAAAACAGTGCCAGCCCTTTTCTTTCCTCATGCTGTATAAGATGTATGAATGGCTCTATTAAAAATTAGTCAGTAAGTGAAAAGTCAGGAGAGGTTGGTTACAACTCTATGGGGAAGAGGGAAAATAAAAATATGCAGTAGAAAAATTATCATTGTTTCACTGGGGATCTCATTTGTTTTACTTTCATAGTGCAAACTCTCAGGAAACCTTTTTGTTTGTGTGTGATTTGTTTTAACGTTTAAAATGTAGATGCAAATGATTCTGGTTAGTATTTTGTAATTACTGACTTTTTCAGATGATGGACAATTTTAAACATGAAACATTTTGGAGGTTTGACTTGAAAATGTAAGCATTAAAGCACTGACTGGTATTTCGCTTATAACTTGAACATAATTCTAAAATTCTAAGAACTTCTCTTGGATCAGCCAACTGTGATTGCATAAATCTGGTCATTATTACCTTCAAATGCCACTTTGTCATTAAAAATCAAGACTTTCTCAGGAATCATCTTAAACATTTTCAGAGAAAGACTGTGTTTGAGTAATGGTCCTGGGTAAAAAAAAAATTTACAGTGGCTGTTATAATTTGGCTGAATTCCAGCTACAATTGTGTCTATAACGTTGACAAGTCCACATCGAGATATCTTCTAATCTTATATCTGATCTTATGTCTGAATCATTTGGTACTCATTGCGACAAATCTGTGAGAAGGCCATTAACGCAATATAACCTCAATTTTAACCAGCATCCAAATAATATATTTGATTATCCAGAGTAAGTGATGCTCATGTTTTACCATAAGGTGCAATTAGCACTCACCGACTGCTGAGAATACAAAAATATAAGGGCGATAAAAACAACTTCAAGTGTCTTGGGCAAAGCTTAAAAACAAAGTGGTTTTCAGGAAGAGATTATTTGACATTTATGGTATTTGTCAGATGCCCTTATCCAGAGCGATTTACATCTTTAGCATTGAGGGCCTTGCTCAGGGTCCCATGAGTGGCAGCTGGGATTTGAACTTACAACCTTTGGATTCAAAGACCAATGCTGAAGTCCAACGTCCTATCACCTCCCAAAACTTATTTGGAGAATTAGAATTAAAGAGCACATATTTACATTTATGGCATTTGGCAGATATCCTTATCCAGAGCGACCTACATTTACCTCATTAATACAGTTTAGCATCTATAGGTTTAAGGGTCCTGCTCAGCTGAGTTACCAATAGTGGCAGCTTCAGATCTTCAAATCCAAAACCTAATGACTTAATCACTGAGTTACCACCTCCCCTATTGCACACATGACCTGACTGGCCAACAATACTCTTATAGCTGAGACGTTAACAACAGGAAGTCATCTTTATTCAGGTTAAAGCTTCAAGAAACTTTCTGTTATAAGTTGTTTTAAGTATATTTTAGACAAAATCAGAGTTCAATTTCTTCTGCCACTGTATTCCATCCAGCACAAAGTTCGGCACATGCTATCGTGCATCATGAGATGCTTTTTTGTTCACCACGGTTGTAAAGAGTGATTATTCAAGTTATCATAGACTTCTTGGCAGTTTAAAAGAGTGCGGCCATTCTTCTCCACTCTCTCACCAATACATTTCCTCTGAAATAATTTTGTGTGTGTTCTGTGCAGAGATTGGTGTACATTAAAAATCCCAGGAGATATGATATCCTGATATCCCAAAACCAGTCCTTCTGCCAGTAACAGATATGCCTCCTGGTCTGATTTTTAACAATAACTGAACGCTTGGTGATGTCACATCATTTATAATTGTATGAATGTCCAAGTGCAAGAATCAAAACTAATCCTTGCTTCAGCTTTACATTTATTCATGCTGATAAAAGCTCACTTTTTTTAGTACCCAAAATGTACTGTGAAACTGAGCAGCTTAACACATAGAGAGAGTCTAGAGGTGATGATGCTCGCTCATTATGCTATTGAACAACACTCGTTCTGCTGCTATGCTTTAGGAATACTGGATTTGTGTAGTTTTATCAGGGTTTGGTTTAATAGTGGTTCAGTAAAAAATAAAAAACAACTGTTCAGAACCGTTAATGATGCAAATTGTATGATGAAACAAAAGGCAGGCAGAATTTTGTATTCAAATAAATCTGGGTAATTATTAAAAGAGTGGTAATTAAAGTCCCATTTGAAACCATGATTCAACAAAATATAAATAAGGCTGAAGAATGTGTTTTCAGAATAAAACTGAACAATTAACAACCAGTACATGCAATCACAGAACACCCATGGACTATACACAAACATGCACGCACATACATACACACACACACACACACACACACACACACACACACACACACACAAACACACAAAGAGTGAAATTAGAAGTCAAGTCTTTCCACAGCTGAGAGGGGACTGGCATTGTGCTGACTGCACAATCGCATTCAGGAGTGAAAAAGAACAATAGACAACACATACACCCTGCTGAGAACCATCAGTCTTCCTTAAAACACTTTTTCTACTGGTAACAGATAAAACGTTGCTGCCTAACACACCTCTGAAACCTGTTAACACTATACAGAGGCCTAGAACACCCCACTGCACAGAGCAAGCCAAGTTTAACCTCACTGTTTCTGTTCAGTAACACTGGAGGTATACAAATGTGTACTTATTTATTTATTACCATTTGGGCAAAGAAGTACAATTTCAATTAGCCGATATGTTATTTTAAAACATTGACATGTTCTTCTTATCTCAAAGAGGTTTCATCCGAGTTCTTCAGTTTCCTCCCACCTTACATTAAAATGGCAGATTGTTAATTGTTAAATCTGTATTACTTTCTATGTTTTATATATATATATATATATATATATATATATATATATATATATATATATATATATATATATATATATATATAATATTATATATATTTTATACTTCATACTTTATATTTTATTTTATTTTAGTATTTATTTATTTATTTATTTATTTATTTATTTATTTTTTTTTTTTTTTTTTTTTGCATTTCCTAATTATTGGACAGAAGTAAAAAGCATTTCACTAAATGTCGTACTCTGTATGAATGTGTATGTGGCCAAAAAATTTGATTTGATGCACTGCTCTATAGGCAAATAGCTGATTTTGAATGGAACAAGTTTTGATGCATTATGAATAAATTAGTCATTAATTATGACACTATTTTATTATTTTAAAAAGGAATTAACAAACCTTATAATCTCATAAGAATGTCATTGTTGGAGGAAAAATACAGAATTTCTCAAAATGTTAAAGGAAAAAGAAAAAAAAAAAAAAGCATGATTTACTGTTCCCGGGGTGCCAATACTTTTGCATCCAGCATGCAATTGTGTATATAAAATAATGATAGATAGATAGATAGATAGATAGATAGATAGATAGATAGATAGATAGATAGATAGATAGATAGATAGATAGATAGATAGATAGATAGATAGATAGATAGCCCACTGTTAATTTTTGTCCTTTAAATAGCTGAACCCAGATAAGAATCAAATCCAGTGTGTAACCGTTTCCCAAATATATTTTGACACAACTTTCTAGTTTTCAGAGTTATATTGAAAGCCTTTGTAGTGGATACATGTTTACAGCTGCTATATAATAATCCAACACTACAATTCCAGTGAGTGTTTCAGGATAAACATGAATTACAATAAATTGGCTAAAGTCCAAATGATTTCCATTCAGCTCTACAGGAAGCTCATTAAGGCTGAGAGGGATTTGCCTGTATCTGTGTCTCCAGACTCATATTGAGGAAATATCTGCTGTCTGTAAACGTTTCTCTCCATCACACACAGAAAAAAAGAGCTTGGAAAGCAAATGTCGACTCAGAGAATGCCTTTTACATGACTTCATAAATGTCTTAAGCACCAAGTGTGGCTACGTGCACAGCGGCAGCACTACAGATTGAGAAAAAAACAAAAAAATAGAGGCTGAAGCTAATTTGTTTCCTTTCCCAGACTATACCTTCATTAGTGGTAGCTGTCTCATAGTAAAATGCATAGGAGGAAATGTTTTCTTAGCCTGCCACAGTCATTCTAATTCTCTCCAAAGTCACATTCTTGCTTTGGTCTGTTGTTTGACAACAACATGAGTGGAAGCTCTTGATTAAATTATGACTGCAGATGATTGGCTGATTTAAAGAGTTGCATAAACCTATGGGTATTCCTAATAAAGAGGACAGTGTAAAATTTAACATAACTCTTTAACCTGTTACATGGGTCTGAAAAATGGTGTTGAAAATAAAGAATGCATTATGTTGACATAAAATCCTCTCCTCAGACAAACGGGTCGTGGTGCATAATTCCTGACGGCTTACATCCAGGAGGACGGTGTGCACCTCGTTGCCCATCCCTCCGCAGCACCACCAGGAGGCCAGACCGTTAGCTCTGCCACAAGATGTGCTTCAGGCGCTCGTGGGTAAGGCTTATGCCTCGGCAGGTCAAGCCGCTGCGTCCCTGCACACCATGGCGGTCCTGCAGGCATATCAGGCTGAACTGCTGCATTAACTGTATGTGGGAGGTGCCCCGGTGCGGCCAGTTTACGAGCTCTGCCAGACGGCGGACCTGGTACTCCCTGAGACTTCAGTGCATTCGCATCCACAACTATATCGGCCATTGGTTGATATTAGCTCGATCAGAGCAGGTAACAAATAACAAAGAAAGGTACAATTAAGAATCTTTGATTTTCAGAAACATGTAGCCTATAACGTACTTAAAAAAAACTTTATTTCGGCTTCTCCCATTAGGGGTCGCCACAGCGGATGTTTGATTTGCCACGTTTTTACGCTGGATGCCCTTCCTAACGCAACCCTCCCCATATATCCGGGCATGGGACCGGCACTAAGTGTGGCTGGGGTTGGTTCCCTGACATAATGAACTATGGAGTAAAAACCGGACAGCAGCAAATTATAGAGCTTTCTTTAAAAAACAGCAGAAGAAGAAAACAAGAAAACTTGTTCAGTCCATCGTCCATCTCAGTTGCAAGGTTAAGGAGTTTATTGCATATTATAGACACAAATACATTTCTTACGAGAGGATTTCTCTTTCTGTGAAAAATAAACTTCTAACGTGTGACATGGTGTGTACTTGTTCAGCCACTGGACTGCCACTTGAAACGTACCTGGTGTATGAACTCATAACTCACGCCACATACAAGGAGCAATTGTGGCCAGGGAGTGTGATACAGCTATAGAAGGACATTCTAATAATAATAGTCGAACTGCAATGAAAATACTAGAGCAAATGGAAAGCCGCATGTGAATTTGCTCTCCACACATATGACCATGTGAGATTCTAAGCACCATTCATGTGAACTATAATAGCATCGACAGAGAAGGATAAGGCAGGATAATAATGGTTCATGCTACTCCATCATCAGAATGTTCATAAAGATTTTGGCTGAAGGTGGTGGCTTTTAAATCTAGAGCAATATAGCAGTTTTGAGAAAGTCATCTATGGCACAAAATGTAGATTTAGTGTAGCAGAAACAGAAAACACTAATGGAATCTTTAGGCAATAAAACTATACAGCTTGGAAATAATTATTATTATTTCAGTTCTGTTTCTATTTTCAGTTCCTGTTTGTATTCTGCTTTGACACACTTATTGTCCTTATTCTTTGTATTGATTTTATTTATACTTCTTAAAAAAGAATCAATACTAAATTGTTATTTGGAATTTAATCCTTGCATGTGAACAAGGTTGTAAAGTGAACAACTCTCAGATCTCACCTTTGGTCACTGCAGGCAACCTTGATGTAATTATGGACAATCAATTGTCCTTTTTGTTCTCTTACATAGCCGATCTGACATGGCATGCAGATTTTTCCTTTACAACATTAAAAGGATTTGTCTGTTTGTACTCGCACAAGTTCTCCAATCACACCCCATTGCTGTCTTCCCTCTACTGACTTCCTTGTATCAGCTTTAAACCCTGATGTTTGCCTACAAAGCCAAAAACAAGCCAGAACTTACCTAGCTCAAAGCACTTCACACACTGTTCAATGAACTAAACTCCCTCTGATACATTAGCACTGCTCATAAGTCCCTCCATCCCTCAGGGTACAAGGAGGTATTGCATCCAAACTCTTCTCTGTTCTGGCAACCAAGTGGTGAAATGAACTTCCTCCAGATGTCTGACCAGCTGAATCACTGGCAGACTTCAAATGACATCTAAAGACCTACTTCTTTTTGAAGTACTTTAATTAGCACTTCAATTCAAAAAATAGTAGTGTTGTCTGTGTGTTTTTTTTTTCCATAATACCTCTCCAACAGAGTAATGATATTCTTATTTTGTGACCAAAAAGACCTAGATTACTTCTGTAAGTTGCTATGCATAAGGCCTTTTTTCCAAATGAGATTAAATGAATATGCAAGTAAAAAGTATAGTTTCAAAACCCACCCTCAATATCCTTAACTATAATTGAATAATATTTCAGTTCTAGATCATCTGTTTTTGTATCTTTAGTAACCCTATATACCAGCAGCAGGCCATGCATTTCACACCCAGGCCAGTTATCAGTTCTGCCTAAGGTCACTTCACATTCAATACCATCATTATGGCACCACAGCTATAGAAACCAACACTATTATACAGAAACGCAGCATAACAGAGCACAGACCTACCTCATGCAGGTAGCAAGCGAGAATTAATGCAAGAAACTCAATGAACACAATTTAAATAGTCTCCTTTCACTGCATTCACAGATATTAAATCCACAAGAATATATTTGAGCTACAGTTTGCTAAAGATGCTGTTTGTGAGTTCTGAATACTGCGCTCTCTGCCCATCTTATCAAAGGACCTGAACATTTTGATGTGTTTAGACACCTTCTACGGGGCGTGAGAGTAAGCATGTCGAAATCTGATTGGTTAAAGCAACAGCTTCAAGCTAAAAAGATTTGAACTGATAGGACACCTGCTATGTTCACAGTGTTGGCCTTATAGCAATTCCATTTGACATAATGTGATGGCTGAACTCCAACTGGATAGAAACTTGCGAAAAGCAGCGCATCCAAAGGAAAAGCTATGAAATAAAGAGAAAAAACTATTAGGAATAATTGATAGTCATAAACAAAAATATATTATCTTAAGTGATTCTGATTTTAGTGTTTGGGCCAGCAGAGAAGGCCTGGTTGGCCCAACGGCCCACCACTATTATATTGTATACCATATATACACTCTAGGGTTTGTCAGTGTGGTTAGTCCTCAGTCATGTCTAAATCTATGTTATTTGATTTGATGTTTTTAAAACCTCACACTGCTAACCTTTTGCACTGTTGGGTTTGAAGCCTTAGGCAAGCTCTATTATTTTACTCTACCAAATCCAAATGCATGAAAGCGATATGTATTGCGGAGGGAAAGGGAGGTCTTCAGGCAATAGCTGACATGAAAAGCCAGGCAGCAATGCTACATATGATGAGGGCAATCATCTACTGCCTGCATATTGAGCACCCTCAAGGCATTTCTGTATGTTTCCTAAGTCAAGGTCTTATCCTGAATAAAGTCTAGACCATGCAAATGAGCACTCTAACAATCGTTATTGTTAGAACACATAGCAAGTAGTATAAAATCAGGTTGGTGTTCATTTATGGAAATTAAAGTACCGTATTTTTCGGACTATAAGCCGCTACTTTTTTCCCACGTTTTGAACCCCGCGGCTTAAACAACGAAGCGACTAATTTATTAATTTTTCCTGGGTTTTTCCCGGTTTCACAAACTTCAAGCCAAAAAACTGAGCGACATAACATTAGACCAATGAAATTTCCGAACGGAAACGAAAAAAGGCACCTCACCTGTGTTTTGAGCTGCACGGCATCGGGAGAAAAAACTTCCATGGAAGGAGGAAGACAGTGAACAATGACTTTCTTGGTCGGCTACTGTTTAGATACAAGCCGTTGTAACATGTTGAGTCTGGGTGAAGGGAGAGTTTGCTAACTCCAGTTGCAACAGAAATCATATAAGCACAGACAGGTTTCCAAAACTCGTGCTTTTTTATTTTTATTGGCAACAGCGTTACAGGTTAGTCAAAGAAACTTAGAAATGAGCATCAGAAAATAATAAGGACATATTCCTCGGTCTTGCACACATGCAGTAATACCGGAAAAAGGAAGTGCCAGGCTATTCCCAAAATACCGCTATGCTCCTAAAGGAAGCGCAACAGACACTGTCTTTCGTTAAAGCCTGTGTAAAGTTCAGTAGTTTCAGTGTAGACACTGCGGCTTATTTATGTTCAAAATAAAAATATTTGTCAAATTCATTGGCTTATATATGGGTGCGCTTAATAGCGGAAATTACGGTAGTCAAATTGTTGAATGATACAGAAAGACAAAATTGACCAAGGACTATTCATGACATGAAATGAAAACGGCAGCAGAGTTCAAAGAAAGAAAACAATTAGGAATGCATGATGCACTCACAGTAAAAAATAAATTAATACAGAAAAGAATAATTTTAAATAACTGAACACAATAAGGAACACCAATTACAGCACATGGGTGAAGAAAAGACTATGAACACCAGTACAAGTGTACATGTAAACAAATCAAGAGCACAGCACGTCATGCTGGAGACCAGGCCATGCCCTGAGAGGCTATTCTGAACAAATCTGACTTTCCAGTTGTTTTATTATTACAATTATTATGTATATTAATCTCTAGGTCCTTTTAACTCTTCTTTAACTCTCTAACTTTATTTGCAATTAGAATGTTTTGAGTTTTGTAATGGTAATGGAAAGGGTGGCAGTGATACAGAAACATTACATTCTAGAAACCTAAAGAAAACTTTCATTTAGCAGAAATATATCATACACTGATCTGGTTATGTTTATATCCAACAACTTGATGTAGGCATGACATCACTCCATGTTTAAGAAAATCCTATTTAGTTATTAACTATTCAGAATGACTATTGTAGGTAACAACATTGTTAAAGTAGCTCCTCACACAACAGTTTAAGCAAACGATACAGAAACGTTTAGAAGAGGACTGAATATAAATATTGGTGTTATTTTGGTTAAAACATGAACATGCCAAAATATATTTTTGTCCTCATTTTGAGTTATACCAGAATTTTTTTTTGTGGCATGCAAAGCATTTTCCCAGAATGCCACACAGTGTGAAAAGATTCAAATGCAAATGAGTCATTAAAAACATTGAAGTGTTTTGTAGTTAAGTAAGCAGCATGGGCCACCTGGCACCTGGACCTTCCACAAAACAAAATAAAAAAATCTAATTGAATTAATGGAATTTTACACTTCAAAGTTAAGAGCTTGGTAGTTTTGCAAAATAAAAAAAATAAAAAAAATAAAAATAAAAACCTGAGTTCCCAGAATCTATCCATACTTGATATTTGGGACAAATATAGAGAATCCACACAGTTGTAGGTTTTGCATGCAAGTTTAGATCTTACTCTTGTCTTTGACACTTTTCTCTGATGGATTATTTTTTATTGCAATTACACCCATTACAGGTAAACTACAGCAAATCAAGAAAAGCATAAGCTGCTAGCATGGCAAACATCTTAAAAGAACTGACAAAAGCAGAACAAATGCATCTTTTTAGATCCTACTAAATAAATTCACACTGCTGTCAACGAAACCATCGACTGTCATGAGACAGGAATCTCAACCATGTGTCCAGATCTTTATCAGTGTGAGATATTCATACAGAAAACTGCAGTTTGAAGCTTTGCGTACCACAAAGATTTGACATTTTTATAATGAATCAGAATCATCTTTATTGCGAAGTATCATGGGTCGCAGGTACATGAATTTGTCAAAGTGTGCTGGTGTTACAAAAAAATGAAAAACTGGAATAACAAAAAAATAAAGACGTTACTATACAGTTTGTGCAGGTTATGTGAAATGAGGCAGTTTTACGAATAAGTCTGAGGTGCTAGTAAGCAATAATTCCAATATAAGAAAGAACACACTTTAAAAGTTCTTTGGAGGTTTTGGCCTCTTCTTTTTTTTTTTTGGAAAGCGTGTCTAGATGGATGTTTTTGGGGTAAAAACCATCATACCCAAGTGCCTGTTTCGGGTTGTCAGTGACCCATAATCTTACTCTTTCTATAAATAGCTCTTACTGACATGAAACAGTTTTGGTCAATTGCATACCTGCAGATCGGTTGTTCTTCTGTCCGTTGTGTCACACACAGATGTCTTGTAGAGCCCTTCAAAACTGTAAAGCAGTAAAGGACAAATCAGTCTTGGCTCTTTTAAAATTAGTCTTTTAATTATTATTTTTTTTATACAGTATTTAATTTGAGTTTCAGAGGTGAAAACGTTTTATTATTATTATTATTATTATTATTATTATTATTATTATTATTAATATTCAAATAATTTGGGTAAAAAAAGAATTTCCTTTATTTACATATTTTATATTAAATGACTTTTTAAATCACTGTTAGTATTGCTAGTAAAAATATTAAATACATCTTTAACCAATTGTCTTTTTTTATTAACTGTTTTATTTACGGATCCTTCCATGAACATGGAAATGAGTATGCAGTATAAAGCTTGTACTCAGCACTCTTCAAAACATTATTGTTCAAAAGATAGTCTGAAATGGTTAAACATTAATTAAATGCCATGTTTCTGTCTCAGGTCAGTCAATGCTGCTTACTTTAATGACTAAAATACCTTTGGTACTGCCAATATGGCCTTTTTTCAGCTGTAGAATTCAGTAGATTTTTTTTCCACTTTAATGCTATTTGTATAGAACATTGTCACAAAGCAGCTTTACAGAAATATGGAGGTAGACCTTGAACGCTGTGAAGAAATCCAGGAGTGACTGCAGCAAGCAAAATCCAGATGAGATGGAATGAGGAAGAACCTTCAAGAGACACCAGACTGAATACTTACTGTGTTGCAGCAGAAAGGCAAATATCAAGTCAAGTTGTTTTAAAAAGTGATGATGTGACTGAGCAGAATTTAAATGCATTGCAGAACAGAACTGTGAGTTTGTTTTTTGTTTTGGAATTTTGGGGAATTTAGGGAATTTTTTACAATATCATAGTCAATACTTCTAAGATTATTATTTACCCATTAAAGGCCTCAGGATTTATTTCAAATTTCACCCACCTGTTCTGAAAGCTTTGTGTTTATAGGTTTTTATCACAAATGTTATAAAATAAGGCACCATCTATTTCTTTCCAGTTACATCTGTAATTGGAATCTACAACTTGGATTTACGTTTATTCACCCAGCAGACGCTTGTATACAAAAGAGATTTACAATCATGTCACAATACAAGCCGAGCACCGGAGCGAACACGAATACAAGTGCATCGTGACTATATTTCTGAAATAGAAACAGTATGCCTGGCTGATCGCCTTACCAGGAGAATATGTATTTTTTTCCTATATACCAACCTTTCAGAGTTTCCAGATGATACCACCCCTGTGGGCCTAATTATACATAGTGACTAGAAACTACACAGAAGGGAGGTGAGTCACTTCATATCACGGTGCAGCAGAAACTTGGAACTTTGCACCACCACTTCAATAATGAAATACAATGATTCTGAAAGAAGATCTACCCCTGGCACCCCCCAGAAAAAAAAAAATAAATAAATAAATAAAAAGGCTTTTGCTGGCAGTGTGAAAAGACTGCTAAGGGAACGCCAGCCTCACTATGCTCTCCTGGGACATAAATTCAAAGTCAGCAGTGGAAAAAAAAAGAGAAGGAAAGAGAAGCAGGAAAAAACCCACGACAACCCCAATCTTCAGTTCCACCAAAATATATTTCAAACTGCTGTCACATCTTCCATCACTGTCTGGTCTGTTTCAAGGGCAAGCTACAATCCATGAAGGAAACTGCTGTCCCAAAAGTTATGATAGTAGTATCAGTAATAGCAGCTTGTGCTATAAGAAGGGAGCGCTAATGTGCATCGATTAATAGCTTGATAATGAGACTATTAGGGTTGAGCAATGCATTACAATCAAGGTTTTAGTCACGATATAATGTGGGGGGAAATGATTATACATCCATTTGAAGGTAGATATAATGGCAAATCATAGATTACAATTTCTAATTAGCCGTACTGCATTCCCTATGATACCAAATAGCAAATAGAAAAGATGGAACCTTTTATTCGATAAAAAAGAAATAAAGATCAAACAAACAAATGAACTCACAGTTCTGTTGACAAGAGTATTCCATCACGGTTTTGTCATTGTCATTTCTTCCCTGAACAAAATTGAAAGTATTAGAAACACAGTTGTGGAGGTCCAACCTCTGACAGCATCTTGTGATCCAGTCTCACCCAAAGCTCCACAATTACAATTACAATGCTTCACATGTATAGGACAGGAAGGGTTGTACGATGTTATTTCCAAAGCCAAATCAACAACGTGTCTGTTAGATCAAGTAAACTACTGAAAGAAGTGTTACATACAGCTGGTGAGCCTTTTCTGAATATTATTAACGTCTTGCTATCTTCAGGTCATGTCCCTAAACCTCTCAATTTGCAGTTATCAAGCACCTCATTAAGAAACCAAATTAGGATCCAAGCAAACTATTAAATTACAGACCCATATCAAACCTTCCGTTTATGTCTAAGATTTTAGAAAAGATTGTGTCTGCAGTTATGCTCCTTCTTACAAGAAAACAATATCTTCGAAAAGTTCCAGTCAGGTTTCAGGCCCCATCATAGCACAGAAAATGCTCTACTTAAAATCACAAATTACCTGTTTTTAGCTTTAGACCAAGGCTACATCTCTGTTAGTTTTGATAGATCATGACTAAATTGCTCGTAGAATTCAAATGGAGAACTATCCAGAATAATCCAAGTTAAATATGGGGTGCCACAAGGTTCAGTTCTAGGACCCCTGCTTTTCACAATATACATGCTTTCCTTGGGAAATATTATTAGAAGGCATTGGATTAGCTTCCACTTTTATGTCAATATTACCCAGCAATCTCATCAAAACCAGACGAAACATCTCAGTTGACCAGGTTAACTGAGAGTGTTCAATAATTTAAAGATTGAATGACACATAACTTTCTATTATTAAATTGTGATAAGACAGAGATTTTGTTCATCGGCCCAAAAACCAGCACACAGAAGTTCCAGCATTTTAACTTGCATTTAGAAGGATGTACTGTAGCTACTAGTTCAACAGTAAAAGACCTGGGAATTATTTTAGACAGCAACTTGTCTTTTGAAAATCATATTACCTATATTACAAAAACAGCCAAACAGCCTTCTTTCATCTTAGAAATATTGCTAAGCTAAGAAACGTTGTTTAAATCTGATGCCAAAAAGCTAGTCCATGCATTCATAACCTCCAGACTGGACTATTGTATTGTATTTTCATATAACCCCAATCTTATCATCCCTACACTGGCTAACTGTTAAGTTTCGAATCGACTACAAACTATTGCTACTTACCTACAAGGCCCTAAATGGTTTGGCTCCCATGTATCTATCCAGTCTCTAAAATGCTAGTCTGTCACGCTTTATGGACTTTGCTACTAGAAGTTTAAAGTCCACTAAAGGTGGTAGAGCATTCTCACATTTAGCTCCAACTTTGGAATAGTCTTCCTGACAGTGTTCGGGGCTCAGACACACTCTCCCAGTTTAGTAGGTTAAAGACGTATCTTTTTAGCGAGTCCTACACATAACACACATCACATATCATAACCTTGTGCTCCAGTACATCTGATCAAATGCACATTATTAACTTGTGCTTGTTAATATTATGAACAGCAGCTACGCTAATTCCTCTCCACTGCTTCTCTCTCTCTACCCATTCTGAGGTTGCGCAAGCTCCATTTGTATCCCACCTCATGAAGATTATGCACCTTCAAAAAGTAGATGCCGACCCCGCAAACATCCCAAACCATCTAGAGACGTACCAGCACCATTTGGATCCCACTTCATTTAGAGTTTGTTTATGGGACCTCTTCGAATGTTTAAAGGCTCTGGCATGGAGAAGCTGATGTTAGATCTATGATGACCTCAAATAATGTTCTGTATTGTTTTAAAGACTATAATCACACTCTTGATGTCATCCAAATGAGGATGGCTTCCCCTTTTGAGTCGGGTTCCTCTTAAGGTTTTTTCCTCATTCATCTAGGGATTTTTTTTCTTGCCACAGTCACCCCAGTCACCCCAGGCTGCTCATCAGGGTTAAACACACATCATTTACCATAGTTCTTAAGTTCTTTAAAGCTGCTTTGAGACAATGTCCATTGTAAAAGTGCTATAGAAATAGACTTCAAGTTCAAGTTTATCTTATTGTGTCATTTGTTGTCATTCCAAATGCATTTTGGGGCCAAAAGCATCCAACAATTATTATTATTATTATTATTATTATTATTATTATTATTATTATTAATAATATATATACACTATATGGACAAACGTATTGGGACACCTGACTTTTCCTGCCTATGTGGTTCTTCTCCATACTGTCACTACAAAGCTGGAGGCATACACTTCTATAAGACGTCTTTGGATGTGGTGTGATAAAATGTTGCGTTCACTTGTACTTGGAAACCCAAACCTGCTCCAGCATGGCAATGCCCCTGTGCACAAAGTGAGCTTTATGAAAAAATGATTTACATGGTTTGGAGAGGTAAATTTTGAGTGGCCTGCTACAGAGCTCTCATCTCATTTCTACTGAACACCTTTGGAACGAATTAAAACACTGACTGCACCCCAGGCCTCCTCACCTACATCAGGACCTGACTTTGCTAACACCCTTGTGGCTGATGAACACAAATGTCCAAAAGCACACTCCTGGAACATCTTCCCAGATGAATGGACAAATTAGGAGAGCAAATTAGGACAAATTGTGGCATGCAATGCTTAAAAAAGCACATTCCATACTTACGATTGCAAACATTTGGCAATATAGTGCACAAAGACATCATTTAAAAAAAAAATTTGCAATGTCCTCCTGAAAACATGAACTGCATTCAGTACAGCATATCATGACAAAAAAAACAAAAAAACAATGCTTTTAATAATATAATATGATATAATCTACCAACTACATACTTGTATTCACTATATACAAAATCATGTTCTTTTCATTTCTAAAATCATTTCTAGGAGTTTATGGCACATTCCAGTCTTGCATTCTCAAAAACAGATTACTTTTACTTTAATGGATTCAATTATGTGTTCTTGGCTATTTAGAGAATGCTGAATGAGGCACGTCTCGACAGTGTGAGATGTTATCGCTTTCATTTTGCATCATTATCAGATCAAGGGGCAGCCTGTGGTCTACATTAGTTTAAAGCGATGCTACACAAAAGGCTAACACACTGATCATATACAATGGATTGTTTCATTTTAAGATGGCAAAAAATACAAGTAGCTAAAATGTGGAAAGTTCAAGTCTGAACGTATATAATTATGTATATGAATATGCTTTAAAATAATTGCAGAAATGTCAAAGAAAGGGGTGTTCCCTAAACCTATTACTAGAATTATACCTAGAAATAATGAGTTAACTTGTGAGCACTTCTCACATCAACCCATTCTGATGTTTGCAAAATTATAAAATTTACAACTCATTTTGTATTTAAAGTAAAGAGTTTTCAGGACTGGCAATTTTTTATGACTACATGAGAACCACTGGCTCTTCTTAACATTCATTCCATTGCAGCAATTAAATATTATATTATTCATCACTACTTGCAAAACAAAATATTTAAGCGAGCCAGCCAGAATCGAGTATACGCACTGCTGATAAACCTCCTCTGATGCATGGATTCATCAGGATCCTACGGGCTCAATTTACTCCAAGCAAAGATCACCTCTCATTGGACAACAGGATTTTATTACTTCATTTTGGGTCCTGCCCACAGACAGCTTCAACAGGAATCAATGATTTCAACACAGGTGGATATTTTACATGGAAAATCCACTGAACCTCTTTGTAAGTGTATTTTTGTCCTGCTAAGAAACATGGCTTCTCCATATGATGGAGAGATCTCTCAAAGAGGCTTAACCATGTGAGCAATGATGTGAGCCAATCATTTAGATTGTAATGAATAAAGACCACAGATTTATAGCATGCTCAGAATTCAAAACCCTGATACATAGCATTTTTCACATACCCTTTATAATTTTAAATATTGGTAAATACACTAATCAGGCATAACATTATAACATTATAACATTATGACCGGTGAAGTGAATAACACTGATTATCTCTTCATCATGGCTCCTGTTAGTGAGTGGGATTTATTAGGGAAAACTTTGTGCTCAATGTTGATGTGTTAGAAGCAGAAATAATGGGCGAGCGTAAGGATTTAAGTGTTAAGAGCCAAATTGTAATAACTTCGACGACTGGGTCAGAGCATCTCCAAAACTGCAGCTCTTGTGGCATGTTCCCGCTCTGCAGTGGTCAGTATCTATCTAAAGTGGTCCAAGGAAGGAACAATGGTCATGAGCGACCAAGGCATATTAATGCACGTGGGGAGCGAAAGGCTGGTCCGTGTGGTCCAACAGACGAGTTCCTGTAACTCAAATTGCAAAATAAGTTAATGCTGTTGATGCTCGACAGGTCAGGACTGTTTTGACAGCACAATATTAGGCAGGTAGTCATAATGTTACGTCTGATTGGTGAGCATTCATTTTTTTTACGTTTGCTATTTATTCATACATGCAGTAGGTTCTTCAGTGAAAGTGATAGTAAAAAAAAAGTATTTTCATGCACTTTCTTGTGAGAAGGAAATGAGAATCAAACAGGAGACTTAACTAGTTTAGATAAAACAGAACAGAAACAGACACACTTATAACATATATAGCTTTTATTTAAAATCACCAGGCACCACTCAGGAGGGAAGTTGTTCATACCCAACACTGCAATCTTGTCATTGTTCATTCTGATTCATACAAACTTCTCAGGGGATCAAGCTGAAATATGATACAAAGCAATGCCTTTCGGAGGAAAATTGCCTATCAAGTTTAAGTGAGTAAATCAGTAACAGATGAAACACACTGCCCACAGTATACACTTTAAGGGTTTACACAGTGTCTTTTGTCTGAAAGGTTTCCAGGTGCAATTTCTATAATGTGGTGTATAGAGACATTATTAATAATCTGGAATATAATAATATTTGATGAAATAATTGTGAAATTACTTCCTTTAATGTAGTGGCAGCAACTACTTTTCAATAGAGGTCATACGCACACAGTATGGACCAGTGCTACAACTGTGGATGTTCCACAGAGTATTGATGTAACAACAGAAATTAACGACAATGACGCAATAAGTTGATAAGTAGTATAGATTCATCAATAATTCTAAACTTTTCATCTCTGACAAAAAAACACAATAATAAAACAATTTATAGTGAAATTCCACATTCATAACCCCGCCCACTTCTCAAAATGTCTTTGGAGAAATCTTTGAAGTAAACAGACTTAGCATAATGTCCATAATCCATCTCAAATGACTGTAGAAAGGACATGACTCATAATCTTACATACAAATGCTCATCTTTTTTCTTATTCTTCAGTGTTTTGTATTGTTTTAAAGATTTATAAATCACACTCTTGATATCCCCCAAATGAGGATTGGTTCCCTTTTGAGTCTGGTTCCTCTCAAGGTTTCTTCCTCATAACATCTAAGGAAGTTTTTCTTTGCCACAGTCGCCATGGCTGCTCATCAGGGATAAATACACATCGTTCACCTTAACTGTTAAATTCTGTACAGCTGCTTTGAGACAGTGCTATAGAAATAAACATGACTTAATTTGACTTAATGTCCAATCAATAAAAAAATAGACAAATGAAATAGAAATGGATTTTTTTCCTTCTCTTTATTAACCAATTTTTAGATTTAATATTCTGCGGAAACCCAAAAGGCATTGCATACTCAAAACAATTATGAAAGCAGCTTTAATTGTAGAACAACTGATAATATATATATCAGTCTTCAATCTAACATTATGACCACTCATCACTAACGTTTCTAGGTTACGCATGTAACCCTAGTTCCCCGAGGGAACAAGACGCTGCGTCGTAACGCTTTGGGAACGCCCCTGTGTTACGACGCAACTCAAAGTTCCTGAATGGGGAACTTACATCTCTAGGTTACATATGTAACCCTAGTTCCCCGAGGGAAAGAGATGCTGCGTCGTTTCGAAGGGGCGTTCCCAAAGCGTTACGACACAGCTCGAAGTTCCCGAATGGGGAACTGTGTGTTTAGTAACTACACTTCTTAAACATTGGGAGCACTTTAAATGTTGCAAGCTGAAATGCACTCGTCATGCTGCTGTAACAAATGAACATTTTAATTTATCCAAGTGAGGCAGAATCCAATCCAAACACAAAGCTGTACAGTCTTAGGTCTCGCTCCGGGGCTCACCCGTAGCTCCCCGGCAGTCCCAGGATTTCAATTTGCAACTTTCTGTTCAACAGAAAAAGGGGAAAAAAACCTTAAGTGCTGAGTAATCACAGCCTCAAGGTGCACAGTTCAAAAAAAGAACTTGGAACCTTTCAAGTCTTCATGTAACTCTTGAACTTGTTCACTTACCATAAGCAAAACACACGTTGATACAACGCGACGTTTGGATTCTGCTTAAACACTCATGCCTTTGATCACATTTCCACAATGCATAATATAAAATACCCCAAAAGCGCAACACCAACAATTTTACTGGCTTTATGTGTATTCGGCGAGCTACACCAAGGACCTGGGCTGGATCCTTTCTAAAGAGCAAGGTTTTGGAGTCCACTGCCTTTGTCAATTGTCAATGCAAATCCCTGAGGGTGGTGTTTATATGGAACCCATTTATCCAAAACAGACCTACAGTGAATAGCATGAAGAAATATAATGAGCCGTTGCTCATTATGGGTCATTGTTAGGAGTGAAAGGATATAAAATAACACATATTACAAGCCCATAATGTACAATTTAACTAAAAAAGTCACTGAAATACCGCACATTCTCAGGGTAACAGGAAGAGGATAAGAACTGTCCCTGCATGTTACATACACACTTGTTCTTGCTTCACTTTAATGAACATCCCAATTTAATTTCCTGTTTTTTCTGTGGCTCTATCTGAAGTAGTATTGTTGCCATGTCAATTTGTTGAATTTCCCGCTACAGTGGATTTAGTGATTTAGTTTAGTTTTGTACTGTAATAACTTTGTTAGTTTTTATAATTACTATGGTAGGTAGTTTAATTCTCACTTTGCAGATAAAAGTCTGGACTTGCATCCATAGCCTTTGCCTCCATTATGCGACTTACATCTGCTACATCTGCTATAGTTTTCAAAAGCTTAGTGCTTTAAACCTTTTAAACATACTAGTCTATATCTTCAAGTTAGATTATTTAATTTAGAAATGATTTCACTCTATTTGTTGACCTGACAGTTGACTTTTAACAGTAACTCTTACGAATGCACAACTTGGTCATAAAGTCACACAAGTCATAAAGTCACACAACATAAAAATGTCATCAACTAATTATTTAGAGCTACAAAAACTCAGCCCTCAGGAATCAAACACAAATGATCCCAGCTCTGGTGAAATGTGTCAGCATAACCTTATAAACAGAAGAAACAAAATGTCAAGTAAACAATTCTGGTGCAAATTCAGCTCAAGGTATTATTGATAATGAAAAGCAAAGATTTCTAAAAGGTAACGTTAGTTTGATCAGCACCTGTCAGGATGAGCTCAATTCGACAAAGTACCAAGTTAACCTTTAGTTAGCAGGCCTAGTCAATCTCAGCGCTCTTAGTAACTCATAAAATAGAATAGGGTAAATGAGGCTGTTTTAAGTAAAACTACTCTCACAGTGCCACCTACTGGGGTATTTCCACTGACGAATACATGGAATCGGCTCTGAAAAAGAGATATACTTAAATAATAATAATAATAATAATAATAATAATAATAATAATAATAATAATAATAATAATAATCTTTATTTAATATAGCGCCTAAATAATATATAATTTATATCATTTACAATCCTAAAATACAATATACAATATACAAACCCCAATTTCAAAAAAGTTGGGGCACTGTGTAAAATGTAAATAAAAACAGAATGCATTTATTTGCAAATCTATAAACCCTTTATTTTATTCACAATATAACATAGAAAACATATGTCTAATCTGAGAAAAATGTACCATTTTGAGAGAAAAAAAAAGGTAATTTTTAAATTGATGGCAGCTTTAAAAAGTTAGGACAGGCCTATGTAACAACTGTCTGTATATTTTTGGGAAGTGAGGAGACCAGTTGCTGGAGTTTTGCAAGATGAATGTTGCTACATTGTTGCCTGATATAGCAATCTAACTGCTCAACAGTCCTGGGTCTCCTTTGGCGTATTTTCCGTTTCAAGATATGCCAAATCACTACAAAACCATGCTGTTGTCATGGATGCAGTATGCAGTTTATCATCATCTTACTCAAATATACAAGGCCTTCTTTGAAAAAGATGTCGTCTGGATGGAAGGATATGCCACACTAAAACCTGGATATATCTTTCAGCATTCATGGTGCCTTTCTAGATGTGCAAGCTGCCTATTCCACAGGCACTAATGCACACCATACCTTCAGAGATGCAAGCTTTTAACAAGCTGGAAGGTCTCTCTCTTCTCTTTTGTGCAGAGAAAGCGGAGTTTATGGTTGCCAAAAAAGAATGTTGGTTCGACCACAGAACAGTTTTTTACTTTGCCACAAACCATTTTACATGAGCTTTGACCCAGAGAAGATGGTGGCGTTTCTGGATCATGTTCACATATGACTTCTTCTTTGCATGATAGAGCTTTAACTTGCATTTTTGGATGGCACGGCAAACTGTGTTCACAAACCGTGATTTTTGGAAGTATTCTCGAGCTTATGCAGTGATTTCCATCACAGAATCATGCCTGTTTTAAAAGCAGTGCCATCTGAGGGCCGAAGTATACAGGCATCAAATACTGCGTTTCGGCCTTGTCTCTTGTATATAGAGATTTCCACAGATCTTTTGATGATATTATGTAGATCAGTGGTCCCAAACCATTTGGTACCGGGCCCCACAGAAAGAATACATAACACATTATTTTGGTTTTAATTATTATCTGATTCTGAACGATGCTTTATTTTGGAAAATTACCGGATGCTCTCTGCCTCAGTCACATGTCTTACCTCAATTCGCTACCTTCTTAAAGGGGCTGCTCTGGCTGGTAACACATAATATATTACTGCTAAAATAAACCCCCCCCAAGCTAGTAAAATGATCAAAAAACTAGACAGTGGATTCACGTTTATTATTATATTTATAAAATACCATTTTATGGTCGTATCATTTTATTTTCTTGTATTTAACCGTCACACCTTAAAGGCCGGTCCGTGAAAATATTGTCTGACAAAAAAGGTTGCTGCTGTAGATGATATATTTAAAGTCTTTCTGCAATTTTATATTGAGGAACATATGTAAAATGTTCTTCCAGCTCCTCCTTGTTAGTACCACACACTTTCCCAGCCTCTGTCCCAACTTTTTTGAGATGTGTTGCTGCCATCAATTTCAAAATTAGTTTCTTAAAATACATTTTAAACATTTTATATGCTTTCTTTGTTCTATTGTGAATTAAATATGGATTTATGAGATTTGCACATCATTGTATTATTTTTTCATTTAAATTTTACACAACATTTTTGGGAAATGGGGTTATATGTTATGCAATTTATTTTTGCCTTAATGATTGGCTTATAGGACTTATGCTAAAAACCATGATTATATTATGACTACTACTAATAATATTAATAATCATCTACAAAGTAATTTTAACATTGTGCAGATTGTTAGATATTTACTTCCTATAATTTGTCATTATTGTTTAAAAATGTAGATTTGTCATTACATTGTCAGTTAAAACTTTGAATATATTAAATCGAGACATTTTCCAGTGCCTTGGCCATTCAGGAAAAATGTTATGGTTGCAATTTGCATCTGGTACAAAAGTAAATACAGTTTACAAACTGTAAACTTCAACTCTAAGAAAATTCTCTAAGGTGGAAGCTTCATGATGTTGGTTGAGAATACAGTATATGCATTTTAAAAACTTATTTATCTAATAATTTTCATGAACTGCATGATCTTGGTCAGGGCCTCAGTGGAGTCAATGTGTATTCCAAAACTACTAGGTAGAAGGTGAGAAACACACACATGCTCACCAGGGGTAATTTAGTGTCTCTAATCCATTTATTAGCATGATTTTAGGTGGTGTAAAGAAACTAGAGAACCCAAGAAAACCCACATGGGCATATGGGAAACATGGGAAAGTCAAAAAACAGCATTTTTCAAAATTGGCTCTGGGTGGGGGTCACCTCCAAATCCCAGCAACCATAGGTTTTTATAGGGATTTTAGTTATAATTTTTCATGTTCAGATGAAACTCATGCCTTCATCCTAACAGACTGAGAATTAAGAAATTCAAGGGGCTTGGTATGCAACTTTGAACTACCATTTAGAAGATTACAGCTGAAATTAATTCTACCCAGGAGTTCAGAAGTAAGGCAAATAAAAACAGGACTAACACTCTCAACTACATTCTGAACTACACTCCATTTTCCCAAATAGACATGAGTGACACTTTACACTAATAATGGACATCAAAGATCGACTTCCACTCATAGGCTGCATTAAAGGGATCCACCCTAGGGACATTTCTTGAATAGAAATAAACTGATTCTTTGATGACAAAAATGTGACCTCATGTTACAAATATTAATCTTCACAAATGTAAAAGTTACAATAGAACGTAAACGTTATAAATATTATTCTTAAAAAAAAAGAGACATATTAGCGATTTCTGCATGCAACATCTTAACATAAACACAGGTTCCAACATATTTTTAAATTTACGGTCCATGAAAAATGAAGTTCCCATTAAAATGCAAAGAAACTCATTCCGAATTCAATCGGCGTTCAATAGAATTCAGGATCCACTTTTCTAGTGACTCTTGTTTCTGATGGAATTTACAGACTATATCGTTTAAAGATTCTTCATTGACTGGAATTGATTTTTCTAGAATGGATACTAATGAGACTTCTTATCTCCCCTCTGTTTGAGACGTATGCTGCAAAGCTATTATTTAAAAAAATGTTTTTACTCTTTATTTACTTGGGTTTCAACTAATAATTATAGATCACCTTTAGTTCTGTATCACAGCAACAGCCTGATGCAAAGAAGGGCTGCTAAATTATGCATTACTCCATGCATTTAAACTTATAATCAGAGGCCGGCCTGTCCAGGCCATGTTTCAGCTATCTAGCAGCAGAATCTACCTATGGTTCAGGTATGCTTCCTAATCATTTCTGATTCACTTATTTTCTGTTAATTGAAAATCGATGTTTGTATAAATAAAAATTCATCTTATGCATTTTTTTTTTTTATAAAGCCGTCACCATATTTACTATCAACTGTACTACAAGGAAATAGTGGTCACATCTTTGTTGAATGCTCCAAGAAGCAACAAGCATGGCGACACCCTAATCAAGAAAGGGAAAAAAAAAAAACCACAAGACTTAGCATGTGAGGGTTTCACCCTTGAGCTTAAACAGAGTAGTCCCAGTAATGCACTGCAAGATGGGTGATGTATTTCTAATGGGACACATAATTACTAGTAGGTCTTCTGTGCTTTCCTGTGACCTTTGTGTGCAAATGTCACTCATCTGAATATTACACTTTCGGTTTAATAAGACAAAAGTAAAGCTAAAATAATAATAATAAAAAAAAAACCTTAAGAAGGCTGAAATATGTAAATAAGTGCTTACAAAAGTGGCTAGGTTCAACAATTAGTTTCTAGCAAAAGTGTAAGGTTCCACAAATAGGTTTAAGTAAGAGTGGCTAGGTTAAACAAGTAGGTTCTAGCAAGAGTGGCTAGGTCAAACAAGTAGATTTCATCAAAAGCAACCATTTTTAAAGGTTCTAGCAAGAGTGGCCAAGTTAAATAAATAGGTTCTAGAGTGAGTGGCTAGGTTCCACAAGTCAGTTCTAAAATTAGTGGCTAGGTTCCACAAATAGGTTCTAGAGTGAGTGGCTAGGTTCCACAAATAGGTTCTAGCAAAAGTTGGGTTTAAACCCACTCTCACCACCACTAACTAATCAAAATATAATGTCGGTTTTGTGATAATTTTATCAAATATGTAATTGTAATTGGGAATCATGTATGAAACATGAGTGTATCCTTGGAATATTGTGCTCAAGCTTGAACACCACTTTGGATGGAACACATGATGTAATCACAGTCTGACAGTATGTGCTTAATATTCTCCAAAGTTTAGCAGAATGTATAAAGCATACTTTTAAGAACTACAAAATGTAAATCAAAGTTTGGACTCTAATATAAATGTATTTTATATATATATATATATATATATATATATATATATATATATATATATATATATATATATATATATATATATATATGGATTTCACAGGGCCTTCAAGTAGGCATTAAGGTTATGGTAAAGTAATGTTATGTACCGAATCCAATTGAAGAGGATTATAAACCTGAAGAGAAAGAGAGGAAGGAGAGAACATTGCTCCTGGGTATATGGCTGACATGCATCAGTGGCTTGAAATCAATGCTCTATTCAAAATTGCAGATCCAGTCCCTTGTAACAAAGTGGCAGTAATGTAAATGGCTTTGCATTAAGTAAATAAGGGGAGTAAACCCTTGTTTTTTTATTGTTTGACAACTGTCTGAAAATATGAATAGCTATATTAGGTACTTAATTGACATAGCGATACATGGGGCGTGGCCACGTTGATGCTGTGGTAGCAGCTGCCACTCCTAAATTAAATCTTACTACCCCAAAAACCGTTTCAACTCTGACCTGAAATCGCATTAATAAGACAATCTTTGGCAACCAGGTAAAATTGGAACAGCTACTGTATGTTGAGTATGTAACATAAATAGCTATGCAAAATGTGTGGTCATGTGGGTAGCCCTTAAACCCAGATTTAGGTTGTTTTTGAAAACCATTAAAGTTCCCATATACGAGGCAGTATCAAAAAGTTTTGAGACATGCTCTGTTTACAAGATCCAAAACACAGCTTGTGTTTAATCAGCCCAAGTTCTCCCACACCACCCCACCTCCACTGGCCTCCGGTAGCTGCATGTATCAGATTCAAAACACTGATGCTTGCCTACAAAGCCAAAAATGGACCAGTACCAATTCCTGTTCCTGTTCTAATTCATCCCAAAGGTGTTCAGTAGGGTTGAGATCAGAGCTCTATAGCAGGCTTTGTGCAATTGTGTGCCTCCAGCTTTGTGATAACAGTTTGGAAACACATATGGCAGGAAAGGTCACGTGTCCCAATACTTTTGTAAATATAGTGTAATAATCTATGGAAAACAACACACAGTCAAATTCTGAGCTCAGGATAAAACCAGTAGCCATGAATACCATGAATCACCAATGGACAAATAAAATATTCTGTAAATTGATAAGCTTCTAAACATTTTGGCCAAATCACCCAAAACTAAAATTAAACATTTTCTGCATCCCCAAACCATGACCTGCGTATACTTAGTTTTCCAAATGTATACTTAAGAACTTATCAATTCATAGGTGATGTTCATGCTTGTTTTCTTGCCATCTGATTTTTCAAATGGCACGAGTAAAAGCCGCTTCATTTGTAAATGGCACGAGTAAAAGCCACTTAATTTTTTTAATTAACAGGGTTAGATTTAAAGTGGAATTTTTATTAACTGCTATGCAAGTGCTTGCAAAGAGGTATGCATGAACAACTCTATTTTCATATTTGTAAGTAAACAAAGATTTGAAACCAAAGACAAAATTCTGTTCATCTCAACCTGAATCGTAAAATCAAACAATTCCACATGGAGGCATGTCCTATAGTGAGTTGTACTAGTATAATGTCTGCTTTAATGGTATAATTTCTATACAATTTCTACACAATTTGACCAACTAGAAAGCCTGTAATTGTCTGTTAGTACAATCCTCATATTTTTTGGTGGTCTCTGTGCCACATTTCCTGTCTAAGAACAGCTCAAACCATCACATGTACTATTATACTTGGCTGATGGAGGGAGTCAGTAGCATTCATCTTAAAAAGGCTAGATGAATGACACTGACGGATTTTTCAAGTCCTTGTATCAGACCAACAGGCGCATAAATAGTGTGTGTGTGTGTGTGTGTGTGTGTGTGTGTGTGTGTGTGTGTGTGTGTGTGTGTGTGTGTGTATGATGTACTGTATGTGTGGATTCTCCGGACAGCTCTGTGTTCTCTGGGGGTCATCACAGGACATGGTTTGTGGTTTATACATTACAATTCTCATGTGATTTCAACCTACTTTGTAATGTATTGTTTGTATTATTGCAAATGCACTATATTTGTTTGAATTACTGGGAGTGTGCAAATAAGTTTATATATATATATATCAAATAAAATAAAATTGTATTTGTCACATACACATACATACAGGGTACGACATGCAGTGAAATGCTTATTACGACGGTCCGGCATGAGGGAATAGAATGGGGAGAAAAATAATACAAAGAAAAAGAAGACTGGTAAATAAAGTATAAAAACTATATAAAATAAAATATACGAATATATATATATATATATATATGAAAGAAGAGGATGTATATACAAAAAAATGCTTATGGCAGTAAACAGTAAACAGTAAACAGTAAACAATAGACAATTTAAGGTGGTTGAAATTGTCCATAAAGTGTCCGTGTGCGGTATGGTGTGGTGTAAAATGTCCATACGTGTCCATGTGCGGTATGGTGTGGTGTAAAGTGTCCGTGTGTGGTATGGTGTGGTATAAAAAATAAAGTGCACTGTGCTGTGCAAGTCCAGAGTTTAAAGTGTCGTGGTGCAAAAGGTGATGTATATGTACTGAGAAGAAGTGTGATGATGGAGAGAGTGGGCCAGTTTTTAGATCCTGGGTGTCTCCTGGTTTAAACTCCGAATGGCCTGCAGGAAGAAGCTCCTCCTCATTCTCTCTGTGTTCCTGACTGCAACAGAGAAAAGAGTCCATTATTGGGATGACTGGGGTCCTTCCTATATATATATATATATATATATATATATATATATATATATATATATATATATATATATATATATATATATATATATATAAAAGGACAAAAAGAAGGGAGATTGACAAAATAATAATAATTTACAATCTATCCAGGCTTTGAGATTAGAGCATTTTTGATAGTTCTGATATTTGAAAAGTAATCTGGCCTTTAAACCGAGTGCCATTTAGCCATGTGACATTTTTACTCGGCCAGAACCTCCTCAACGTTCAATATAAATGACAAGCCTTGTGTGTTGTTACACTTAAAAAAAAATTTAAAAGTTGCCAATGAGCCATCATCAACTAGGAAATCAATGAAGCACGATCAATTCGAATTACCTCTTTGCAGCATGAGCTCACAAGCTCTGTGCATGAAAAAAGCTCTTATGGTAATTGCTAATGTCACTTTAGTTAAACGATCTGTCATAGATGTAAAAAAAAGGGAACTAATCACAGTATGACCCATCTGACCCATCAGCAAGCAGAACATGATGCTTCCCTGAGTTTGCCAACTAATAGCAATGTTTAAGGCTATAAACGATAATTACATTTACAAAATTGTTTGACATTAAAAATACATGTTGGATCATCCTGAATCTACAGAATCTACAATGAATTTAGGTAATGTTTTTTTACATTTTATACAGAATGTCTAAAGCAATCTTTGTAAAGTCTTGCTATAGAATGTGTGTATTTTAATATGACTCATGTTAATATGACTCCTCATTCCACTGCATTTCACTTTCATCAATGCATTACAGATGTGCTACACTAAAATACAATCGCTGTCAAATCACAGACCTCGGTAGGAGTTGTAATTGGGGAAGACGGCAAAGGTATTTCAAAGAACATCTATTATTACTATTATTCCTGCTGTGTTGATTGTGATATATAAAGCTTTTCAGAACATGTTAATATGTCTAAAAGATGTTATGGCTCATAGCAGGACCTGAGTTATCATCTTTGATATATTGGTGTATTCAGTAGGTTTTAAACTTAAAAAGTTAAAACATATACTCTTGATACACATTTATTTTCTTTAGTAACCTTTTGACCATATAGTACTGACAGGGAACCACCGACTACACCTTCATTCAGCACCCAGCACGCTCTCAGCGCCTCGCCCACTTACTAATCACCTTCACCTGTTTCCCATTATCTCTTCCCCTCGTTTACACTCACTCACCGTCCGTTCTACAGTTCACTCTGGAGATCATTCCTGGACTACATGTACAAAGGACTATACCCGTTTTCCGGTACTACTAAGGACTATATCTGTTTTCCTGTACTGTTACTTCCTGGCTTGTGTTTGTTCTCTGAAAATTAAACCTCATTTATGGTACTTCGGTTTCCGTCCCCTGATCACCGCGTGACAAGTACACAGTTATAACAACAAATTATTTATATTAATTTTCTGGTGCCATCCAGATGAGGATGGGTTTGCTTTTGAGTCTGATTTCTCTGAAGGTTTCTTTCACATGTCATCTCAGTGGGAATCTATCCTTGTATTCTGAATCTTTGCATTTTTTTTTATTGCTTTCTCAGGAAGCATGTGGGCCAAAGGATGGGTTGAGTGTATGTTGACCATCCTGGAGAAGAATGGGAACCCCTGAGACTACTTTGGACTAAGTGTTGGCTACCCCACTAGGTCCCAGCATTCATTTCACTCTGGAAACACAGGCAAATATGCCCAAAGGGATAGAACTGCTGTAAGCCTGTGTAGGCTAAGCAAATATATGCAAATAAAACTCAATTGTAAATCCTTGTCATATCATATGGGGAAAGATTGAACTCTGGATTGGACTCCAATCTATTGCAGATCTAACACGAAATGTAATCTATTGATTAAAGTTCATGGACTTTTTTTGTGCCACTCAGCACGACTGCCTCCGTCTGGCTCCGTCTCTATAGCAAAAGAGGAGGAGGATCTTGGGTAATGCTGACAGAAATGCCAGATGTAATATTTTTCCCCATTTTAATCAAAGAATAAGGCAGAAAATATGCGGTTAGTTTAAGAGTAAGAGTTAGTGTAAGGGCGAGGGTTATACTATAATAAATGTGTGTGTCTCTAATTAACGCAGTCTCCTTAATTAACTGGAATATTTAGTGTATTTTGACTGGAAGGAACCACTTACAATGGTTTTTAATAGCGAGTAGCTTACTGAATATTAGGCAATAAAAACAAGGATAGATGTTGCTTAAATGTTGAGTATGAGAATGTAGTGCTTGAAGATTAAAAAACAATAAAAAATAAGAAAAAAAACGGTGGTATCCAGTAACAGAAAGATAACTTTGACAGAGGTACCAACAACACTTCCTATTAAAATACACTACCTGGAAAGTCCTCAGTGACTCAATAAAAGAGGGAAATTCATGTATATGAACACGAATCAATAGATTACATATCGTGACTATATCACGAATTGCCGTGAGACTGGGCTGGCAGATCACATAACACACACATTCACAATTATGGACAATTAAAAGCTCCCAGTGCATAAAAAAATTATTTTTGATGGACAGGAAGAAACTAAACCCTGGGAGATCATGTAGACACTAATTTGAATTTAAAATTGAGCCAGGGACCCTGGAGATGTCAGGTGGTACTCCTAAATGATTAAAAGCACTACTCAATGCAGGCAGTCACTTAATTCTGTTTCCTGGACCAAAGTTATTTCACTCCAGCCAAGAAATAATACTACATTGACAAGAGAATTCCTTGTTTTGTTGCTAGCCAACCTACATTTACTTTTTTGCTGAACAGATAGTATAACAATCGTTATAGAAGATGGATGAAAATGAACAAGCTAACATAATGTTAACTGATTCTATATAATTTAAGTAGCTAGCTTGGATGGCCAACTCACAGCATGAGTGAAGTGTTATTCAGGAAACAGGAATTTGTGTGATAAAGTATCTTGAGTCTGAAGGGTGTCTAAAGTATGATGCCTGCCAAGATTCCCTTTACAGTTCAATTGCTGCCGAGCACGAAAGCTACTATTGACGAATGCCTCTAATCTTGAGGCTGCTTTCAGCTACAGTGTTCAATCCCAGCCAGGGTGTATTCTTGCCTCACCACCAGTGATCCCAGGATAGGCTCTGGATTCACTGTGACCCTGAGCAGGATAAAATGCTTACTAAAGATGAATTTATGAATGAAATACACACCTGTAATCCTAGTAAAAATTGCATTAAAAAAAATATAAAAATAAATGCGCCTACAGCTGAGGCCTGGTAAAACTACCTTTGAGCGCTATTAAATCATTTCTATCTTTATGAAGAAAGTCATTTAAAGTTTTCGAATCAAGCTTTAATTTGCAGTTCATTTTCACCTCTTAATAGTTCCTCGATCAGGGCCAAGGGAAATTTTCTTATTTCCCTCTAAATGCCCCATGCACCATTCTGAAGTGAAATCAATTAAATTGCAGTCTCTTAATTAGGCGAGCACAAAGCATGGAGTGCTCGATTCTGCCCTAATTACCTGGACTGGTCACTGTTCAACCTGCAGCAGTGTGGTATACAGCCTACGAATGATTCATGATGCGTTCATGTCCTTTGCAAAAAGTTTAGTAAGTCTGAGTCAGAGAACTGTTGCAATCTCAATACAGATATTTTAAAGATATTACACCACCACCTTCTATTGGACTAAAGAACTAAAAAAAGTTGACCTAGCCACATAAAGTGCCTCATGTGCAACCTAGTGCACACAGTGCGAGACAATACAAAATGAAACAGTACAGGACAGATACAAAAAATACACAAAATAGCTGTTATACAGTACAATGTGCAAAAATAAGAGAACTGTAAACAAAGAGGGTTCTTGTAAACATATAATCCCACTTCCGCCTGATCCTGCTGAATTTCTAACCATTACCGCCTGCTCCTGCAACACGTGTTTCCCACTCCCACCGGCTTTTGCGTTTTGGGCCCCTTTAGTCCACTTACGCAAACATTCTGTCACAGCTTATAAAGACTGTGTAAAAAGGCAGACCAACAATTAGGGCTAGAATTAATTTACAGAATAATAACAGAAATAAACTGTTCTTTTTTTTTATTATTAGCCTTTAAAAATCTCTTTTAAACAACTTTCAAACAAAACATTACAACTAGCGGGACCTGCAGGATGGTGGGACTTGTTCTATATTTGTTTGACCGCCCACTCCCACCAACGGCAAAGGTAAAACCGCCCAATCCCACGAGATTTGCATTGGGATCCCAATCCTAATGCAGCCCTGTAATATAAACTATTGTATGGCAACGGTTGGTGGTAGTTTGAAATGTGTGCAAAACAGCAACAACTGAGCAAATGTGCAAAACAGCATATGGGTGGTGCGATAGACATGGATGTATATGAATTGAATTGAGTATTTGAGAGTGCCTTCTACCAGATGTTAAAGCATGGCTGTGAGGATTCCCTTCAATTCCTCTATGCCATACAGGAATGGTTGTGCTGTCAGTCAGCAAGAAGTAGGGTTTGTCACTGCACTTTCCTTCCAAGGTCACTTTCCACTTTATAACTGCCTAACAATTGGTAAATGGACATTCTACTTGCATAAAATAACATGAAATGCATCGTAAAAGGCATCCTTTTTACTGTAGTAAGTATTCATAAAAACCAAGAAAGGCAAACATACAGAGACAAACAAATGATTGATGGACAGACAGATAGACTGACAGGAAGAGTAGGACAGACAGATACATAAAAATCATTTTACTACCTTTAGGACATGCGTGACAAAAAAACGGCATTGATGTATGGGTTTTCCTCTATAAATGTCCTCCAAATGTATTCATAGGAAACTCCCAGTGTCTACATATGTTTTCTTCTATCACTTGCTGTTCCCTTGAGATATGTTAATCTACTATATTACTTTTTTCAACTTGCTTCTCATGTCACAAGGGGCTGAATACATTTTGAGTAGCACATAAACTTACACACACAAACACACACATATGCATCAGACCATTGCACTATTCAGGATGGTAACTAGGTTTCTTACGATTAAGCATTTTTTAAAATAAACCAAGATATTCAGGTTGTGTTCATCAAATCATGTTTCAGTAAACTCAGTTTTAAACTAGTGGGGATAGTATAAAAAATCAGCCAACTCTTTACTGGTGTACCCAGAGTAAAAGATTGGTGGATGGTGTCATTAATGCTTCTTCCTTTTTTTTATTTTTTACACCTACACTTGTCTGTGCCGAATAAAAATCAACTTATAATTTGGAGAAGTGCACCTCATAAGAATGCAAAAGCAGATAAAAGCCATCCATCACTGACAATATGAAAAAAGCAGAGGTGGACAATTGTGACAAATGGCTGCGACATGCACTTTCTGAGACTCTCAACTTTTAACTGAAACAGATCCAGGATGAAAACGTGGGAAGCCCTACCAGAAATCCCTTTTGTGACACCTTCAAACAGAACCTGAACCTGAAAAGAAGAGAACAGAAGGTAAGAAGGGCAATAAGTAAATAAGTAAATTATTTTTTTTTTCAACATACCTAGATTTCCACAACATTCATTTTTTTTTGTGCATTGCATAACAAGAAAGCATTTTGGAAAAAAGTTAAGGAGATGCTAAACAGTATTACTTGTTAATTGCAATTTTTAATTGTTGCAAGATGACTTGTATATTTTCAATTATTTATTTATTCTTCAACTGAGCATTTTCTCCCCAAAGAAGGTAAACACATTTTCACTTGTTTTGTAACTGAATTAATAAATAAGGAGGACGTTTGACTCTATGTCTCAAATAATCATATTCACTCCTCTGGGCTGTTTGCCTTGAACAGCAAATGTCATATAAAAGCTGGAAATGTGAAAAGAATGACATAGAAATAAGTGTACAGTACGTCCTTACATTGTTTTTTAATACTGAAATCACTGTTGCTGTATAGCATTTTTTTAGGGGTGGTAGATAAACAAAAATAGACATCATTGTGGTAACAAGGCATACAATTAATAAACACAGAACAATTAATTGCACCATTTGTTTCAGGTTGCAGGGTAACCAAAGTGCAGTACCTATTACCTAACCTGGACCTGAAACATAAGGCTAAGGATAATAAATGTGCAGGATAATTAAATCATTTATTTGAGTTAACAGTCTAACAGCTGAATAAATGAGCTGGAGTGATAAGTGTAGTTTAGGAGGCACCAGTAGAAGAAAAACAATAGGAAAATGAAGAGTGATTGAAGAGATTTATGTATATTTAGAAGCACATCTGCTTTAGAGAAGAAATGGAAGTTGTGTATAATGTGGGTTGCACTGGTCATGAACTCTCTTAGTAAAGGTGGATTGTTTAAGATGGGATTGCCAGGGGCGATAGAATCCATCCAGGGCTTTGCACTTCAGCTGCTTCTGAAAGGGTCCCAAACCCTGATGGAGAAAAACTGGCAGGCAGTGACCTTCTGAGCAGCGTGAATGACATGCTGCACCATGGCCTTGAAGGAAGTGGAAGCCAAGTGGAACCAGACAGTGATGGAGGTAACGAGGCAGGGCAGAAATGCGATCGACTCGGTTGACCCGGGAAGAAAAGATTGTTTCCTGACAATGGTGTAATCATGACCATTGGGATAGAGATGATGAATTCCCGGAGATCAATTACTCCCACTGTTGCACCTTTTATTTATAGTAAGGTGGCTAGGAAGTCCACTTTCGTACATGCTGAGCTGCAGATTCATCATGCCATGAAACAAGCCACTTTCAACTGGTAAATAGATTTGTTGTTGGAGATGAAGCAGACCATTGTTGTATCATTTACAAATTCTGGCTGCTTCAAGAGAGAGGCATTTTAGAAAACAATCATTAGGATATAATGAAACGAGAAGTTTGGAGAGTCTTGAGGAATACCTTTTACAAAAAGAGGATTAGAAGACCAGCCTGCTCTCTGAGATCATTTAATAAGATGAAAATAATAATGTAATAATAATAATAATAATAATAATGATAATAATAATAATAATTATTATTATTATTATCATTATTATTATTATTATTATTATTTTTTTACAAATTAAATCCTGGACTAAGCATTTATTACCTCTAAATAGAGGCACATGTTGGCCACAACCTCAAATGATCAATTATTTTACTAGAAACACTGCAATGAATAAAGGCAAGTATTTGTGACAGTACTGATTTAAGGTCAGGTATCAGAATTCAGAATTAGTAGGCCTTACTATCAGTTAGTTTAAGTCAGACATACAGTAACAGTTGTATCTTAAAGGTTATCTAATAAAGGTTTATCTAATCTTATCCAGAGGTGTAAAGAGTACCTGAAAATCATACACGAGTAAAAGTATAGACCTTACTGCATAACTTTCTCTATCACAGGGTAAAGTCACCAATAACAATGTGACTTGAGTAAAAGTCTTAGAGTATCCGATTTGAACAGTGCTTGAGTATTTACTCATATTGAACTTAGGCTCAAATATGCACTAGTCCTCAACACCAAGACACATGTTTGTAAAAAGCCAAAAATGACCTAAAATACAAATCAAATGATTCACCTCAATACTGCATTAACCAATACAAACCAATTCAACATTCCGGAAGGGAACAAAGATCAAACAAGTCAAAGTAGTAAAATGATTTAGCAAAAAAAGGTATATTTTATTAACAAATACATCTATAGTATCATTTCACAAAGTAGAAGATCTATCAGTATTCAATAGACAAATAAAAAGAAAGTAATTTTTTTTTTGTATTTATATAAGATAAAGTAAAACCAAACATTCAGAGCTGACTGTGATTTAATGCACCTATGCAAAAGCTTGGATTAAATGATAAAGGTGATGTACTGTATTAAAAATGGCAGACATTTACTGTGTAAAACTTTTCAACCCATTGGAACTAGCCAATACTAAAACCCTCGATTATAAATTGCATGTCTTTTTCAACAATTGATAGTGTGCTGCTTTTAAGAGAAGTATTTTGCTCTTAAGACCAGACAAGCATAGATAAAGTTTCCTTTATCCTGAAATAAGACCACAACACAGTCTCTATTCTTGATGTTGAAGTAACAATGATCCGTTGTTTTTTGGCCACTGGCTGCGAAGATGATTTTAATTTGGCTGCACTGATTTGATTCGCAAGCTGCTTAAAGTCCCTGAGCACAATAAAAATTAAAGGTATTTTTTCTTGCCTGCTGATCACACAGCAGAACCTCAAAATGCTGTATTTGGCCTGTGGTTGTATCAGCAGTTAACAAAACAGAGGGAAAGATCACAATCAAAATATCAACATTTGATTGCCAATTATACCAGCAATGGCAATCAGACCTGCAGAAATGCTTTTACCTCAATGGATCCTGGGGTACTAATAAACAAACATACACATGACAAAGTCACAGACAAGCCTTATATGAAAGGGTCACAAAGGGGTCAGTCAGACTTTAGCAAAACAGTACATACAAAAGGTCCACATGTCCCATTGACTGCTAATATAACAAGTTTCAGCTTGGGCTAGCAACATCCTTTCAGCTGGGAGGTTAAAGGACCTATTTATTAAACCAGTGATATTAATAACCAGTGTTTTGGAGTACTCCTTGTTTATTAATTTACTATCAGAGACTCTTTCCTCCTGGACAATTTATTGTTTTTTTGCTCTTGTGGCTTAAACAAAACCTATTTTTATGTCTACCCTATGGATGCCTGTGTAGTTCTCTCCAGTATAGCTGCATTGCTTGTTAAATTTATTTCACAGTAAGAGTTAGTTAAATCTGAACATCATACAGTACATGACTAATGTGGTGAGGATACTTACAATGAACCTCGCAACAATTACCAATAAAACTAGAGAACCTCTAGAAAGTTGAGCAAAAGGACATCAAGGGGAGACATTTTCCATCACACGTTTGACATGCGGCGATGCTGCAGTAAGTCGTTTGAGGTGTTTTAGTGGCACCTGTGCTTCGAAACCAGAAGAAAATCACTGTATGATGACCAGAGATCAGGAAGACCAAAACAATTTTGAAACCATTCAGCAACACGTGCATGATGATTGTCGGAATACAATCCACATAATCTCACATCTGCACCCACCCAACTCATCAGATTTGTCTCCTGTGGATTTCTCCCTTTTTTCCGAAGATGAAGAGACAGCTCAAAGGTCATTGTTTTGACACCATTGCGGAGATCGGGCACGAATCGCAAAAGGTGCTTGACATGCTTTGAAAAAAAGACTTTCAGAAAACATTTCAGAAGTGGTAGGAACGCTGGGGGCACTGTATTGCTGTGCAAGGGGACTATTTTGAAGGTGATAGTGTGTAAACATTGATTAAAAAAGTACTTTTTTGGAAACAGAGCAAGTCTGGAACATTTTGATACCACCTTGTATTTTTGTGATTAGTGTAACCACATGGTCTCTGCATGATGGGAGGGACTAAAGAGGTCTTGTACACTGATGTAAAGGTGTCTAATCTATAAAAAAAAATATGAAGAAATTGCATCTACTCTGGTAGTTTTGGTGTAATCTAGGATTGGGCTCAATGGGAAAAAAAGTATCAAATTAAACCCATTTTCATTGTTATTACCAAAACCACTAAGGACTTTTGCGGCTAGTTTAGTACATTTTAGAATGTCTGGACTTATAAAAGGTAAATTCTCTTTCTAAAGATTATAGCATTGACGAGCTCTCAGACACCCTACTGTTCACACCACAACTTCATTAAAGGTTATTAATGGTTGTTGGTAGTGCTAAACTGTGCAGTTATTTCCTAATTACAAATCCAAGGTTACAGTCAAAAGTCCTGTAGTCTATTAATAATAATTAATATCTCTAATCTCCCTGTAGTGTTCTCCTTTGTGTTGCTGTATGTGAAAGCTGTACGGGTGTAAAGTTTTGGAATCTTACCCACCTCCAAGTATGAGGACATGTGTTACAAGAAAAAATAATTGTTGCGAGATTGAAGCCACAAGGTACAGATTTTAATTAATTCAAGCATTTCAGTGACAAACACATGAGCAAAAGACACCACTAGGGAAGATGCCAATACTCAGGCCAGAAAATAAATGCTGGAATCTTGGCCTCTTTCTAATAATGTCTGGCATTAAATAAAAGACATAAATCATGCAATACATCAAGGCTGCTGGGCTAAAACAACATAATTAAGGTGACCTACGATGTGAACTGTTCAGTATTGGTGAAGCCTCAAAAGAACACCAGGTTCTCACAAATTATTTATAATAAATGCAAGCCAAGATGAAAATTTTTTTGTTTGCTTCTGGAAAGGGTAAAACAAAAACCATGACATCCAGACCTGTTCATGATTTGCTCTTTTGTGCATTTTTTAAAAATCTATATTACTTAAAATAAAAGTAAATACAAGTTAACGTTCTGTGCTCTAGGGGTACTGTATCATGGCTGACTCTTAGTTTTGACCCCAGCTTCCTTAAAGGTAGGGATATGTAATAAAATAATTTCACTTTCTCTTGTATATGAGTGACAATTTGGACATTTGGAGGTTTTCCGATTAGTCTTTAGGCAGCTGTAAAACTAACTATAATGTGTTAGTAACTGGTTATTATGTCTTCTTACCCAATCAGGAACAGTTTTATCTCATGTTTTTTCCAGTGTGTATACACAATTGTTTGTTATCTGCATTAAACTAGAACATTTGCACCATTCTGTGTGCTGTGTGATTCTTCCCAGATCAGAAAAGGCACCATGGGCATCGTAGATCGCATGGAAAACTTCTCCAAGAATGAAGTTTTGTATGGGCATAATAAAAATCTAACAGTATATTGGTTTAATTAGCTACTGGACATTTCCTCGCTGACTGCCCCTCCTGCTAATTAATTTAGTTATGGTAAGTCTTGCTTTAGTTAACAGATACAGGACACAGTTTCAAACACAGTGAAACACAGTTATCCATAATTACATATCCAGGGTCCAAGCTCAAAAAAATGCACAAACCACAAGAGGTCTCATCAATGGAAAAATGTCCAGAAGCAGAAATCAAGTCCCCTTTGTAAGTCCACTTGTATTTGAACACCAAAAGAAGTCATTTGCATCTGTATTTTTATTTTTTGTGACTTTGGTCTTCACAATACACGTGGACTTAAAAGAGAGATCAGTTCTCCTTCTGAACATTTCAGAATTGATGAGCTCTCTGACCACTTGTTGTTCACAGCGCAACATCTTTAGAACTCAGACCCCCTGTTGTGTGAGACTGAATTATGGATAGTTGAGTCTAATTCAAAATGGTTACTCGACACGATGCAATAATTTGGCTGTGAATAAAATAATAGAGCAAAAGCAGTGACCAAGTGACATATGTGGCTGGAATAAATAAAAGAAAAATACCCTGTGTAACTGTGTTGCAGGATGTGTTGCAGTGGCATGTTTATTGGGGATAAGCTTACTTAAAGCTTATAAATGTATAAATTATAAATAGATACTTATTTATAATTGTGATTTATTAATTTAGTAAAGTTGCTTTAGGTCAAAAACTTATATGAATAAAATTATGATTGAATTACATTTTATGTAAAAACTTTAATATTCCACAAAAGAAACTACTTCAGGCATCTACTGAACAATTGAGCATTAAAGGACATAAGTTTCCCAAGAACTCCCCTAAAACTTCATCTCACCAACATGAGGGTCTTTCTTTTACCAAGGAAAGAAAGCTCACCTGCCTGGTATATGAAAAAGAATATGAAAACAACAAGTAGTAAAGATGAAGTAGAACTCTGGTAATCAGTGGAGTTAATTAAATAATAAGACGATAAAGGGGTGACACATGTAGGTTAATCCATAAACTCATTTATGGCATTTGGCAGATGCCAGTATCCAGAGCGATTTACAGCTGAGCACTTGAGGGTTAAGGGCTTTGTTTAAATACGCCCAGCACTGGCAGCTTAGTGGTGCTGGGATTTGAACTTGTGACCTTCCCGAGCCAGAGTTCAACGCCTCAAACATTGAGCTACTGCCCCAAGTTCATTGCTGATATTCATGTACAGGATATATTATTTATGTAATTCATCCTATTAGAGGATCTATTGAAAAGCTATGGAATAAACCTATATTATGATTTAGATTTCATTTATGTTTAAGTCTAAGATTTTAAAGTGGCTATTAAAGAAGCTGACCACACATACACTATATTCTCAAAAGTTTGCGGACACCTATTCACAAGTACGTTATGTGCTTTTTGAGCATCGCATTCCACAATTAATACCAATTTGCTATTATAATTTTCTTTACTCTTCTGAAAGATTTTGGAGTGTGCTTATGGAGACTTGTGCTTATTCAGACACAAGGGTGGTAGTAAAGTCAGGTGCTGATGATGGTGGGGTGAAAAGGCCTGGGTTGCACTCAGTGTTCCAATTCATCCAAAGCTGTTAAGTAGGGTTGAGGTCAGAACTCTATAGCAGGAGATCTTCCACTCCAACCCATGTAAAGTATACCTTAATAGTGTTTGCTTTGGGCACAGGGGCATTTTCATGCTGGAACAGGTTTAGGTCTCCTAGTTCAAAATGAAAGAGGAACTTTCATGCTACTGCATCCAATGACACCCTGTGCAATTGTGTGCCTTCAACTTTGCGATAAAGTTTTTGAAAAAAAAAAAAAAACACATATAGCTGGGAAAATCAGATGTCCCAATAATTTTGTCCATATAGTGTACATAGAAAGATAGCCTGCTCCAGAGAATAGGACCTACCAAAGAAAATCCACAGTTGCTTCCAGTTCCAAGGTGATGACAAGAAACCATTGAAACAAGTTGAAAAAATAAAAAAGTACACTAGTGGAGGAAAAAGCAAGAAGATAATTTATATATTTGGCCACAAAAAAAAAAAAAAAATGCTTTTTTGATTTAGCTGAATGCAGGATAACAGTTTGAGTAAGACCAGTTTACCATGATTCACAATAGTCTAATAGTCTAATGTTTGAGATTTCCATCTTGAATTAAAAATAAATAAATAAATAAGACAAGCCAAATACATTATAACTTATTTGATTAAAAAAGTAGATTCAGAAGTAGAGTCTAAAATCACTCCAAGATTCCTTACACATGATCTTGTACATTCAACAATAGAGTTTCTATAATTTTCCTATATCATTAAATGGTCAAAAGAAAATGTAAAGAACATTATCATATGTACACTTCTTATTTTAACTCACTGGAAAGTGTGCTGCTGTATTAGATCTTGAATATGTTGCTGCACTTTGAAAACAAATGCTCAGAGGAAGCATATACAGGGGAAATAGTACAGGTCCTCGCATTAACCCCTGAGAGACATCGCATGTCCAATGAGCTGACCTAGAAGTAACATAATGTAGAACAGTGCTTGCTTAAAATTTGTTTATTTTTGACAAACAAGGTGCAATCTAAAAAATTGACACTTGTTTTGGATCATGTAATGTAAGCTTTGTTTTTTCTGTAAAACCCATCCTTTTTGTGCAAATTGTGTTGATATTTCAATTAGTTTGTTCTTTTAATGCAAATAATATGCAGAAAAAATAAAATACAAAATCTAAGTTATATTTTAGACTAAATAACATAAATATATTAATTTGGGAAGTTTGAACCAGCCCTACATTTAACTTATAACGTGAACATTTTCAGATAATTATCTATAGCTCTCTTACCCTAATGACGCATGTGAAGAATTGCCTTTGCTCACAATTATAGCAATTGACGTGAACCACAATTAACCATTATGATTCAATTGTCTGATAAGTAGTTCATTTAGTACACGGTCATCAAATATGAAGCACATGCCATGGAACCAACTTAATAAAGGTTCCAATCTGATAATGGAGCTACTCTCTTTTTTTACTCTGCGGCAAAATGAAGCAATAATCTCTGGGTTATAAATTTAGCTAATAACAAAATGTGCTAATGATGCAAGTTTTCATTAGCAAGCTGAATAGTTTGCTCTTGTAACCATTTGTCATTAAAAAAATGAAAAAGAATTTGGTGGGTTTACAACTATGGGATCCACATCCCTGATTTATGATGTTTTAGTTTTCATTCAGATTTCACCCTATTCTGGATCTGGATACTGTTTATCTTGGGAAAATCTTTGGTTTTGGGTTATTTCTAGGTTTATCCAACATGATCTTTCGTTCCCTGGTGGTCTAGTGCTCTCACCGCTGCGGCCTGGGTTCGATCCCTGGTCAGAAAACCAACCCCATCCATTAGGGTTGCACAAGCCTTAGTGCCGGTCCCAAGCCCGGATAAAAGGGGAGGGTTGCGTTAGGAAGGGCATCCAGCGTAAAAACATGTGCCAAATCAAACATGCGGATGGTCCGCTGTAGCGACCCCTAATGGGAGAAGCCGAAAGAAAGTTTTTATCCAACATGATCTTTTACATGTAAAGTGTTAATATAATTTTGGTTCAGTTAGAATGGCTAAGGTGTTTTGTGCCCATACTGAGCAGCAGTTGTATAGTTTGGTGTTGATGGTTAACGATTACATATAACTGACAATGACAACATTAATTAATTTCATGAAACGGCCTGGCAATTTACTTGCCATGACAATGCATGCCATAAACACTGACAATTCTACAGTATACAACAGGAGAAAGAACAGAATGGCCCAAAACTTTGGACTATTATTAGATTGGATGTATGGTCTTGTTGGATGGTGAAGTTGGTTCCATTTCACTGGGGTCCAGACTGAATTGCATGGCACTGAAGTAAGGAATGGTTGCAATGTTAGCTCAGTTTTTCACCCGATATAAGTCCAGAGCCTTCCCGGATATAGTTTTGATTTAATTTTCATTCTTTATTTTAATTTTATTTTTACTCTTAGTTTGTATTTAATTATATTATTGTTTTAGTTTTTGACATATAAAAAAAGCATTGGTATTTGTAAACGTGTAGAATAAATGATCAAAAGATAAGATTATCTAATATCCAACAAGCGAGAAATATCACTTAATGTTGAATTTTGCCATGTATTACAGCAAATACCTATTATTTAACATCCAACATAAAATATGTATTTCCAAAAGCATAATGCTTTAACATTCTGGATACTTGATAAAGATTCCTGCATGTTAACACTTAAAATGTGCAGCATTAAAAAATACAAAAGTTCATTACTCTGGAAACAAAAATTCGACTTCATGTTGCAGATGGACATAACAGCTGCAGGTTAGTTTTTGTGATCATTTTCATTAAAATCCACGCATATGAAATAGAGGCAGGGGCTGATTTCCTTCTTACTATCAGTGATCATTATGTCAAAGGATTTACCCAAAAGGATCAAGGAATTTTTAAGCCTGCAGTGCAGATCTAAGTGCAACTTTTCAACAGCAGTTCAGCTAGTTAAAAGAGACACAGAAGCAGGATTACAAACCTGAAGCACAACAAACTACAATACAATAATTTAATTTACTGATTAGAACAAAAATTTAAATGTGTAAAATTTGTTCATCAAGACAAAAAGCAGTCATTCTAAATTTGTGTATTATGGTTACATATAAAAATTAAACCCATAATGCAACAGTTTACCTCAATAATAGGAATTATAGGAGGAGTTTATGTTGATCATCATCAATATTATCCTCTGACAGTGTCATTTGTTGCCAAGATTGTAATTTAAAGTCCGGTGTCTAAATCCTTATTTCGTCTAACAACCCTGATTCCAAAAAGGTTGTGACACTAGGCAAATTGTAAATAAAACAGAATGCAATGACAGCTGTTCAGACCTTTAAAAATTTTCTAACTTTTATTCAGTGCATTATGAAACAAAAAATACAACAAAGAAGACCCAGGATTAATGAGAAGACAGAATCATGTATCAGACATAAATAGGATAACATTTCTCTCTCAAAACTTTAGTAACTAGTCTTCTCAGTTCCCATATGTATACAGACTGTTGTTAAAAGAAAATAGGATACATTTTACCCAGCATTCCAATTTATTTTAAATTGGGTTGCATAATGGCCATTACTTTAGTTGCTACTGCTATCTGTAAAGAGAGAAAAATAGTAATTGCAATTAAACAGAGCATCAAATAGGATGGTATTTAAATGTATCTCTATGCCAATCTTATTGCTGTCTATGCTTTTCTTTCATGCATCATGTTACACTATTCAGAGCAAAAAGGTCATGGAGTGAAAGCTATTTATTTAGCATGAAAGATTTACCCACATCTTTTTCCTGGCAGTGAGGAATCACAGGAACACACACTGCCCTTCAAAGAATATATAACGTGTGTTTAAACAACTGGAATGACTCAAAAGAAGTCCAAATGAGGTGAGTCTGCTGACTGCTAATCAGGCATTTGCAAATTTTGGAAGACATCCAGAATGCAAACTCTGTGCTCTGAGAGAGAGAATGAGAACATGCGCTACACAACAAGCTTGTGAATGGAACACAAGAACAACCATGGATACAGTCAACGATATAAAGCTAGGTGAATAATACAACACAAACACCTCTGTATAGGAAGAAATTTGGTGAAAAATATGTGCAATTCAGTGTGCAATTAAATTCTGATATCTGATTGGTGATGAGCTGTTGATTTAGTTTTTTGATAACTACAGCTTTGACAGCTGTTCCACATGTAATTCAAATCAGTTTTATATGATTGAGAAAATCGGATTTATTATTATAATTATTATTTACAGTTATTGTTTCTAAGGTAACAAATCATTCACACACTGCATTTTGATGAATGCTCCACATAAGCAAATTTCAACAAACAAATGAATTTATTAAATATTCTATTAGTTATTTAACAAGTAAATAGAAGGGAACATTCTATAAGGAGATGCTTTTTAAACCTTTATAAAATGAGTCTGCAATATTAAGAGGTGAAGCTATTATCAACTGTTATTAATATCAAGAAAGTCTGGCAAAGGAAGAATTGTTTCTAGCCTCTATAATGCAAGTAATAAGAATTATCTTGTCTCATAGAACATTAAGCATAACTATAAATGGATGAAAGTGCATTCATTGCACAAATACACATCCTGCACTTTTCTGCACTTTACATAGGCATGCTTTTATGCATTGATAGTATATTGTATATTATAGTAATAATTTATTTGATATTAGGGATAAGCCATACTGTTTCTCCCTTTAAGTGGATGTAAACGCAGCTTTGCATCGAACAATATTAATTTTCTTTTATCTTATTTTTTAATAAAACACAGAGGGACAAAACACCTCAGAATGTGCTATTATTAAAAAATAATGTGATAAAAGTAACTGGGATGGATCATATCACACTGTCATTGAATATTACCCTTACAAAACTGTCTACTGTATGCTATTAATTACATAATAAATGCTATCAATCAAACCTGAAAATATCTTTTTTTCTTTCCTTTTTAAAATAAAATACGAATGAAAACCATTCAACACTGGCATGCTGCTGAACAGGGTTACAGCTTGAGGGAATAATCAGATTGCTTATTATTTTAGAAAAATGCCAATCAACACAATGAAAAATGTTGAGTTTTCATTTCTTTATAAAAAAAAAATTAAAAAGGGAGGTAAAAGTGTGCAACTGGTGGGGCTGCTTAAATTTGGCTGTTGTGCTCATTGTGCTCGAGGTGCTGGAGGTGCTCTCACTGGCTCTTGTGCGAGCTGGTAGCTTGACAGCAAGCTGGAAGGTACTTTTCCTTGGGGGGAATCTGTGACAAGAAATAGAAAATGTCTTTAGGGAATGTAGTGTAGAGCTTCCCCATCATCTCCTCCAGGATGTAGCTCTTTTGTACTTTGAACCTTCAGCTGCCAGTCTGAAATATATAATAGATTCATGGGGCTTCCCAGGTTTTGCTGTTTTCTGACTTCAATACTTCAGCCTGTGACATGGAATTTTGGTCATATTTAAAGATATATCAATAATGTAATGAGGAAAGAGGAAAGAAGAGATTTTCTAGTCAAGCGATAATCCTCATTACAACTGTAACGTAAAGCATATGAGAAATAGTACCATATAATTGTTGTAATTGCTATAACTGTACTATGTCTATTCAGGTTTGCTCTGCTTTTATAAAAAAGAAAAATGTTTTTCATTCCTTCTGTACCGGCATCCCTTCCTAGCATTAAAAAAGCTGCTGTCCTTGGTGCTGAAGTTAAATTGCATGAAATCTACATGTTCATTGCATACAAAGTCCAGCATCCCTAAAATAAAAAAAAGGTCACAACAACTCTAGATAACACTCTCTTACAGTGGAATATTAATAGTTTGTCTGGACATAACTACAACTTTAAGCTAAATCTATGTATGACAATCTTGGCATTACAAGCTCCATTAGACGAGTAGATTAAAACCAGAAGGATTATTATTATTATTCAGTAGTTCATCTTCTGTAGCTGTTTTATCCTGGTTAGCATTTAATGGATCCGGTATGTGTGATGTTATAAAATTCACCATTCAGACATTAGAAGTAGTAGTAGTACACTAATAGTAGTATTATTTATAGTATTTTGGATGCTATTACTGCATTCAATTAATTATATTACCAAATCATCTGTTGTCTTTTCCTCACACACTGCAAATAGGTATAATTAAATGATGCAAACAAGTGAACCTGTTGCTTCATAAAGACGTCGCTAGGTAATCTCAAAGACAGTGCACTATAGTGATAAAATATTCATCTGTATTCATAGGCTCTGATTATGATGAAAACAGAATATGTCAGAGCTTTTCTTGACTCTTTTATTGTATTATTTAAGAGAAAAATCACCAAATGGTTTCTATAAAATGCATGTTATGATATGTAATAATGCATAATTATTAGTTTGGTAATGCTCCTTACTTTCCTTGAGTGACAATATAATCAAATGTTATCAAATATGAACATGCAAGCAAAGTAAATTTTACTTCCCATGTTTTTATTTAAATCTTCAAAACACAACATCAATTGTCTCTTAAAAGCTCTACATCAATAAAACCAGCTCCTCTGCATTTTATTTATATTTCAGTTTGAAGTATCCAATGAAGTTCACCCATGTAGAACGTACCTATCTCCTGTGACCTTCTCGTGCTATACAGTGTAAACCTATAGTTATCCATGTGCATCAGAAGACAGATAAGACATGAATTATTTACAAGAAATGTTACACGTTTGCACATTCAAAAGTCACTTGGAGTATATTATTTGGCTGTAAGGTTTTGAAACGCTGTCAATATTACACTTTAGTTCATTTTGCAAAACTTTTGAGAGCGATGGGAATTCTTGTTTCATTTGATTTGGCTCATTAGTATGAGATTGAAGGGTTTGGCTCAGACACACAACTAAGAGTGAAAAACACACCTCGCCATCCATATGAAAGATCAGGTGAAGAAAGAAAGAAAGAAAGAAAGAAAGAAAGAAAGAAAGAAAGAAAGAAAGAAAGAAAGAAAGAAAGAAAGAAAGAAAGAAAGGTTGGGGCAGGGCAACAAAATTCTGGAAAGTGTTATTAATAATATTAACTATTTGAGAAACATTTTGCAACTAATTAGGTTAACAGGTGTCCTAGGGCTGCTTTACGGGTTAAGCAGAGACTCTAAGAAGTAAAGATGGGCAGAGCTTCACCAATCTGTAAAAGGCTGTGTCTACAGAATTATGTTTCTCAATATAAAATTGCAGAACATTTGAATATTTCATCATTTACAGTACATAATATCGGCAAAAGTTTCCAAGAATCCCTCAGGCCCTCTGGCAGCACTGAATTTAAAACATGATTTAGGAATGGAAATCACTGCATGGGCTCATTACCACCCCCAGAAATCATTATCTGTGAACACAGTTTTCCATGTCATTCACAAATGCAGGTTAAATCTCTATTATGCCAAGAAGAAAGCATGCAGAACATGATCCAGAAACGCTGTCATCCTCTCTGCACCAAATCTCATTTAAAATGTACTGAGGCAAAATGGAAAACTGTTTGTGGTCAGACAAAACAAAATGTTGCTTTCTTTTTAAAAGCCATAGACACTACATCCTCCAGACTAAAGAGGAGTGGGATCATTCAGCTTGTTATCAGTGCCCAGTTCAAAAAGCCACATCTATGATGGTATGGGGGTGTATTAGTGTCTGTGGAATGCTCCCATCCAGAAGATGTTTTTTTTTTTATGGAAGGCCTCTCATATTTGAGCAAGATAATGCTGACTGCATAATACACCTATTATAATAGCATGACTTCTTAGTAGAAGAGTCTGTGTCCTGAACTGGCCTGCCTGCCGTCTAGACCTTTCACCATTTAAAAACTTTTGGTGCATCATGAAACAAGAAATACAACAAAGGACACCCAGAACTAGTGAGCAGTTCTGTAAATACTGTATCAAATACATATGTGGCAACACTCTTCCTCCAAAAGTCTCCCAGCAACTGGTCTTCTTAGTTCATATAAGTGTATGGACAGAAGATGGTAAATGGTATATATTCCCAGTATTCCCAGTATATTAATTTATGAGATTTGCAAATCATTACATGTTAACATTTTGCACATTGTCCCATTTTTTGGGGTGGACTTGGCATTGTTTTAATATCTGTAATTTGTGTAATACTATCTGCACTTGGTGTATTAATATCTGTAATTCGTGTAATAATATATTTAACCTGTGTATTAATATCTTGCTTTTTTAGTTCAGCTATGGAGTCATAAAGATAATGTCACTCAGCATGACTTCCTGTAATCTGTTATTAGATGGAAGATTTCTCACTGCCGAAATTCCCTGGGAGCTTTAAAGAAAAGAGCAGCAACAAATCGCTTTATGAAAGATATGTTTTAGTGGTGTGAGAAAATTGCACCAGCTGTCAGAAAACAAAGTCTCCAACTTACATTGGTCCATCACTGCCAGTTGACCCAATGGCATGAGGTTATATTTGGTCCACATAAAAGAATTCTAGTGTAAAATAAACAAGCTGGGAGATTTAATTACATTAGATTAGATGTTAGATGCTCTATGTATTTCATGAAACACTCCACCAAAAGGAGTAGCAATGAGCAACTGGCACCTGTTACCTGGTTACATCCTGCTTGAAAATAACATAAGGTCTAAATCAATATCGAACACTATAGCCAAATATGAATAGATTATTAGTATGGAACAGGGAACCCTCCCGAGTTCAGGATCAAACCTGGGGCCTGGAAGTTTCTATTTATTAATGAGGAAATACTATTTGAATGAGAAAAGTTTAAATAATAGCGTTATTGTAGGATTATATTTTTGCCATTGTGCAGTCTTTTCCTGTACATTATTATTGCTTTTACCAAATCGTTTGCAATGCAAACATCTCAACAGACACTTCGAATACCAATCATCATGATCAGATGGAGTGAGCAGCCATCTGTTCAGAAATAAAAGGAAACTATTTGCCCAAATCATTTAAAACCACGTTATCAGTGGAACTGCATTGCCTGCTTGTATTAGCAGATGCTGCAAAAGCAAACAGCAGGCTATTAAATCATTTGTTTATGGAAAGGGAAAAAATACTGCTAAAGCATTTGTAGTTTGCTTGAATATGAAACTCATGCTGTGTAAGGAATATCAATTCATTGATATTCACCAAAACAAAAATATATAAGCATTACTGCATTTGGTTCATTCATAAGCCTACATAATTTCAAGTGTAGTGTACTGCTGGGGAGGAAAATTCTTGCTTTGGTACGAGGTGAGAATAATATTTGTTCCCTTGTGAAAATAATGAAAATAATGAAGATTACTTAGGATTGTTGCACTCATTTAAAACCCTTGTGAGAAAGAAAGAAAAAGAAAGAAAGAAAGAAAGAAAGAAAGAAAGAAAGAAAGAAAGAAAAGAAGAAAGAAAGAAAAGAAGAAAGAAAGAAAGAAAGAAAGAAAGAAAAAGAAAGAAAGAAAGAAAAGAAGAAAGAAAGAAAGATGAAAGGTAGAATGTAAGGAGGGAATAAAGAATTAAGAAAGAAGTAGGGAAATAAAAAAGTAATGAAAAAGAAAAGAAGACAAGGGGCAGGAAATAAAAAGGAAGGAAGGAAGGAAGTTAAGAAGGAAAATATGGAAGAAAGGAAAGAAAGAATTGATAAGGAAGGGCAGGGGCAAGGAAATAAAAAGGAAGGAAGGAAGGAAGGAAGGAAGGAAGGAAGGAAGGAAGGAAGGAAGGAAGGAAGGACTACGGAAACTTCATCAGTATAAAAATACGGATGAGTGAGATTACAGTTGGTTAAACCCAGAGCATCAGGCATGGACCAGGAAGAAATAGACAGGAAGAAATGAGGCAGTAAGGATGGAAATAAGGAAGGGTGGGAGAATGAAAAGTGGAAATAAAAATGAAAAAACAAAGGAGGGAAAAAAGGAAGTAAATGAAGTAAAAAAAGCCAGGATAAAATCAGCATAAAAGTCCAGATGAGTCAGATTACAGTGGGTGAAACCCAGAGCATCAGGCATTGACCAGCTCAAGAGAAAGTAGATCAGATTTTTCAATACAGAAATCTCCAAGAGAATCATGGACATAAATCTGTTATAAATACTTTACCAATGTAATCTTATCTCACACAAGGGCAAAACTCCCTGCAGCCAATTCTCCATTTACTATCTGCATCCATGTGGTTTTCCTCTGGGTCCACTCACCTAATGGATACCAAAATAGCCTTGACTGTGACTTGTGTCTTAATCTGCATTTTATCTAGTGTTCTTACTTTAGACTTCGGATCCACCAGGATAAAAAAAGACCACGGTAGAGAAGATGAAGGAATCACTTGAAAAAAAAATCATGTTATCTAAAGGAATAAAATGCAATAAGCCACAATGGGGGCAAAAAAATTGGATTTTCGTCTGCATGTTAACAACTTAGATTTAAATATTTTCTTATTACCAGCATGTCCTGGGTGTTTCCTTCCCTTATACCACAGCAATTTGCAAATACATACAATTTTACATGTATTAAACAATCACAGTTATATTGTGGCTGTCAAAGGTCTTTTATTCTTTTGTTATATGTAACAAACAGGGTAATTTAATGGTATGAACATTTACTTTAACAAAATAAATATATACATGTTCAGATACTATACATTAATTTAATTGAAAAACCCTCCTCCTAGCATAAATAACAATTTTACACACTCCTGGGATCGGGACTATTCATTTCTCCAAACATTCAGCTAAAGTCCTTTACCATTCTTTTTGTAAAACCTTCCAAATGTGTTCTTTGCTAGTTGGATATTTCATTCTGACCTTGACCTTCATCTTAGAGCAGTTCAATAGGATTTAAGGGTAGTGACTGGGCGGTTCTATGATGGATAACACTCCAGCTAGAGTTTGTTTTCAGTCATTGTCCTGTTTGAGGAAGAAATTGGTTTCAATTAGTCACAGTCCAGATGGAATTGCATGGAGTTCAAGTATGGAATGGTAATCAAAATAAAATGTAGAATTTAAAAAGTATTCATCTGAATTGCAGAGCCATCAAAGTAAACCTGACCATTTCATATTCAATATATGTAGTAGAAAAGTCTGGGTGCCTGGAGTCCAAACCTTTGACTTATTGAAAACATTTGAAAGATCCAGGACTTGTTAGCAGGTGAAATCCTGAACAACATTCCTCCCTCAAAACTCCAGCAATTAGTCTTGTCATGTTTCATACAAACTGTTTGAGACATGTTGCAGCCAATCACATTTGAAATTACCTTATCATAACTGTTGCAAACACTGTTGCAGACTCCCTCCAAAAAAATAATGTATTTGCTAACAAAAAAAAAGTTCAATTAAGAAATAATAGACACTGTACAAAGTAAAATTTAACTAAAAAATCCTATCCGAAGTTACATAACCATAATATAGTATTTTAAACTGTATTTTTATCATTAACCTTAAGGTATTAGAAATAACGGTGAAATAACACGAATGCAAATAGCAATCTGAAAAAAAAAAAATAATTCAGTTTTGCAGTTTGGACAAATGAAGCATTGGCTGAAAGAGTTGTTCTGTGTAGGGGATGAATGATGGCGCAAGGAGTCCAGTTTATCCATCATGCTCCTGTCGAATAGGGCATTTGGAGAGTTCAGGCTTAACCTCCGTACACACTGTGCCTTTTTACTTTTCAGTTTGTTCAGACATTGGCCTCAGTTAATTGTACATAGTGTTACATTAATTCAAGAATGCAAGTACTAGTAAAAGGGAACAAACAGCAAAAATTATAGAATTATACTATAGAAAATAAAAGCAACAATACTAAATGAATGAACGAATCGTTTATATATGTATTTAAATGATATGGGCAAAAATACTGGGACACCAGACGTTTCTATCTAGATGTGGTTCTTCCCCAAATATAGTTTACATGGATTAAAGTGGAAGATCTTTTGTTGTCTGCTATAGAGCTCTAAATTCAACACTATTGAACACCTTTGGGATAAATTGGAACACTGACTTCAACCCAGACCGCATCATCTCACCTACATCAGTACCTAATTTTTTAACTTATGCCCCGGATTTGAGCACAAATCTTAACAAGCACACTATAAAATCTAGTGGAACATCTTCCCATGAGAGTGAAGGTTAATATAAGTGCAAATGGAGACTGAATATGGAATGAGATGTTCAAAATGCACATTTGAATCTATTGGACAGATGTCTACAAACTTTTGTTTTAAAATATATAATATAGTATTTAAGTATATAGTATATAAAATAGTATATAATATAAATATCAGGTATATAAAAAAGCCCAAATGAAAATATATTCTTTTCTTGACTTTCTTGGACTGTAAAATAATGCATTCACAGAGGATCAAACCAAAACTTTAATATTTGAGGTCAGGGAGAATTTCACTTTCTTTTTTTTCATGCTGATTTACCACTACATAAAGTGACATTGCATTCGTCCGACATTTTCCGACAAGGATAATTAAGTGTATGTAATCTCTATTTAGAATAATGTATTTGTGACCCCCGAGGAAAAGGTCGAAACTGCTGCGGGTTGTAGTTTTGCTCAACGCTGATCCAGATGTTTACTGCAAAACCTACACAGCTATGGCTTATACTGATGTATTTCTTTTTTTTTTTTCTATAATAATGTAATACTAAAAATTGATTATGCATGCCTGCAGGTCAGTTTGTATTCAGTGAGAGATTGTTTGGGTTTGTACGTGTTTTGAATGCAAAGGTGAAGTATACCTGTCTCTGTCCTTGAGTCTTCATAGCGATTCATAGCACACTTACAATTTTTATTGATTAAAAATATGACACAGCATAACTTTTTTTTTCCGGTTAGACTTACAACTAATATTGTGGAACCTACATAAGGCACGGTCCTGTTTTCGTGTAATTGCAGCTCTTTATACATTTTCTCTCTTTTCTGAAAAGAAACTGAGACTAAAAATGCAGCGTCATGTTGCCGAGAAATGATGACGAGCTGATTAAAAAAAACCTAAATTATTAATATTTGTTAAACAGTTTAAGAAAATAACTTTATTAATCCTGAGGGGAATTTTTTTGCCAGAGACTGCTTCAGATTACAAGAAAAATAAATATAAATAAAATATAAATGAAAAAAACTGAAATATTTTATATACAAAATGTATTCAGAATGTATTCATTTATATGAAATTTCCACTATGTCTCAATCAAGTGCATTAATAAAATTGCAACTGTAACTGTTGTCAGACCTATAGAAAATAAATGAATGCCATTTGACCTATCAGAATCAAGTACTCTGATAAAACCCCTGTACACGATAGTGATGAGAAGATCAGGTCATTTTAGTGACTTGGTTCTTTGAAATGATGAACAAATCTTTTTTAAGTTATTTAGTTTAATTTGTTTCCTTGATTATAAATAAAATTAAATGTTTTCAACTAACAGATCCCCAACACATCTACATACACAAACTTTGACTATAGTTCCAATGATGAAAACATGACAATGCAGCTAAGGACAAATTATGATAAACAGAATGAGTAGCTCAGCTCTTATATCTTTCAGGCCGTATCCTTAGTTCTTTTGTCAAGTGACTCCCATAATTATACCAATAAATTAACAATAAATTAAAGATTCCAAAAATTTGATCTATTGCATTGTGTAGCGTTTATGGGAGTCAAGTGATAAATAAATTAATGACTCGGACTAGAAGAGTCGACAGATGAACTACTTAATTCTGTTTCCTGTACATAACCTACGAAGATTTTGCTATGCTTTGCTCATGTGCGTCCAGTAGAAAATGAACAAATCACTCTTTGAGTCTGCTGGCTCTTCTGAGTCACATTAAAGACTCGTTCAGAATGAACGAATCGTTCATGAAAGACAGATCACTAGTACACAATATTAGCAAAAGTTTGCAAACACACTTTGTGCTCTTTGAACATCTAATTCCACATTTGGCCCTGTTACAATCTTTTCTTTCTTTCGGTTTCTCCCATTAGGGGTCGCCACAGCGGATCATCCGTATTCATGATCCGCATGTTCCATTTGGCACATGTTTTATGCTGGATGCCCTTCTAATGCAACCCTCCCCATTTATCCGCGCTTGGGACCGGCACTATGGGTGCACTGGCTTGTGCAAAACCTAATGGCTGGGGTTGGTTCTCTGACCAGGGATCGAACCCGGGCCGCAGCTGTTACAATAACCAAGCTTTTAGTGAAGACCCCTATATGACTGGAAAAAGAACTCCCAGGTCTCTAATACTTTTTCTATATAGTGTATAACATTATAAGGTCCCTGGTGGTCTAGTGGTTAGAATGCTACGCTCTTACCGCTGCGGCCCGGGTTCGATCCCCGATCACGGAACCAACCCCAGCCACTCTTAGTGCCGGTCCCAAGCCCGGATAAAAGGGGAGGGTTGCGTTAGAAAGGACATCCAATGTAAAAAACGTGTGCCAAATCAAACATGCGGATGATCTGCTGTGGCGACCCCTCATGGGAGAAGCCGAAAGAAAGTTATTTTTCAGTCTATAACATTATATACTGAAAAATATATTTATTTCTATTGTGTCAAAAATTCCGCCGTATAATGTCTGATTTTTTAACTCTGACATAAAAAAAATCAGGCTGTGTTGGTGGGCAACATGGCTGAAGTGGCAGGAATAAACAATGTTATAATGATGAGGAATGGTGATTATTTCATGGTGGTGGTTGACACTAGTGTGATGGACCCATTGCTAGCTGAAGAGTGAGCTCATGAATGCTAATGCAGGCATTCAAGGAACAAGACCTCTATCAGCAAAATAACACATTACCCCTGTCTTTGACTGAGCTGCAATAAACATTGATGAAAAGGGATCTGGGCTAATGATCATCTTTACGTTGATTCATTTGGCAGTCACTTTTATCCATCTCCAATGCAACAAAAGAAAACCTATTCGATTAACTGCTGTTTTATATCATATACATATATTGTTTTTAAATATGAAGTATAATTTTCCTAGGTTCTCATTTTTTGTTTTTCTCCTAAAAAAAAAATCATCCATGTATAGCCATGATATTTTTGAGAACCACGTGGTAAATAAGCGCCATTAGGTCTCATGAGAAAACAATGGCTCATATGGTCTGGTGTGAGGACAAACTATGACTCATATGTACTGGCATCATACTTTTTCCATCACACCCCTTAATTATCACTTATCTAGCATTGTGGACTCAAGCCAATCTGTAAATATGACTAAGACTTGATATTTAAGGTGCACTGCAGAATCTTCATTATTCATGATAACTATGCTTTGTGCAAATATTTTTCTACCCTGCAGGTCTTTTCTTTTTTGGAACATAGAAGTGAAATTTTTAATCGGAATTAGATAATTAGACCAATTCCTGTACTTCATTGGAAGTACCAAAGAGTTTTAAGTAACAAATAAATAAAAAAAAAAAAATATACTGGTTGCATACGCATGCAGTGGGTGCAGGTTTATGATCTTTATCAGCTTTGCACATCTGGATCCTTTATCCCTATTGATTGTGCCTATTGATTTTGGTGGACTCTAGCTAAATTCTAAAGGCCACTGGAAAAAGCAAACACACAGATACTACCAAAATATTATAGCTATTCTAGTGACATTCTGCAGATCCAGGTCATAAAATGTAAATAAATTTAATTACAGCTCCAGGTCATAACACTATACAATCTAGAAGAGCTTGATGGGGGTGAATACTTATGCAATGTACTGTAATGTGACACTGCGCAGATTACTGAGAGTGAATATCAAACAGCGGTAAATAAAGAAGCACTGAAAAAGTCATCAAATACATTCAGGTGGTCAAACAGACTACTAGACCTTTACAGTGATTAAAAAACCTAATGGCTTTGCCTCGACATAATTACTTTATCTTGGAAGGAAGTAGTGTTGTTTAATTCAGAAACGAATTGTTTCTTCACAGCTAATCCTCCGTCCCCGGGAAACTTAATAGCGCATGTCGTGACAATATTGAATTCAAATACTGGCTTGTCAAGGGGACTTCGAGCTATCCGCCCGCTTCGGTTGCGGAACGAGTCTGTCTATATTCCTGCTCCAATTAAAATCGTACTCTGGCCAATTTTCTGCTTCTTAACGAAGAATGGTGTTTATAGCCCAGCTCAAGCCATGGCCGACATGACAATTAAGTTCTATTACGAAGGACGTCCCAGCGACGCCAAGTCAAATGAGTCCTTCAGCACATCTGCTCGAAGAGGAACTTAATTTCACCCTGAGTTGAGACATTTGTCATAGCTTTTCCATAATACCGACAATGAAACTGTTGGCGAAGGTCGTGCACCATAAGATATAATTACAAAAACAAAAATAAATTGGAATAGAGCCAAGAATAGTCCCATCTTTCTGTGATTACATATAGGGACGATGTCTTGGAGAAGACAGGTTGCACAATTTTGTAGACATTCTACTTTCTTTAGATTCACTGACATAAGAAGGCTAAAAAATATCCGAGTTTATCTTCATTGCCTCGTTCACAAGGCCATCGTTGGAATAAAACCCTCGTAGTCTGTATTCGTGCACCAATTAAAATTATATTTCTATGATTTGATGATTCTCAAGGAAAGAAGGTGTCCACAGGCCATGGCTAAAATGACAATTAAGCTCTAATATGTGGGAATCCAAGTCATACAAAATCCTTCAGCCCATCTGCCATAAGAGGAAGTTAATTTCACCCCAAGTTGGATCGTTCGTCCTCGCTTTACTTTTCACCTTTTACTGACAGAAAGGGAGAATTTTTCCATTTCGAAAAAAGTTACCATGTGCATCAGTGTCGTGCTCGAACGAATGTAATTAAAACGCTGACAGCACTTGTAGATCAACCTGCTCAATATCAAGCACAAGAGTTCATTTTTTAAACTAGACCAAATCTCCACATAGGCCGAGCTCCTACGCAACTCCGAGTCACATTCAAGTCCATGAGACAGATTTTTTATTTTTTTTTCCTTTCAGCGTAATGGCCATGAAAAACGAAATTTCGGTCGAATGCCAACCTTGATGAAACCCTCAAAATGAACAAGGGCACAAAAGCTAATCCAGACAGCATGCATATTGAAACGACTTGTGTTGATCATAACCCTGATTTATTTTTGTCGTCACCTTTTACCATTTGGTCTGTTGATTTGGAGAATTTAACAAGCAATTTAGACATTTTAAGTTTAAGCTATTAAAGTGAAAAACTTCAGGTGCTTTGAGTGAGTCTTGTGTTGCATATTTTGAAAAGAAATACTGAAAAAGTCATCAAGTGCAAACACTCTGGCTGACCAAACAGTCTGGCTGACCTTTCCAATGATTAAACAGCCTAATAGGGTTTGCCTGCAAATGCTTACTTCATTTCAGGAGGAAGTGTTTTTTTTTTTTTAAAGCAGAAACTGATTACACTGGCTAACTAAATCACCCATGTTCTTCTGAAAAGGGAAAATTTTGACTCACAGCATTGTGGAACATACTTTTAGTCACCCATGATTCATGTTTACTGAATAAAAATAAACCTGAAAATGTTCTTTCCCCAGATTGTTGCCACAAAGTTTGAAGCATGCACTTGTTTAGAAGGTCTTTTGCCTTTAGCATTACAATTTCCATTTAAACTATTCCAGCATGACAATGCATCTGTGCACAAAGCAGCTTCCATGAAGATATGGTTTGCTATTGATTTTAGTGGAAGACCTTGCGATGGACAGAGTCCTGGGACAAACTGAAATGCCGACTGCACCCAATAACCTCTTGCCTGACATTCACACAAATCCAAAAATCCAATCATCTAATATCCATAGGAAAACCTTCACAGAAGAATGGAGGTTATCATAGCAAATTGGTCTAAAGTGGAATGAAATGCCATGTTTAACAAGCACATACATGGTCTGATCATCCGTGAACAAATTACAGTTTTATTGTTTATTTGAAATAAAATGTAATCACAATTTTTCGCCAATTGTTAACACACTAGCGATAGGTGATATAGCAAAAGAAATCTAGTTTTTAAAGAATGTTTGACAGTTTTTTATTTTTATTTTTGTGTTACTAATCAACTTAAAACATAACAACAACATGACTAAAGTAACATTCTCTTAATTAGTAATTTAAAGAAACATCTGGTTAAGGAATTGTGTATTTTTAGTGTGCATGCAATGAATAAAGTGATAAACGTGAGGTGTAAATAAACATAAAACTAATTCTGTAGCTAAATATCTCTGCAGAAGCTAATCTTTGGCATTGGAAATTTTACTGCTAATTACATCTGACGATGGAAGACTGTTGTCTTGTTTTTATCTCTTAATTTTTGAAAATTCTTCCAATTCATCTTGGTGTCTTTGTCACAAAATGCTGCAACAGACATTTGGTATATTTGCATTTGAGAAAAGTTTGTTCAAAGTCTGATCTCTCAAATCCAAACCATTTCCAAGCTACAGAGGAAACGTTACTAACTTTCCTGGGTCACATTACGTAAAGAGCCATCCGTCTCCATGATGTTAAACGATATTTCTACATTGCATTTCTTCATAAAATGCTCTCACAAGTGAGTGGGTAATCAGGCACGCCTCATGTGGTCCAACAATATTTTCTTTTAATTGTTCTGCCATTGGTTTAATTACAATGTATCTGATTGGATGCGTGTGTCAAAAAAATTTTTTTCTAAAAATTGCAATACCTCGATTTAGGAAAAAATGTTATCGAAAAATTGCCCTACTTTATACATAAATAGAGAATATACAATAGAAAAAAGAGATGATGGCAAAGGTTTGGACACCGTTCCAGATATTCACACCAGCACCAAATGAACTCATTTATTAGGAATTAATTGGCCCATTAGGACTTGTTAAGCAGAAATAACAATTTCAGAGCCTAATAAAATGACCTTGACTTATTACCTAATGGTCACCTTGCATGGGCTCATCTAAGCAGCCCACTGATGGAGCAGCTTCGTTCCATAAGAATGAAGGATTTTTCAATTCCAGTCAGCAGACACATCAGCAGGATCCACAGTCTCCTTTTTTTTACTGTCCAAACAGCATTAAAAAATAGCAACTGAGGAGAATTGTGGAAATTAAGACAGGATCTAGAAGAAACCTTTCAGATATAATGAGAGGTGGTTAAAATAAATAACAGTAACACGAGTAAATGTAATTTGTTACTTTCCACCTCTGCATATATTACATTTCTACCTTTTAGGGTTTTTTTCAAAGCCATTATTTTGATGTTATGTTTATTCATTAGCATAATTTAGCAAATTGATTAGTAGTACAGGAACCTTAAGAACACCTAGATGTTTTTGTGTGTCCTGAAGCCATAAACTGTTATGACTGTGTGATACCAGTGATGAGAAGATGATTTGGATGATTTTAGTGATTTGGTTCTTGGTTCAAAATCAACAAATCTTTTTTTTGAGTCATTTCATTAATTTTGTTCCTTTAATCAGAAATAAAATAAAATGTAAAATTTTCAATAAGTAGATCCCCCAACATACACAAACTTCGACTACAGTTCCAATAATTTATATATGTACATAAAACTGCATAGCGTTGGGTGTCAAGTGACAAAAGAACAAACGACTCGGACCAGAGGACTCCTGAGATACTACTCAATTCCCTTTCTTGTGTAACGCACTGCATAGCGTATATGGGAGTCACGTGATAAAATAACGAACGACTCAGACAAGAAGAGTCAACTCGATTCTGTATCCTGTACATAAACTACGGATATTTTGCGATGCTTTGCTCATGTGCATCCAGTAGAAAATTAAAAATCCATTTTTTTAAAACTACATGTTCTTTTTTGTCACACGTTCAAAATGAATCCCAGCCGGAATATTGAGTAAATTTAATTAAATTACATAAAGGAAAAGGTATTTTAAATACTTAATTAAAAGAAATTTTTTCAGTGATCATTTCACTGCAAAGATCACAGGAAAATAGTATTTTGGGTTTATTTAGGTTCTTTTGCATTGTGATAAAATTGCAAAGAAGCATCTCTGATTATTTAAACAGGCATAAAAATTGCAGTGTCAAAAACATTTCAGAAACGAGAAAGGTAAAGAATCAGTACTAATGTACTGATGAAAGTGTGTGTGTGAGGTCAAGATTTCGATTCATTTTCTAAAACTGCAGCTCTGAAAGTATATCCAAGGCAAATCACTTGTTTACAGCAATGCTCTAATATATTAGGGGTAAGGTGGTCGTTCATGAACGACCGCAGTACCAGCAACATTTTGCTAAAGACACAAAAAAATCCTCTATACAACAAAACCTCACACTTTCAACAACATACAAGTCGTCCAGATACTGTAGTTTGGCAAAGAACGTCTCAACGTACAGTACAGACCAAAAGTTTGGACACACCTTCTCATTCAAAGAGCTTTCTTTATTTTCATGACTATGAAAATTGTAGATTTACACTGAAGGCATCAAAACTATGAATTAACACATGTGGAATTATATATGGAATTATATACATAACAAAAAAGTGTGAAACAACTGAAAAATGTCATATTCTAGGTTCTTCAAAGTAGCCACCTTTTGCTTTGATTACTGCTTTGCACACTCTTGGCATTCTCTTGATGAGCTTCAAGAGGTAGTCACCTGAAATGGTCTTCCAACAGTCTTGAAGGAGTTCCCCGAGAGATGCTTGGCACTTGTTGGCCCTTTTGCCTTCACTCTGTGGTCCAGCTCACCCCTAAACCATCTCGATTGGGTTCAGGTCCGGTGACTGTGGAGGCCAGGTCATCTAGTGCAGCACCCCATCACTCTCCTTCTTGGTCAAATAGCCCTTGATGCCTTCAGTGTGACTCTACAATTTTCATAGTAATGAAAATAAAGAAAACTCTTTGAATGAGAAGGTGTGTCCAAACTTTTGGTCTGTACTGTATGTAACCCTAGTTCTCTGAGGGAACGAGACGCGGCGTCGACACGCTTTGGGTTCCCAAAAGCGGCTAGAGTTCCTGAAAGGGAAATACATGTTCCAAAGTTCATACCTTTACATTAATAGTTACTGGATATCTTCAGCATACGTGACCAATATCGCACTCATTTTTCATCTAGTAGTTAGAGAAAGAAAAAAGAAGCGCACCTGTCTGACCCTTTCCTTTAGCTTTTTATCCCTCTTTAATTTAAGAGCCTTTTCAATTCTTATTAGTGGAAATGGCAAAATATTTCTAAGAGAAATGTAGAGTTTCCCAGGCGTAATTGCAGTCAGAAAGCTACAGAACATACAGTAGTGCATTACAAATACTTTAAAGGGCTTTTTACCTCTTACATGTACATTACAGTTCAGTGAAATTCTTTCTTTACCTATCCCATGTTAGGAAGCTGGGGTCAGAGTGCAGGGTCTGCCATGATGCCCCTGGAGCAGAGAGGGTTAAGGGTCTTGCTCAAGAGTGCCCAAGAGTGATTAGTAACCCAGAGGCTAACTACTTAGCTACAACTTCCCCTTCTTTTGCTCTTAACTGAAGCAGCATTGGCATTGCTTTTAAAATTGCCTCACTTCACATTATAATGTGTCTTTACACATTATAATGTGAAGTACATGTGCTCATTTGAAGGTACACTATACAGAAAAAGGTATTGTGACACCTCAATTGTCTGGCCAAACTGTTATCACAAAGTTGGAGGCACACAATTGTACATGATCCCTTTATTTATAAAAGATCTTGAGCTGCTTGCTGTACCCCAGGCCTCCTCCCCCTCCATTAGGTACTTGGCTTTACTAAGACTCTTGGGCTGAATAAGCAGAAATCTCCTCATGTACACCCCAAAATCTAATGAAGCATCTTCCCAGAAGAGTGGAAATTACTATAACAGCAAATGGTGAATACGATTTTTTAAAATACACATTTCAATCTTATGTCCACAAAAGTTTGTTTGGATAAATTGCCATCTAGTAGAGAACATTGAGTTCATCAGCACGTCTCTCAAGCCCTTGATGCTTGGCCTGCGTTTGGCCTCATTCGGATAAAAGCACCTGCTACAGGAGCAAATGTTAAGCTGCAGACATTTTGAGAACAACTATGGATTTGTTTCACCTGTAAGATAAAGACTTCTTGGTGTATTAGACGATATGGCGACGCAATGCTCACACGTTCAAGACACACAATATGTGCAGTGCCTTGCAAAACTATATTCACCCTGTTTTTTTTTCTATTCATTTATTTATTTTACAGTACACACATTTATTCATCAGATTGATATGACAAGGTTTTGCCACTTTTTGCAGTAACATCTATGACACAAACATTCTGATGGCTTTATGGCAGTCACATCACTTTGAAGAATTTTTGGCTCAGGTGTCTTTAATGAAACAATTGCTTATTTCAGTGATGCAAGAAGCATTTTCAAGTATGAACTCCTAACTACAGCAATTTAATAGGGTTGAGGTCTGGGCATTGTGAAAAATATTCAGAAAAAAATAAGAATTTTGATTGTCACATTACCTACTTTTACACTGCAAATAATCCATTTTAGAAATTCATGAAATGCTTTACTTTCAGAGAGGAACTTGACATGAAGAAATGCAAGTTCAGTACGCACAAGTATATCAGAAAACAAGACAAACATTCATTTCATTCCATAAATATAGTTGTTCCGGACTATGCAGAGAGAAGCTCAAGATGAGGAATACAGATAACTGCCTTGATGAATTAACAAGAAGCGCTCAGAGTACACGAGCAGGAAGTATGTGCATTAAATATCAATAAGTTGAGAAAACAACATGATTGTGCTCGAGCTCCAGATGAAGTAACGATGACCTTCAATGTTTTCTGGTATCAAGAAGATTCCATGAATTATAGCACGTCATCCAGACATTGAAGCAGTGAAGCATCCCCACAGCATCACACTACCACCACCAGGTTTTAATACTGGTTTAACATGTCTATTGTGAAATTCTTTATGAGCTAAACATCAGATCTAATAGGACCAATGCCTTGCACTTTTGACTCATCGATCCACAGGACATTATTCCAAAAGGCTTCTCCCATGAATAACATTTTTGGCAGGTCTCTTTCCAATGGCTGAATCATGAAAACTATCTCAGCTGAACAACCCCCGCCGTTTCCTAGATGTTGATCTTGGTTGTCTCCTGACTTTTAGAGGAATTTTGGAAGGCTTCTGGGAAAGTCAGACATAACGTCTCTAGCTGTGGGACTCTCGAAATGACATATGATATGATACATTTGTTCAGACTTTATCTGCAGCTCTGAAAGTATTTCCATGGCAAAACACTGGTTTAAAGCAATGCTCTTCTAATACATTGTTTCTGCTGATACATGCTGCTGGTGTACCCAATATTTTAGGGGTAAGAAGCATTTTTGAAACATTTTGGTCTTCAGTGGCAGGACTTTAAAACAGTTAGACGTACAAACAACAAAGTAAAGTGTTCAGGGTGAAGGAAACAAATGAGGCAAAAAGAAATCTGTAAAGTCATTCAAGAGTAAAGAAAGACAGGCTGGTAAAGAAACAGTTCTGCTTACACTGATTCACTGATGTTTCATGTAAAAGGATTAAGATATGTGCATTTTGAGATTATAGAAATATGATCAGTGCAATAACAGCGCATTATTGTACATTCCAGTAGGATTTATTCCTTTTATCATTTATTACAATATTCTAATCATCTAGGTAGTCATCCATTTTCAAAACTGCTTACACAGGGTTGCATGGAAGCCAGGGAACTCTGGGGACAAAGCAGTGGACACCCTGGACATGATCACACACAAGACAATTTTGGAAAAGGATATAAGACATGTCTTTAGACTAGGGAGAAAAGTGGAGAACCCAGAGGAAACCCTAAAGCTGAAAGAGTGGATTTGAGGCATATACCTCTCTTAAGACAGAGGTCTTTAAAGTTTTTCAGGTTAAGGTCCCATTAGGTGATAGATACACAGGGCAAAGACCCCCTGATACAAAATGTGTCAAACATAGCCACTGATATTAATAGAAACCATATAGAAGATCATATTAAGCTAGTTACATTATGTTAAGACACAGAACCATGCTGTTGTTGTAAATGCATCATTGTATATTTTCCTATATTTTCAAATCATAAACATATTTTGCAATGAAATTAAAAATTGATTAAGTTGTTTAAAGTTGTCTTTTATTTGAATATATTTGCAGTTGCATACATTGAATTTTACTGTCAGGTGGGCAATTATATATTTGCATGAACATCAGCTTTAAGTTTAACAAAACTTTAATGTAATTATATTTTTTTTTACAATTTAATATTTTATCTCCGATGTTTCTATGTTTTTTTTCTTATAACAAAAGGTTTGTTTTGTAAATCAACAGCACGCGTGCGCAAACATCTTGATGTCCTAATATTAAGAATTATATTCATCCTTGATGTGCAACTGATGTAGTAGGAAGTTTGCATCATACAGAAGAAAACAATGGCTTTTATATTAAATAGACTGCATGACGACAGTGATAACGTCATTAAAAAAAAAAAGCCTCCATTACATTTATGCGTTTCCTTTTGAAGCGTGCACTTACTGCCATCTAGTGGAAATAAGATGAATATTGTGACGCAGGTGTTTCATTTAATGACATGCGTTTTCTTGTTCGTAATAAAGAAATCGGATTCCGCATTATACAGTCATGAAATTCAAAAAGCATGAAATAAAAAAAAACAAACAACAACAAAAAAAGGGCGTCCTATTTGAAATTTAAAAGCGAGTAAAGCACTGGGACTGAAACATCCAGAGGACATTAACAGTCAGTCAAAAGAATGTTTGTAATGCACCCCTTGAATAATTCCAGTTGCGTATTAAGAGCCATAGTTGGATCTGCATGCTAGTTTTGCCTTAAATATTAACAAGGTGACGACGAGGAAGACATCCGTCCGTCAGTCTGCTTACTGACCCCTGAGAGATGTCTAAGTGCATGCTTTCACATTTGGCTTTGATTGCTGCATATCAAGAAAGGGATACAAATGTCCACATTCGGAGGCCAAATACAGATTTACAATAAACCTGCTGAGATTTAAGCAGCGCATTTCATTAGTGGTTAAAAAAATGAATAGCCGAAGCGCTCAGGAGGTACAGGCCCAGAATTTAGAGCCGATTGTCTTCCTTTGGGCTTTTCTTATTAGCTGATTATGTAAAATAAGACTACATGAAGCAGGGATGAAGAGATTAATGAAAATGTTGACACTTGGCGTTAATAATAGTAAAAGGGAAAAGATTACCTGATACAAGCTGTACGTCGTCACGATTTAATGAAATTGAGTGTATTAAAGTATTGACTCTGGGCATCACATTTCCAAATCTGTAAATTCACCTCAGACTCTGATAAGAAAAGATGCTTTCATTATTATTTGATTGCTACACAATTAATTCGTCATCAATAATGCTGCTTGAGTGGGTGGAGAAAAGTGATAGCAGGAGTGATTTGTGATAGTAGGGTATCTGCAAGAGTGAAAGGGAAAGTTTATAGGACTGTGGTGAGACCTGCGATGTTGTATGGATTAGAGACAGTGGCATTGAGTAAAAGACAGGAGGTGGAGCTGGAGGTAGCAGAGCTGAAGATGTTGAGGTTGTTGGGAGTGACGACGATGGACAGGATTAGAAATAAGATTATTAGAGGGACAGCGCATGTAGGACGTTTTGGAAACAAGGTGAGGGAGGCGAGATGAAATGGTTTGGACATGTGCAGAGGAGGGACATGGGGTATATCAGTAGGAGAATGCTGAGGATGGAGCCACCAGGAAGGAGGAAAAGAGGAAGGCCAAGAAGGAGGTTTATGGATGTGGTGAAGGAAGACATGCAGGTAGTTGGTGTGAAAGAGGCAGATGTGGAGGACAGGGGGGTGTGGAGAAGGATGACCCGCTGTGGCGACCCCTAATGGGAGAAGCCGAAAGAAGAAGTGGTGTTGCTTGTTTCGCTATAGTTTTTATTACATGCTTTATTGGCTACATCATCCACTTTATTAGGAATGTAGTTATTTAATCAGTCGATCGTGTAGCGGCGATGCAATGCATAAAATCATGCAAATGCAGATCAAAAGCTACAGTTAATCCAGTTTACATCAGGGATCAGAATGGGAGGAAGTCTGAGTTGTGCGACTTTAAACGTGTTATCAGATGGGCTGGTTCGAGTCGAGTGCTCTCGTGGGATTTACACACACATAAAAAACCATAAAATGTACAAAACGCAAAAACACCTTGTTGATAAGATTTTCGAGGAGAACTACAAAGCTAGTCTGAGCTTTTATAAACCTATAAAAATGAGAATCTGAGGCTCTCGTGGGCGAACATTCATCCAAACTAGACAGTAAAACTATCAGGTGATTTTCCCCTCTAACTGTACAGTGATGGTAAATCTGCACCCATGAAAGCCTCAGATTCTCGCTCTTTGCTGACAAGAGCGGAACCAATGTAGTCTTCTGATGTTGTAGCCCATCTCCCTAAAGGTTTGATTTTTTTGTGAGTGTCGAGATGCTTTTCTGCTCACCATGGAGTGCACATTTGAGTTGTAATATTCTGTCTGGCTGCTTTAACTAAACCTCGAACCTGCTCAAATCTGACCATTTTCCTCTCACTTCTTATATAAAGAAGCCATTCTATTGCTCACTCAAAATGGTATTTGTTCTGTTTTTTTTTTTGTGCTAAATTCTGTGTAATATTCTTGAGGCGGTTGTGTGTGAAAACCAGAAGATTAGCAGTTAATGAAATGATTGGCCAAGATCATGAATGTACAGTTGTCCCTAATAAAGTTGCTTGTTGAGTGTTAATAAAACATGCTGATCTCCAGTTATTCCAACTGTATCACTTGTTATAACTTTTTAAATGCAAAAAAAATACGCGAGGAATCATCTAAATATGGACGTCGACTGATTTGATTCCTCGAACAGCATCAGCTGTTTATTGGCCAAATTTTCTTGCATCGGGGAGAACGAGAATTCCGATTGGCTACAAAACAACAAAAAAAACCACCCCAAAAACGCTTGTTGTCATTCTTGCTCTTGTCTTTGAAACATAACAGACAATTGAAATAAGCTACACGAATCCCTGCTTGCTTTATACAGTATATTCACGATTCTATCTCTTCCCTGTTTGGACTTCTGCCACCTGCTGGTATGGGGGAGTAATGTTCTCTCACGCAAAGGCAGAACGTGCAGACACGGTTTGGTGTGTCGGATGCTGATTAATAAAAAATAAAAAAAGCCAAAAATCAGCTGTAATTAAACAATTGTTACTATTACCCATGCAATGTATTAATAGGTGGAAAAATATACTGTTTAAAAAGACATCTAGCGCATTCCAATTGCTATTTTTCTTTTTATCTTACATTTCTTACATTAGGTGCTTCTCAAATTGCACACTTTGTTATGTACACTAACAAATAGACTATATGTAGTGCACTATAAATACCCAAGTAATTCTCTAAACAACAAATAAACAATAAATGTATTTAGTAGGAAGCTTTTTATCACAAACCGAGACTTTATCATCTATATTTAGTGATAAAAGGGTAGAAATAATTGTACATGAGAGAAAGAGATTAGAATAAAATGGCCAATAAGCTGAAAGAATGGCTATGGGAACTCAATTATCCAGCCCTTAATAACCGTGGTGAACAGGAAAGCATCACTAAATGCACAACACACCTACGCAAGCAGACCAGAACGCACTTCTCGCAGCCAAGAACATGAACCTGAGGACTTGCTTCAATGACATTAAATACAGCTTGGTAACTTTAGTGCTAAAGAGCATTAGTGTTTCAGCTGAGACATTAATAACTCGGTGAAGTGCATAATGTATAGAGCCTTTTGAGACACAGCTACTGTCTGCTTGAAGCTGCAGCCTTGGTCTACAGAATTCCTGCTGAACCTCCTGTCAGTTCTTATGTGTAGGAAAGCAGGTTGATGTCATAGCAGCCATCTACCTGGAAATGGAGACAAGAATAAATTAAAATATGTATCTAAAACCAGGACAGCATATATAGGGGTATGCACAAACATATTCGCATATACTGTATTATGTGTAATATATTGCACTCCCATAGTAAGTTAATTTGTGAATACATGGGTATATTCACCGATCAGGCATAACTTTATGACCACCTTCCTAATATTGTATTGGCCTCTTTTTTGTTTCCAAAACAGTTCTGACCCTTTGAGCATTAACAGCATTTACTTTTTTAGTAATTTGAGCTACAGGAGCTCGTCTGTCTGATCCACACGGACCAGCCTTCGCTCCCCACATGCAATAATGAGCCTCAGCCGTCCATGACTCTGTCGCCGGTTCACCGCTTTTCCTTCCTTGGAGCACTTCTGATAGATACTGACCATGGCAGACCAGGAACATCCCACAAGAGCAGCAGTTTTGGAGATGCTCTGACCCAGACGTCTAGACATCACAATTTGTCAAACTCGCTCAAGTCCTTACGCTCGCCCATTTTTCCTGTTTCTAACATGTCAACTTTGAAGGCAAAATGTTCACTTGCTGCCTACTATATCCCGACCACTGACAGATGCCATGATGAAGAGGTAATCAGTGTTATTCACTTGACCTGTCAGTTGTCATTATGTTATGCCTGATCGTTTTATCGTTGTGGTCCTCTTTATATAGAATTATAAAATAATACAGAAATATAGAATTATTAGAAATTAGCACATTACTGTAAACCTGTGATCTGAATATCAACCAGCAATACGGCATTCTGATAAAGAAAATGAAACGACACCCAACTGATCAGATCTCAGAATTCGAAATGTGGTATAAAATGCAATACGCATAGACTATCACTTTCGATCGTTATCGTTTTTGCACTTATCGTTTGGAGGGTGGGACTCACGTCAAAACGCCCTATGGAGGCGGAGGTCTGGCTTGACTGCATGATCTCGGTGAGAGCCCACATTTGCTGAATACTAGATGACACCGTGTCTGGATCGGGAAGCCCCTGATACAACAAAAGATTTATCTATTTAATGATAACTCGAAACAATAAATCTAGAGAGAAAAGAAGAGGAAAACACTTTGTGAATAAGTACTGTGTGAGAAACACCGTGTCTTTCCATCATTCTATTAACATCTTTGGGTGATGAATGGAAGTAGGGGGGTCAATGGCGCTTAGAACATTAATCACAATATAGAGAACAGGGTCCGTAACAGAAACTCATTACCGTGCTGAATGAAGAAGAGTAAAAAAATAAGTAATTCACAGGGAACATAAAGGGCAAGTTAGACCTGTAATACAATCTCCTTGCAGTGTCTAGTGATCTAGTTTGATGCTAAAGTTAGATGCTCAGAAATGTGATCGTCATTAAACACGGCTCTTTCCGGAAAATACTTGCATTCAAATCGAGAGGCTCTTCAGCCGGTGTGATAGTAGATAACCAGGAAGGAATATCCCTCTCTGATTCCTGGGGAAAAAACAAAAACAATGCAGACTGGGTTACTGTTATTATAAAAGAACAGCAGCTTATTTATTAATTGATTCTGAAAGATCTTTTATTTTGGAAAATTACCGGATTCTCTCCGCCACATCCGTCTATGACTTGATGCAGGTCAAGATGCTTCCCTCGGTCACATGTCTTACCTCCATCCGCTACTTTCTCAAAGGGGCTGCTCCGGCCGCTAACACATAATACATTACTGCTAAATTAAAACCCCCAACTAGCTAAATTATATTAAGAAAATACCAGTTTTTATGCTGGTTGTATCATTTTATTTTGTTGTATTTATCCGCCACACCTTAAAGGCCGGTCCGTGAAAATATTGTCTGACATTAATCCGCTCCGTGGCAAAAAAAAATGTTGGGGGCCACTGATCTAAAGGCATGGAGAAACTGGTGTTGGATCTATGATGAGTTTAAATGTTGAGTTGCTCAGTAGCTCCTGGTTCCACAACGTCAAATAACAGTATAAGACTGTAGAAAGGACGTTACTCATAATCTTACACTCCAGTACTCATGTTAGTTCTCACACTCCAGTGTTTTGTATTGTTTTCAAGACTATAATCACACTCTTGATGTCACCCAAATGAGAATGGGTTCCTCTTTGGAGTCTGGTTCCTCTCAGTGTTTCTTCCTCATAACATCTAAGGGAGTTTTTCCTGGGCACAGTCACCATGGCTGCTCATCAGGGATAAATACACATTGTTCGCCTTAACTGTTAAATTCTGTAAAGCTGCGTTGAGACAATGTCCGTTGTAAAAAGCGCTATAGAATTAAACTCGGGTAAAATATAATATACTGTAGGAGATTTATTACAAAACAAAAACAACCACATTATTGTATATTTTTCAACAATGATGACGTCTGGAGTAGAGCCTCCTCGGTTTATACTTACTTCATCTGCTAGCGAGTAGATTTTGATGTCCTCTATGCTGAAATTCAGCCAAACTGACGAGGGCTGTCTCAGTATGAGGCGCACGGTAATAACGTTATCCGGCTCCGTCAGCATCTGTCAGCCAGCACAACAGAAGAAACCGCTTCGGTAAATACAATGGTGCGGAATTAATGTGACAGGTTCGAGACTTTTCAAGGGCTGGTTCGGGCTTTTTCAAACCTCCGGCACGCCGCCAGATGTAAGACAAAAGAAGTAAACCGCAAGCCGGCGGAAATTGGAAATTAAAACCAGCGGGTAACAAGAAGGAAAGAGCGAAACAAGAGAAAGTTCAAATTTGCTTGTCAATGGGATTCTTCTAAGGCAAAAATGGAACGGATATTTGCGGGAGGCACGATGTTTCTTAAGCCCACTTGACAATATTCCTTCAGAGAGGAAGGTATTCGTTTGTTTATTTGGGCGAGATTGGTTTTCTACGTTTTGTTTTGGAAAATCTCCTCAGGTTGAACCCTTAGTGTCATAAAACAATGGGCTTATAATACAAAGAGAAATGCCCGGCTTATTATTCATTTTAAATCCTAAAGCATATTCAGTAATTACAGCAAAGCTAATAGAAAATGCCTGCAGTATTGGGAATGTGACTGTCTGGAGCTGCAAACACCTTCTGAAAGTTAATGGGGTTACAAGGCAAATATAATTACATTTTTAAACACTGATATGAAGATTCTAAAATATTCTACCATTACAGTCAATTCCATCACTATTCCTATATAAAAGTTATTACATCATGTAACAGTAGTCTCTAGTCATGTGACTAGAGTCATAGAATGATTTTGGTTTCTGTGTCACCTCATATTTGTACAAGAGTGAAACAAGTAGACTGTAAATATTACTTAGAACAGAAAGAAAAACAGTTTCCGTAAACAAATTATACATGTATATTAACTTCAATTAAAGTTACAAATATTTTTTTAAGCCACTATTCAAGGTTGCCAATCTTTTTGAATTGGTCTACTCAGTGCACCCTGGGATACAGTTTTTTTTACAATCTATAGACTGTGTGAAGCAGGAGACGCCAACCACCGGGTTGTGGACCGATACTGGGCCACCTGGCTTTTTAATTTATATTTTATATCCCTTTTATTTACATTTTAAAGATGACCAATTTCCAGCACTTGTTTCAGTGCAGTTTTTTTCTATGCATAGATAAAAGATTCTGCATTATGATGAACACACACACACACACAAATACGATTTGAACACCTGTCTATCAGCTAGAATTCGGACCCTCAAAGACCTGTAAGTCTGCCTTTAAAATGTCCCCTCCACTACATTTATTATCCTAAATTAGATGCACCTGTTTGAGGTTGTTAGCTGCATAAAGACACCTGTCCACCCCATACAATCAGTAAGAATCCAACTACTAACATGGCCAAGACCAAAGAGCTGTCCAAAGACACTAGAGACAAAATTGTACACCTCCACAAGGCTGGAAAGGGCTACTGGGAAATTGCCAAGCAGCTTGGTGAAAAAAGATCCACTGTTGGAGCAATCATTAGAAAATGGAAGAAGCTAAACATGACTGTCAATCTCCCTCGGACTGGGGCTCCATGCAAGATCTCACCTCGTGGGGTCTCAATGATCCTAAGGAAGGTGAGAAATCAGCCCAGAACTACACGATGGAGGTGGTCAATGACTGAAAAGATATGCCATTAATGATACTGTCGTACATACACTATATTGCCAAATGTTTGCATAAGTATATTTGCTTTTTGAGCATTGCATTCCACATTTGCTCTTAAAATTCCCTCCGCTCTTCTGGGAAGATGTTCCACTAGATTTTGATGTGTGTGCTTGTAGAGACTTGTGCTCATTCAGACACAGGGGTGGTAGTAAAGGTGAGGGGTCTGGGGTGCAGTCAGCATTCAATTAATCCCAAAGGTGTTCAATAGGGTTGAGGTCAGAGCTCTATAGCAGAGGTGCTGGGTACAAATGTTGGCCAAACTAAAGCAGTGAATCATCTCACCGCGCTGGATGATTTAACTTGCTAATTATGTGAGGACGCTGACTTATTAGCATAGCATAACCCCGACTTTGAAACAGGGAGGCTGATCTAATTTAATTGAAAGGATAATTACGATAAAATAAAACCTCTGAGATCAAGGCCGGAGCAACAGAGATGTAAATTACTCAGAGGGCTGAATCACTGCCAGAATGCAAACAGTTCCAAGGATACGTTGCCTTTTTCTTTCATTTTTTCATGTCTGACATAAAGAGACAACTCATTGCATCTCTTAAGGTTTCTCAGTCATAACAATCAATTGCCATTTCTAGAGCATTATGCAATAAAGCAAAAAATATCAGAAATATCATGCTAAATGAAATAACAGACTTTCCAAATGTAATTTACTCAAATCACTACTTTGTTGCCGGGAGTTTGTTGTTAGTTTGGTATTGTGGTATATTGATTTGAGACTAGTTTTGGAACACGCCAACAGATGGCAGCACAAGGCTGCTTGCACAGTCGCAGGGAGCGCAGAACTTGATAAGTCGGTGTGCCAAAAGACATCGTCCCTTGTAGATCGAGAGGAGTGCAACTGGCGCTATTCTGACCACGTGCCCGCTCTGTCACCGAGCTCTTCTCACGTGTGATTTTCTCGCCGGAAACAAATTGATCTCCCTTCCGCATCCACCCTACTCACCAGGTTTGCCGTGGGCTTCACCCTCTCCCAGAAGATGATGATCGGCTGGAAGGTTGCCGTTTTGGAGCGCTGTTTTGAAGGTGACGACTTTTAAACATCGAAAAATTAAGTACTTTTGAAGTACCATTTCTTATGCGGTTCTTCCTCCAAACAGTTACCACAAAGCTAGAGGCACACAATTCTCCCTTCACTTTAACTTAAATGTGGAAAGCGATTTTCCAAGAACACATTTGAATCTTATTGTGTGGTTTCCTCAAACGTTTGTGTTCTAGTAGAGAACACTTGCTTTAGTAGCATGTCTATGAAGCTTGAAACTTTTCGATACCACCTCGTATAATCCTGTACACAAATGGTGATATAAATCTGAATCATAACTATCTGGTGTTCAAAATAGCCATACCTCTATCTGGCATTACACCTACAGTGAACCTGAAGTCTAAACCTGATGTTTTTTTAACCTTGTTGATTCTTTTCAAGGCATAAAATTATGTGGTCATTAGGAAAAGATTATATTCACAGCAAACATCAGGAAAAAAAACGCTTCTTTAACCACTTTTTACATTTGTGCTGAGCAGAAAAGCATTTCGGATCATGTCGAACCTCGAGGCAGATAAACCTATAACATCAAAGCACATGGCTTTGGCTTACCTGTTGTCTGTAGATAGAAAAGTAGTCCTGTGAGCCTCCTTCAGTGTGTGGACTGGACATCAGGGAGTAGTTTCTCACACATGTGAACCACTTAGCGGAATTCTCGTCACTCCCTTCCTCATTTTTCAACACTCGCACCGTCAGATAGGCTGTGTAGTAGTTCTTGAAGGAGATTTCCTGAATCTAGGGGACCAAAATAAAAAAAGGCATGCGAGTCCACATTTGGAAAACTGGTAGCCATATTAGTTCAGCAAGGCATTTTTTTTAATTGATGGAAAAGCCAAAAGAAAATGTGGTAATACTAATAAAAAAAAATTAAATTTTGCTCAAGTACAAGTGACCGGTCTAAAAATCTACTTAAGTAAAAATAAAAAGTTTATTTCGAATTTACTCAGAGTAAAATTTACCAAGGTTTTTTATTTTTTATTAAAGCAGGGTTCACAAGGGGATATAAATCTCAAACTAACAACAAATTAAAGTGCAAAAACAAACAACCCACTACAATCCATGACGTGATTCTATTGTAAATTATGCACTTTTGCAGCAAATAAATAATTATTATATTATGATAATGAGAGAAATTACAAATGCAGGGCTAACTTTCAATTCAGCGGTATTTTGCTTTTAGCTGGGTCTGCATCACTGCCGTTTATCTTGTCCGTCTACATCTTTCTTTCTTGTGAGTTTGACATGTTTGTTCTCCACACATCAATCAGTGCAGTAGATTCCAGGGCCTTTTTTCACCTTGCTGTATTTTTATTAGATTTTTTTACTCAGTAATGGATATAATTTAAAATTTAATTAAGTACAAAACTTCAAAATAAACACACTTGAGTAAAAGTAACATGACAGAGTTTAAAAACTACTTAAAAAAGTAGAAGTACACAAACTATTTATCCAATTACAGTAATGCGAGTAAATGTAATTCATTACTTTCCACCTCTGACCATATCGGCCTGTTCGTGTCCAATCATTAGAGGTGTAATGATACAAGTATTTATACTGAACTTTACCGGTACAGGGCTTTCGGTTCGGTGCACACGCGTACAGAATTTAATCCTTTTTATGTGCGGAACATAGTTAAAATCTGGAGTTCCCTCAGGAATGTATTAAGTGGTGGACCACAAGAACATATATAATGCCAGGGGTATAAAAAAAGTAACTTGAGTTAGAGCAGTGTCACTGTGGCTACTTATTAGGGCTGGGACGATTCACTAATCTTGCGATTCAATACTATCCCGATACTTTTGTGCCGATTCAATACATATTGTGATTCTGTAGCTATTGCGATTCATTGTTTAAATTGTGATTTTTGTTTGCTTAATAAAGATTAGACAATGACAAATACTTGAGTAACTTCCGAGTAACTTTGCGACAGCGGGCAGCTTCAGTGCGCGCTGTGAGGCCAGATTATGAGTGTGCCTCTGCCATGGTTTTGATTTCTCTCGCCAGCTTAAAACGGATATGACGTCATCTAATACAGACACCAACAAAATACGTTTGGCCCTCTGTTGGAATAAAAGCGGTAACGTCTTCCCACCACCTCTCTGGAAATGTAAAATAATTTAATATATATTGATTCTGAGGTAAGCAAATCGATCTCAAAATCGTTTTAAAAAGTATTGCGATAGTTTGGTAAAACAATTTTTTCTCCCACCCCTACTACTTATCATGTACTGGAAATACGATTTGTAGAGATTGTTCTGGAAATTTCCCATTGGGATGAATAAAGTGTCTGTCTGTCTGTCTGTCTGTCTGTCTGTCTGTCTGTCTGTCTGTCTGTCTGTCTGCGCATATGTCACCTCCTGCTATCGCCAGCCATATGGTTTCTTTAGCATTTAATGTCCAGCTTCAAGAATTTCTCTTAAAAGGAGAAAATCCTGACAATTCTAAATATCGAGGAAGTAAAAAAATAAAGGATGGAAGGAATTAAAAAATTTGTTAAAGTTTGCTGAAATAAGTAGAACAGTTATATAGAAAATTTTATATTAAATGTAAAACAAACACACTTATATACACATCTGTATTAACCAAATGTGGTCTACCAAATATAAACTATTTAATAAAATGTTTCCCATTAATTACATTTAAATTAATTAAATTTGGGCCAATTTAATTGATTATGCAATGATGTGAAAAAATGTGTTGCATTAATGTGATTTCTTCTTTTTTTTTTTTTTTTATAGAATACAGTGGAACCCGGGTATGTCGATGTCCTAGGGGGTCGCCAAAAAGCATCGAGGTAACCGATGATCGAGATAAACGAAAATCAAAATGGCGGCAATATATTAACGTGCTTGAAGTTATGCTATAAAAATACATACAGTACATGTTTATCTGTCAGGAATCCACCTGCCATGCCCCCTTCGGCCCCCTTCGGCGTGTCAGGTGCTTTCTCGGCCGCTTTCTCTGAAGCTCTCGGCTTTAATCGTGCACATATGGTGCTCGTTTATCATCATCACCAGCTCCTATTTAAACTTCCGCACTCTCACTGTCCGTTATTGTTGGTATATGTTGGTTCACGGCGGTCGTTGTTATCGCTCATGTGTATCCCGGTACGTGTCTTCCCACCGGCACTCTCTCAACGGCTGCTCTTTTCTTCCCAAAGCGCACCGCGGATTCCCCCCGATCCTGCCGTTGTTCATTCTATGCTTTTGCTGCTCATCCCACGTTCCGCGCCGCCAAGCGCGGCTTTATCTCCGTTCATTGCATAACATTTAACAACAAAAGGCATATGTGCACTAACTAACAGCAGAGATTCACCAGTATACAATACAACACCTGTAGCAGCTGTAAGCCTTGATTTTTCCGCCACTTCATGAGTTCTTCTGCGGCTGCACCGAGATAACCGACGTTAAATGGCAAATTTTTCCCCCCTTGTGCTCGAGATATTAGGGTTGACTGGGCTGACTGTTCATCTTCCAACAGGACAATGACCCTAAGCACACAGCCAATATAACAAAGGAGTGACTACATGACTCTGAATGTTCTTGAGTGGCCCTGCCAAAGCCTAGACTTAAAAATCTTCCCAGAAGAGTGGAGGGAATTCTAAGAGCAAATTGGGACTAAATGTGGAATAAAATGCTCTAAAAGCACATACCGTACTTATGACCAGGTGTTCACAAACTTCTGGCAATTTATTGTGCAGTCCCATCACTTTTACTTAAACGGTTGTTTAAAATGATTCCCCCCCGCCAAAAAAAAAGCTTACACTGAGCGGCTCTGCAAGTACAACATCTGTGATATAAACACCAGGACGGACTGAATCGGACACCACATCGCCGAGCTGCAGAGCCACTGGCGATTTCACCACACAGTCCACTGGATTGCCACGCATCCTGCTGGATCTGAAAGAGTATAAGAACAATGAGGTTAGTGATCATTATTATACAGACATAAAAAGCTCCTCCATGTCTCAGGTGCCTTCAAAATCATAATTACTCCATACAGGCGAATTCAGGGCTTAGGATTTATGAAGTATAGCTGAATATAGTGTATCTAAACTCAAAGCCATAATGAGTGAGTCAATGCAAATGTTACAGGGGTTCTTTTTTTTTTTTAAACAGAGCACGTGCTCTACACTGATTGGTCGATTTCTGCGTGTTTGACCAAGTTCTTATCGACTCATGAAAAAAAAAAAAAAAAAAGAACGACTGATTTTGCTAAATGTAGTTCAGTAAAAGGTACGATATTTGACTTTAAAGTGTAGCGAAGTCAAAGACTCGCCAAATGGAAATAATTCAGTAAAGTACAGATACTGTAAAAAAGCTACTTTTACTTCTTTACTGTCCACTGCTGAGTACAAAATACAAGGATTAATTTACTGTATCTACTAATATCAACTGGATATTATGATGGATATATATTATTTTATTATATATTATATTTTAATTAAAAAAAATCTTATTAAATCAAGCAGGCCCTTTATTTCAAATTGTTTAAACTGTTGATGTTCACAAATGTTACTAATAATAAACCTCGTTAATAAAAAACAACTTTGTTTTGCAATTATTTCCCTAACCGTACCGAAACCGAACCGAGGTACGTACCGAACCGTGAATTTTGTGTATCGTTACACCCCTAGTATATAAATATATTTAGAGGAATAGTTTGTTTGTTTATTTAAGTAACAACTAACCACTAGAGGTCACTATTGGACAATTAAATCCTCGAGAAACGATTACCATTCAGTTTACTGGAAAGATATAACCCTTCATGCAGCTTCGTTGAGCCTGAACTACAGAACAAACAAAAACACTGAGAAAATGGCTAAAAATAAACCGAGCAAATCGATAAATAACGCTCAATAACTAATGCTAACTGCTCAATTTCGCCGTGTGTATTGCTAGTTGTACAGCATACCAACCGTGAGAGCATACTTACCTACAAAGCGCGTTAAATGCAACTCCTTAACATTTAAGAAACAAAATAAAAATTGTTAAAGAAAACAACTTTTAAAGCAGCAATCAAATTCCGTACACCTGCACTCTTATTTACAGAGCTCGATCGCTAAACGGAATGCTAGCATGTTTGGTCGGAGCATCTTTCCGGGGATACAGGGTCTACTTCCGGCCTCGGTTACCATGTAAACGCATGGTTTCTTAAAGGGCCAGTACTGAATTTAATCTCGTGGTATAACAGTATTCTTTACTTTTGGTACTGTGTGATACTTGTGTTTGCCTTAATCAGAGAAGTAATGAAGTACAAATATTTTGTTACTGTACTTAAGTAGATTTTTCATCATCACTATTTTTCAACTAACCTTTTTACACAAATATCTGCACTTTCTCCTTCTTACATTTCAAACCAGACACTTTACTTTAGTTTTCATCTATTTGTTGACTTGATCAATATTTTTTCCAAGCATTGTGCACCGTTTTTAGCCCATCAACCGATTTCATGTGTGGCTTTTTCAGTGTACCACTGGCATATCATTTCCCAGCACCCTTTACATACATTTACAGCATTAAGCAAAGGCCCTTATCCAGAGCGACTTACACCTGAGCAGTTGAGGATTAAGGATTTGAACCTATGACCTTCAAATCCAGAGTCCAATGCCTTAACCACTGAGCTACAACCTTCCTTGCACCACAGATGTAGGCTAGTTTACGAAGCTAACAACGAGCAAAGCGGAAGGCAAAAAGAATATAAAATCTAATAAAAAATAATATAGCTTTGTATAGCGATGTAAACATGACTGAGAATAAAGACATTCCTGATCTCCTGATCATCCTCATCTTTTCTCTGCTTGTGTTCTATATGGTGGCTGTTCAGCCTGGATGCATTCATTAGATAACAACATTTACAATTTTTACTATTAATATATTAATATGATGCGAGGTCCAGTTACCAGCGTGACACTAAAACAGGTAGTAGTAATGGCTACTTTTTTACTTAAGTACTTGTCAGCTTCTTCACTTTAACTTAAGAGAAAAAATGTAGTCAGAACTTCAACTTTTACCAGAGTCTTTTAAAACATAAGTATCTGTACTTCTATCTGAGTGAAGGATGTGTGTACTTTTGCCATCTTTGGCCTCGACACAAGTTTTATTATTAAAATTATAATTATGTATTCATATAATTATTGCTTTAATGTATTTATTGATTTTTTATTGTTTGTGTTGTTTGTCAATGAAAGAGAGGGCAGTGGAGTGGTGCGGTTGCAGGGAGAAGAGGTGGAGAAGGTGGAGGAGTTCAGGTACCTGGGGTCAACAGTGCAAAATAATGGAGAGTGTGTTAGAGAAGTGAAGAAAAGAGTGCAGGCAGGGTGGAGTGGGTGGAGAAGAGTGTCAGGAGTGATTTGTGATAGAAGGGTATCTGCAAACATGTAAGGGAAAGTTTATAGGACTGTGGTGAGACCTGAGATGTTGTATGGATTAGAGACAGTGGTGTTGAGTAAAAGACAGGAGGAGGAGCTGGAGGTAGCAGAGCTAAAGATGCTGAGGTTTTCGTTGGGAGTGACGAGGATGGACAGGATTATAAACGAATTAATTTTGTCCTCAAAGTGGATGTGTTAGGAGCAGGAAAAATGAGCAAGTGTAAGGATTTGAGGAGTTTGACAAGACCAAATTGTGATGGCTAGACGACTGAGAGTAAACAACCGTGCCGTCCACAGTCTGCAGTTTCGGAGATTCTCTGACCCAGTCATCTCGTCATCACAATTTGTAGCAATCACAATATATATATATACAGTACAGACCAAAGGTTTGGACCCACCTTCTCGTTCAAAGAGTTTTCTTTATTTTCATTACTATGAAAATTGTAGAGTCACACTGAAGGCATCAAGGGCTATTTGACCAAGAAGGAGAGTGATGGGGTGCTGCACCAGATGACCTGGCCTCCACAGTCACCGGACCTGAACCCAATCGAGATGGTTTAGGGGTGAGCTGGACCGCAGAGTGAAGGCAAAAGGGCCAACAAGTGCCAAGCATCTCTCAGGGAACTCCTTCAAGACTGTTGGAAGACCATTTTAGGTGACTACCTCTTGAAGCTCATCAAGAGAATGCCAAGAGTGTGCAAAGCAGTAATCAAAGCAAAAGGTGGCTACTTTGAAGAACCTAGAATATGACATTTTTCAGTTGTTTCACACTTTTTTGTTATGTATATAATTCCATATATAATTCCACATGTGTTAATTTATAGTTTTGATGCCTTCAGTGTGAATCTACAATTTTCATAGTCATGAAAATAAAGAAAACTCTTTAAATGAGAAGGTGTGTCCAAACTTTTGGTCTGTACTGTATATATATATATATATATATATATATATATATATATATATATATATATATATATATATATATATATATATATATATATTTATATATATATATATATATATATATATATATATATATATATATATATATATATATATATATATATATATATATTCAGAAAGTATTTAGACCCCTTCAATATTCTCAATATTATGTTATCTACACTCAGTACCCCATAATGACAAAGTGAAAACAGAATTCCAGAAATGTCTGTATTTAGACCCTTTACTCAGTACTTAACTGAAGCACCTTTGGCAGCAATTACAGCCTTGAGTTTTTTGGTGGGTATAACATTTCTACAGTATATATTAATTTATAATTATACAGTAAGAAATGAGTAATGCAAATGAACTCAGTACATATAAATGCTAAAATATGCCAAGATGAAGACTGAGTGTTCCACTAGACTGCAGGTAGAGGGCAGGAGTGCTCTGTGGTTGTTCCAGGTCTGTTCCTGTCCAAGAGAACTGAACGACATACTGTACACTCTACCTTAAACTCACTGATTGATTTTATCGGTTCAATAAAGGCCTTTAGGTTTTCCCAGTGTGCTCCAGTTTAGCACAATACGAGCCTGCTGCTGCACAACCAATAATTAAACATTCTTAATTATTCACAAGACGCACATTCAAAGAGTCAAGACCTTGCTTGATTTGATTGTCTTGCGCTCCAGTGAAAAGACATGGGAATTCTGAAACAAGGTCTAGGGAATGTCGATTTCCGATTTGTGTTGAATGCAATTTCAGACAAAATCATATTTAACCACATATTGCATCAATCAACAAATCATGACTGTTTGCTCATAAACTGAATAAAACATTTTCAATGAATAGGTTCTTCATTTTTATTATACAGAATGGTACAATTATGACACACACACGTCTTCTGTGCATTCTGTTTTTTTCCTTCTGTGATGAAATGTGGGCTGCTAAGTAGCTGTGGAAGGAGCATAGTTCAAAATCTGGCATTACCCACGGACAGTCTGGAAAACATGAACACGGTCTTAATCTTCATGAGTTGGTTGGTTTCTTTTTTTTTTCTTTTTTACTCAAAAAGCCACAAAATTAAGATCCTCTTTCAATAAATCTTTTTTTTTACTTGTTCAAAAATGTGTACAGGTACTGAATGTTATGCCAAAAAGAGCATTATTTGTTAAAATATTTTGTGTTTTCTCTAAGTGAAGAGAATATTTGAAATAGCTCATAGTATATTATATGTTCTAATAATTTTTTTATATTTTTATTATGATGCTCAAAAAGTGTCTGTAATAGCAGACTGCTTCATTATTGATAATAAATTGATAATCTATTTGTTTTACCAACATTCCACAACATCACTTAGCAAGCTACTAATATTTATCCACAGCCAAAACTAGCTAGCTAATGCTAGAGAATATCGCTAAAGATGCTCAATGTTGCAGACTACACAAACATCTTAGCTAGTTAATGTTCAAGAATATACAAAATGGTTAAGCTAGTTAGAAAATATCGCTAACAAATCAAGCTATCTTAAAATCGATAGTACATTTAAACACATTTAATTAGCTAATATTAATATAGAATGCACCTAAGCAAACATTTTTAATTGTTTCTGTGTTGGAGAACATACAGTATTTAAACAAAACCTGCTAGCTAATATTAGAAAATATGCCTAAACAAAACTAGCCAGCAAATATTAACGAATAAGCCTAATTAACTGTAGCTAGCTGAAGTTAAAAGTCATGTGTTAACAAGCTTTGCTAGCAGCTGTTAAAGCATATACAGATGGTCCCCGTGTTATGATGGTTCAACTTAAGATTTTTCGATCTTACCCTGTCGATAGCGATAATTTAAAATTGTAAAAATATGGTAAATTTCAGTATAATAACAGGCAGCAGCGTACGATGTACGATATGTTGGACTTGAGCTGGGATGAGCGTATCTCTCACCCTGTGAGATGCCCCACTCTCGCTAGCGGTCGACGGAGAAAAGTTGTCTGAGAGTGAGTGTGTATTTTTTTCTGTTTCAAACAGTTTTAAACAACAATTTTGGTTATAAAAGCATGTCTTAAAAGCACCCAAGTCTCCTGCTAGTAGTGAAAAAAGAAGAGGAAAGCCATTAGTTTAAATCAGAAAATGAAAATTATAATTCAGCATGATCACAGTCATTGCACCATCTTCCACATACGATATTTTTGACTTACGATGGGGATGTCATAACGTGTCTCCATCGTAAGTAGAGGATGACCTGTACTAAAAATGTTAACAATGTTAGACAGTGCAGGAGACTAATTTAGCTAATGTAAAAGAGTATGACAACAAATTTAGCTAATGTTAGAAAATATGATGAAACAAATTCAGCTAGCTAATGTTAGCAAGTATGACATATCACATTTAGCTAATGTTGGAGAGCATGACAAACAAATTGTAGCTAATGTTCGAGTATGATGGAACAATTTAGTTAGCTAATTTTAGAGAGTATGACAAATTAAATGTTGCTGGCTAAAGTAAGAAAGTATGACAAAACCAATTTAACTACCTATTGCTAAATGAGAATAAATAGCTAATATTAAAGGACATTCTAGATAAATATGGGAAAATTGTTGTAAACAGTGTAATTCTAGGTACCTAGCTTAAGCCCCCCACCACCACCATTGATATTGGCATGCTTGGTAAATAGGAACAAAGAAGGCTGTGAAAAATTGTCTTTACTGTTAAAACCTGTTAGTATTTCACAAAATTCACAAAAATACTCTGCTGTCATGTACAGTACAGACCAAAAGTTTATATATATTATATATGCAGTACAGACCAAAAGTTTATATATATTATATATACAGTACAGACCAAAAGTTTGGACACACCTGCTCATTCAAAGAGTTCTCTTTATTTTCATGACTATGAAAATTGTAGAGTCACACTGAAGGCATCAAAACTATGAATTAACACATGTGGAATTATATACATAACTGAAAATATGTCATATTGTAGGTTCTTCAAAGTAGGCATCAAGAGAATGCCAAGAGTGTGCAAAGCAGTAATCTAAGCAAAAGGTGGCTACTTTGAAGAACCTACAATATCACATATTTTCAGTTGTTTCACACTTTTTTGTTATAGTTCCACATGTGTTAATTCATAGTTTTGATGCCTTCAGTGTGACTCTACAATTTTCATAGTCATGAAAATAAAGAAAACTCTTTGAATGAGAAGGTGTGTCCAAACTTTTGGTCTGTACTGTATATCAAACAATTTCAAATAGAACAAAGTTTTATTTCAAACAAAAATGTCTTAAATATATGCACTCATTCATATATGTAAAATATTTGATATATATTCCAATCAATATTTTTTTAGTACACCTGGGTGACTAGGAACAGGACATGATTTCATATGACTTTCTTATAACAAAGCTATACATATGAGAAAGTCAGAAATAGGGTAACTTATTATAAACTTTCTTTCAGCTTCTCCCATTAGGGGTCGCCACAGCGGATCCTCCGCACGTTTGATTTAGCACATGTTTTACGCTGCCCTTCCTAACGCAACCCTCCCCAATTTATCCAGGAGTGGCTGGGGTTGGTTCCCTGACTGGGGATCAAACCCAGGTCACAGTGGTGAGAGCGCTGCATCTTAACCACTAGACCACCAGGGGACCCCTAAATAGGGTAACTTATTATGACAATACAAAATGTGAGAATATTACAAATATGATTGTGTATATTGAAAAAATATATGATTAAACCATTAAACTATCTTTAAAGTTCCCACACCATTAGCATGGATGATAGATATTTTCATTTTGTATTATTATTTTTTTAATTACGTGCTACAAAAAAAACCCTTTTGCTCAGGTTAAAGCAATATACTTGTATTGTTAGTAACAAAACCTTGAGTCAGTAAGAGAAATTAGATTATTAAAAGGTTAAAGGCATCGTTTGTAAATTTATTAGGGATAACGTGAAAATTTGTCTATGGTTTCTTTAGCGAAACGAAAAAAATATTTTCCAAGCTAGTCTATAAAATTATCAATCAAGACTTTTTTGCTTTCACTAAAGTTTCATTGCATGGATTTAACTGCCAAACAGTTGCTGTATGGTCATGAGATCTATTCATGACACCACATTCAAATTTGAACTATCTGAATGCAACTGAATACCAACATCTGACAACAAAATCAGCTGGAACCAACTGTATATCAGAAGCATACATACAATGCTTGCAACGAAGAGAACTAGGATGTATGTAAATAGGGGTGGTGGAGACAAAAAAGCCATGCATTGTGTAAAGAACTTAAGAAGGCCAAACACTTAAGAAGATGTTTTATTATGAATACAGTAAATGTTTAATTATAAACAAGACCTTCACCGTGTGTTTGCTTTTGCATGCTAAAGAGATGATCTGACTTCTTGCCCATTTAATGTACACACTGCAAGACAGTGATGTTTAATGCTCCATGTCGGCATGTTTTATACAGCACTTTAAACCATTTACAGTCATCACCGGCATTAGCACAAGTTGAAGGAGGGAAAAAAGCAGTGAGACACTTTCTTTTGCTTTTTACTCGCTTTCTGCCCAAAACGCCTCGCTTCTGGGGAGCCTCCATTTTGATGAATAATTGATAGCTTTTTTGTGTGGAGAGGAAATTTAGCATATTTATCTAGGTCATTTAAAAGCGTGCATTTTAAAGTATGGCCCAGGACCTCAATTGGCTACTTGGCATGAGACCAAATCTTACTTTCTTTTCAACGGTTTATTCATATTTCTTCATTTTTGGTGTAATCCGCTGACAGCAACTTCAATTTATTTATTTTTCATCAGGTTGCTAAAAAGGGAGACAGTTAATGCATGTTCCAGATGTTATTACCAAGGGCTCCATTAACTGCATTGCTGTGTGAAGAATGGCCTAAAATTGCGTGCGTGTTTATGAGCGCATTGTGAATCGGCGTACACGCTGCAGGAAAAATCACCCGTAAGTGCTTCTGTGCATTTAGTCAGCTAGGCTGATTGGAATATTGTGCAACATTTCAACAGGGAGGGGGGAAATAGGCCCTTTTTCCCATCCTACATCTTGTTTCGACCACTTTTAACAATGCAGAGTGGAAGTAGTTACGGCAAAATACAGAACATTGTCATCTGGTTGATAGATAAAAAAACACTTCATTGCCAGGATGTCATTTAGACATGCATAAGAGAAGAAAAGGCGTATTGAACTATTGTCAACCTTACGACCGGTGAAGTGAATAACACAGATTATCTCTTCCTCATGGCAACTGTTAGTGGGTGGGATATATTATGCAGCAAGGGAACATTTTGCTCCAAAAGTTGATGTGCTAGAAGCAGGAAAAATGGGCAAGTGTAAGGATTTGAGCGAGTTTGACAAGGGCCCAATTTGGATGGCTAGATGACATCTCATCAGTCAGAGAATCTCCAAAACTGCAGCTCTTGTGGGATGTTCCCGGTCTGCAGTGGTCAGTATCTATCAAAATTGATCCAAGAAAGAAACAGTGGTGAACCGGCAACAAGGTCATGGGCAGCCAAGGCTCATTGCAAAGACTGGCCCATGTGATCTGATCCAAAAGTGGAGCAACTGTAGCTCAAAATACTGAAGAAGTTAATGCTATTAATGATTGACAGGTCAGAACTGTTTTGGTAGCAGAACGAGGACTAAGACAATATTAGGCAGGTGGTCATAATGTATCCACTTTTATTGCCTATATCTGTTTTCTTTTGTTAGTTGGATGGGATTGTGCCTGACCTCTTCTTCATTGTGTTGGTGGACATCAGTGTTTTGGGTACAGCCTGATGGTGATACATGGGTGGCCCATTAACCAGGTGGTTGCATTTAGACTGGCCTGGCTCTGGGTCTACTAGGGATCATAAGAATGAGATTTTCATTAGGAGTGACGATGAAGGACAGGATTAGAAATTAGTTTATCGAGACCGCGCATGTAGGGCATTTTAGAGACAAAGTGAGAGAGGCGCGATTGAGATGGTTTGGACATGGGGTATATCGGTAGGAGAATGCTGAGGATGGAGCCGCCAGGAAGGAGGAAAAGAGGAAGACCTAGGAGGAGGTTTATGGATGTTTTGAGGGAAGACATGTAGGTAATTGATTTGAAAGAGGCAGATGCAGAGGACAGAGGGGTATGGAGACGGATGATCCGCTGTGGCGCCCCTTAACGGGAGCAGCTGAAAGAAGAAGACGACAACTAGGGGACATTAGAATAACTCTTTGTCTGACCTCTGTTCTCAGATCTGTTTTTGCTATTTCTAGTTTTCGTTTCTTCCTTTAAACTATGTCTAGTCTGTCTACGACTGTCCATTAAATGCCTGTTGTTTGGCTAGCATTTCTCCTGACCCTTACCCTGCAGGTGGTGAGCTCTAAATGAAGACCAATTTTAGTTGAGCCTGACTGCTTTAGGTGACACATGGTCATTAGACACATGGCTATAGACACCACTCCCAGGTCAGATGTCACGGGTGGGTCCAACTAACCCACTCCCAGGCCGGGCAACATTTTGCCTTTTTTTGTTCTTTTTTATAGGGTCATAAGGATCACTCTTTGACTGACCTCTCCCCTTAGATCGGTTCAATAGGAGCATTCATCTTTCAGCCCTGAGCTTTACTTAAACAAGCAAGCCCTTTTGGCCAACTTCTCAGCCTACAAAGCAGTGTTATCCTTACGGTCATGAGCAGGCGGTAGCAAATCAAATGTCTTGTGTATCAGGTTTTTCTACAAGGTCAGGCTGGGCTTTCCTTTTCTATGATATGGTGAAGATCTTAACATTTCAAAAGATAAAATAGTTTAGGTTATTTGGACACTTGGACACTAGAAGGATGCCTCTGGTCTGCTTCTGCCAGAGCAAGTCAGACATGTCCCACTGGATCCCACTAACCCTAGATCCACTGGAGAGATGATATAATGCACTTGGCTTAAAAATGTTTTGGGATACACTAGGAGGATCACCATTCATTGCACAACACAAGTGAGACACATATATATGGCACTAATTTTATTAACACGCAATTAATGCATTTCTGCATTTTAAAACCTTCAACACAACACACATTTATTCACAACATCCTTTCTTTACTCAGTTATATATATATATATATATATATATATATATATATATATATATATATATATATATATATATATATATAAAAAAAAACTCTGCCGGAAAATAATTTTTAAATGGAAATATATCGAAAGATGATTTATGTAATTTATAATGTCCTGATGATTTATGTAATTTATACCACTTTAATTGCTTTAAAAAAACTACAAGAATATTTAGTTTTCACGCTTTATGTTGAGTCCATCATATGATATTATACATATATATACAGTATATACAGTATATATAACAGATCATCATCCTTTTCAGCCACAATTCCCTCATGCATGAAACCCTAGAAAACCCGTGCTTCTTTCACCCATAAGGCTTTGCAGGCTGTTCCCGGCTCCCTGGTGGCCGATGGCATCGATCACTTCAATTATGCCCATTACACCAGCATTATTTCCTCGATCCACTCTGTCTGGTGGTGGAGATAATGCGGCATTGTGTCGCAGAGATCAGCTGGGTTTCTTTTTATAGCTGCTAGGATGAACGACACAGGTGAGGCATCAGCAGCAAGGGATGCTCTGGGACGAAAGTGTGCTAGTTTGATATCTGTCACCTGCACATAACAGGGCAATAAATCTCAATATAAAAAAAAAGGTTTAAGAAAATGCAATGGTGTACACTGTTGTGTGTGTGTTTTTGTGTTTTTTGTTTCTATTTGAATAGGGGTGTCAGTTACAATGGAAAGAGCATCTATTAACTAATTTATTTGATGTTTTTTTCATTCATCTGAACAAATGAACTAATTAGATACTCCTGTCTCTATGACTGTCCTACATAGTCAGGTCTATTTTTACGATATCAAAAAATCACCCGGGCGTACACACCAGGTTATCTGCATGACATGCAGGACAAGATGCTCAAATTGCAGTATCAATATTCCCTGACTGCTTAGGCAGCAGCATTGTGTCTCTAAAGTGTCAGTCAAGTCAATTTAATCCAATTACATCCTGATTAAAACATAATGAACATTTGTACAACCATCTTCATATTCAATTTTCACTTAACACCGAAATGAACCGAAAGCCAGTGTCGAAAATGGAGGCTTCTTTGTTTCCTTTCTAATCGCCGGAACGTTAATCAGACTCCGCCGATTTCTCAAAGACAGAGACAAAGTAATCCTGTGTTTAAAAAGTAGCACTTTCTTATCTTATTGTTATTCCAAAGCAAAACTTGAAAGCACGAGAACTATCAAAGGCCGTTGCAGAGAAATGATTTGGTGCAACGGGCGCCGTCCAATTGTCTAACGCTCCGTTACAGAGAAGGGATTTGCTTAAATTTCCCTTCTGGCTCAAAATCTCTCCATCAATCTCACAGCTGCCTGGCAGGGCTAGCTGAAGAGCACGCCATTAGCAGCTAATCTCCTAGCAGGCACTCACCCTTCCAAACTTCAATGGGATCACGTTGATGATGGGCTAATCTAATCTATGGGAAGGAGAAATTGCTGCCTGTCTCCGCTCCCCTGTCAGTGAGTGCGAAAAATTTAATGAGAACTTAATTGTTTCCCAACTCCTGCTGTAATTCAATGACACAATCTGCTTGTTCACTTGATGTTTTAAGAGCACACATCCTCCCTTTGTGCGGTTTGTCATACAGTAATAGTATCAGCCGTTTTTTTTGTTGTTGTTTTTTGTAGTCTGGGACAAAATTGAGGGGCCTTTTATTAACGTCCCTTTTACATTAGCTGGATGAGCTGTGATTGTGGAGCAGGGAGGGGAAAAAAAGAAAAAGTAAAAAAAAAAAAAAACGTGTTGCTGTGGAGATCCTGAGGGAGACATCAGTCTTTCGTTGTCTCGTGCTGTGATCAAAAGGAAATGTAATGAGACTGCTGAAAAGAGGTCACCTAGAAGTAATTATTTGTTACAGGGATTTCAGTTTGGCGAAGCATCATGTTTCATGTTACGGCTGACAATTACAGCGAAATTTTAACAGATGATTAAACAAGGATTGACAAGAAGACATATAAATAAATGTATAAAATAGTATAATAATATACATTATTTCCTATTGGTATGGTCGAAAAGTACATTGTGTAATGCTTTGCTTTGTGATCGTGATGAATCTCTGTGAAAATCCAGAGCTGAGTTAATAAATTGTGTAGCTTAATAAATTGTATTGAAACTGTCCGCTATTAACATTTATTTTTGAGTTAGAACTGCACACAAGCTTCAAAGAATGACATAATTAAGGAAACGTTAATGCTCCAACTTAGAATTAACACACAATTTATTGCAAATGTTTCAGCGAAAAACTCTATTTCCAGCAGTGGTGGATGATAATTTCAATACATGAGAATAAGTAGAAGTGCCTGATGAAATATTCCTCCAGTAAAACTTTCCAATTTTACTTAAGAAAAAAAGTACAAAAGTGCTTGCTTTTTAATATACTTATTAGTCAGTATTAAAAGGTTTCGAGACTTTTTTTAAATGCGCAAACAAGGCTGTGCGCACAGTCACAGGAAGCACCGACCTTCATTAATCAGTGTGCCAAAAGACATCGTCCTGTGTACATCAGGAGCTGTGCAACTGGTGCTATTCTCACCACATCCGTGACCAGATGTGTGGCGCACAAAAAATCGGATGCTCCACGATGACAATGCACTTTGTCACCGAGCCCTCTCACACATGAGTTTCTCACTGTAAACAACATGAACTCACTTCTGCACACACCCTACTTGCCAGATTTGATCCGGCTAAAAGGCCACCATCTTGACACCATTTGAAAGATCCAGCGTGAAATCCAGAAAGGTGCTTGACACGCTTCGAAAAGAAGACTTCCAGGACACATTCCAGAAGTGTCAGGAACGCTGGGAGCGCCGTATTGCTGTACATAGGGACTATTTTAAAGGTGATAGTTAAGTAGGTAGATAAATACAGTACTTTTTTGTAATCAGAGCTAGTCTTGAAACTTGTTGATACCACCTCAAGTATGAGAGTCATAAGTCAATTAATTATGCAGTTCAGTCTTTAATTTTCTGTATATAGTTAAAGTTATACAGTTCTAGGACCCTTACTACAAGCAAACTCTCACTAATGACACGGTAGGTTCTTATTTAACATAAAGTATGTTTTCATGTGAAAGTAGAAAAGAGCGGTTTTGTTTCTGAAATGTACTCGAGTAAAAAGTTAAACATTTTGCATTCAAATTGAGTGAAGTATACAAAATATCCTAAAATACAAATCCTCGGATGTGCCCTCAGAAACCACACTTATCTCTCACACACACAGACATTGTTTATCCATTGTTAGTTTTCAAAAATATACCCATGAATGAAACTCTCTAAGGTCTTTCCATGTCATGTTAGCAAGAGCCCTAGTATCCAGCTCACCACTTAGCAAAATAAATAAATAAATACATTCTCCAGTAGCAATAGTCATGGTTTTCACAAAAGTGCTAGAAGGGAAACAAGCCCGTCAACACATTGCTGACTTTCCACTTCTCCGCTAACAAGTCAGCCTGGAGTTTGGAAGTTCCTGTCGCACCATTCATGAACTGTCAGCGCAACCTGACTAGTGTTAGGCGCATGTTAGCTTGAGGAATACTGGTTCTGTCAGGGGAAAAAAAAAAATCACGTGTAGAAATGAAGAGATTGAGTGTAATGGGTTTTACTTCACTAGACTAAACAAAAGACTCAAAAGCTATCCGAATTCCATCAAACTATTATAGCAAAACAAATGAGTCATTAGCATGATCAAGCCACACAGGAGTTTCTTCAGAAGTTTATTATGAAGCATCTATAAGCATCTTATCCTTTTTGTAGACTCTTTAATCCTAATTTTGGGTAAAATGATTAAATGATCATGTTTTGTAATGTTTTGTGATACAGTATATCATTTAACAGATCTATTAAAAAAAAATAATCATTTGATACACTGCAATGGATTCTTTGTGTTTCATTCAGAATATTTTAGATTCCCCAAAAATCCAACCCAAAGTAGCTAAATCATTATGCTGATTCAGCTATTTGGCTTGATAAATGGGGTTAATTAACATCTGTACTGGTGCACTGCACCCAAAATATTGCAAGGCACACAGCACATGCTTAAAGGGTTTCAAATATATCCTCTGTAACTAAAGTGCAGTAGATTTGGCGTCTTCTACCGGAAAACCCACACCCTGATGGGAGATTCTGATTTATTCTCTTTGTTGCATAAAATCCAGTACAATCGAAATGTATCACATGCTACTAAGCCACAATTTCCCCTCTTATTTTCCAATACGACAAGCTAAAAGGCAAAACCAAAACATTTCTGTTTCTTGAACTGAGAATATTTAGGCATATATATTTGACAATTTTGCATGCGTCTAAAGTGATTTACAAGCAAGTGATGCATAGGTGTAAAGATTTAAAAAAAAACTTTACCCAGGCTTCAGCGCCAAAACTTAACTCCTTGCTTGGAAATTCTTTAATTTCTATCTTTAATTTGGTGAATTTTAGCACAAAGGCTGCAATTTATGATGTTTTAATATTTACTATGTATTAAATATATAGAGTGCATTCAGAAAATATTCAGACCCCCTTCACTTTTTTTATTTTGTCATGTTCCAATGTGATTTTACAGTCATTTAAATTATTATTTTTTCCTCATTAAGTTACACTCAGTACCCCATAATAACAAAGCGATAAGCAGAATTCTAGAAATGTTTGTACATTTATTAAAACGAAAACATGTTTACTATCACATGTACATAAGTATTCAGACCCTTTACTCAGTACTTAGATAAAGCACATTTGGCAGCAGTTACAGCCTCGAGTCTTTTTGGGTATGGCGCAACAAGCTTTGCAGATGTGGATTGGGGTATTTTCTGCCATTCTTCTTTGCAAATCTTCTAAAGCTGGGCCAGGTTGGATGAGGACCATGTGTGAACATCCACTTTCAGGTATCTCCAGAGATGTTTAATAGGGTTCAAGGCAGGGCTTTGTCTGGACCACTCTAGGACATTCACAGAGTTGTCCCTAAGCCACTCCTCTGTTGTCTTTGTTGTGTGCTCGGGGCCTTTGTCATGTTGGAAGGTAACCTTTGGCCCAGATTTCTTTTGAGGATATCTTTGTACTTTGCTCCCTTCAGATTTGCCCCAACCTTGACTAGTCCCCCTCTTCTTAATGCAGAAAAACATCCACACAGCATGATGCTGCCACCACCATGCTTCACTGTTGGGATGGTGCATGGGGTCCTCCAGACATACATTTAGAACTGGTTCCAAACAGTTCAATCTTGGATTCATCAGACTAGACAATCTTGTTCCTCACAGTCTGAGAGTCCTTCGGGTGATTTTTCTTTCAATCTGGCTTTCATGGGTTTAGCACTGAGGTTTCCTTTTAGCCACTCTTCCATAAAGTTCCATAAAGATTGACAAAGGGCTGCAGTGATGGTCTGAAGCTCAGTCAAAGTGACCACCAGGTTATTGGTCACCTCTCTAACTAAGGCCCTTCTTCCCCAATTGCTCAATTTAACAGGTCAAGCAAATCTTGGAATAGTCTTGGTTGTGGCAAACGTCTTCCATTTAAATATTTTGGAGGGCACTATGCTTTTGGGAGTCTTCAGTACAGCAGGAATATTTGTGTTGCCTTCCCCAAATCTGTGGCAACAATCCTGTCTCTGAGCTCTGCAGGCAGTTCCTTTTACCTCATGTCTTGGTTTTTGCTCTGAAATGCATTGTCAGCTATGAGGTCCTCTATAGAGGGGTGTGAAGCTTTCCAAATCATGTCCAATCAATAAACTTTTCCACACTGAGATTCTAATCGATATGAAGCAACAGCTCAGCAATGATCAAGAGAAATAGGAGGCACCTGAGCTAATTTTCAAGTGTTGTTGCAAAGGGTTTAAATACATATACACGTGATATTTCATTTTTAATTAAAACATTTTTTACAGACATTTCTAGAATTCTGTTTGGTGGTACTGAGTGTAGATTAATGAGAAAAATAATCAGTTTGGATGATTTTAGTATCAGGCTGCAACTATGGTATTTTTTGTGGCACATTTCACATTATTTATTTTTTGTTTATTTTATTTTATCCTTATTAATTACATTTCACATTCACAGTGTTATTTCTTTAGTTAATTATTTACTTTTTGATATTTTTCCACTCAGTAGAACCAAAGTAAAGTGTACTTATCCACAGTAAGTGCTTAATGTGTGGGGGAAAGCAGAAGTCAGTATTTATGGTCAGTAGTTCTGTTGCTAGACTTCGGTTCCGGCCAAGAACAGGTGCAACGCCTTACTGATTATAAAAAAAAAGAACGATTAAAGGGGCTTTGCTACGATTAGATCAATAAAAAAAGAGAAAGTATTGTACATATTGGAGATAATAGTGGCAGGTGACATACCTGTTGTATAAAGAAATTTGGATGAGTTAACCATTGACAAATATGAAGAGGAGTTCTTATCTAAACTGTAAAAAGAGTATAAAAACGGCTGTCTTTATACTGTAACTTTGGACACCTGCATGGAACAGGAATTAAGCCTGGCGCTTTGTAGTCTTTGTCTTGTTACTGAATTTGTTTGTTCTTATTTCAATTAGCCATGACACAACATAAAAGAATTAATAAGAAAAAAGAAAAGAGCATCTAAATACTTTCTGAATGCACTGTATGTCTCTAAGCTAACTTTAGCATTCTATGTTTAATACATATCTAAAAAATTCACAAAATTTCTATGCAAGAAATAAGGCTAGTTTCTTTAATTTAAGGTTCTATTGTTAGTTTTATCGCCCTAAAATTAATGTCATGCTCAGCCAGAGGAGAGCTCTTCTGGCATGCATAGTTTTCTACAAAGGGCATAAAATCTGTAAATGTCAGATTGAAAGAAGTGGAAGGCTCATCTGTGATTTTGCTGTAATTGAAATTTTCCTTAGAGGAAGAGCATTCTAAAATTTACAAAGTGCTCCTTAACCCTAACTCACTGTATACTGCCATTCCATCTCACTTGTAGGACTGTAAGTAGAGATTCTCAATCAGTATAAACATTTCTTTTCTTTTTTTTAATCATCATAAATCTTTTCAAATGATAGCACAATACACACGTCTTGTACAGGTACAGAGATGGAATAAACACAGGTAATACACACCTGCACTTCCCCTTCTTATAAAAACTATTTAATATAATTAATTCAAATAAATGCAATCTTATCACACGGTTCATCTCGGTGCATGAATTCCAGTGGGCAGAATTTGGCATCTAACAGTCCACATTTAAAATAATTGTGCTTTTTTTTTACTGCAAACATCAATGACTGCTTTAACAGCACCTGGTATATGTGGGATAAGCCACAGCTATAATTGTGTGCAATACACCATTTTAATGCATGACATAAAGACAAAAAAAACTGCCTGATGCTAAGCCGAGAGCAAATGCACACCTAGTCACAGAAATTTGAAATACAGTAATTTTTATTTTACTCAGGAAAAACCTCGATAAACAGACACCACCCCAAAAATGCTATTTTATGTATACAGTACTGTTCTTTTTCAGTTTCAAGTTTTCAGAATTAATATTTTATTATGTTATAATTAATAATTATATTTTTATTAATACATTTCATTATTTTAGCATAAAACGCCATAAAAACAATTCCCTGTAAGTTTTTTGGTCTATCGTGCTGTCCGTGAGAGACTGGGAAAATCAGCCAAACAAATGAGTTATATGGCAAATATATGGGAGACGTGGCTTAAACTCATAAAGACATAAACATAGAGACATAAATGCATGAGACATGTTAACCTATTACTTTACTGGATTGTTCCAGGGCTGATTTCATACATTTGCTTATTACTTAAAAACATGTTCATTGCAGTAAAAAAAAAAGTTTTTTCAACTTATCTTTCTGAGCATTATCAACTCTGAATGATGGATAGTAAAGATTCTTTCCAAAGATACCTAAATTGTGTATGTACCGTAGCACACTTTAGTCAGGAACTGTTACTATTTAAAGTTATGTAGGTCATTTCCAGCTGTGAATCCCTAAAGTGTACCATAACAGGTTAAATCACAAGTCAATTCAATAACAAACACATGTACACGTAGTACCAGTTCTATTTTTGGAAGCATGTAGTGAAGGTCCTCCTCACTCTCTCTCTTCCTCTCTCTCCCTCTCTGTCTGTTGAGTTGAAGATGCTCCCGAGGAACCAGCAACCAGTGTCCCATTCCATTTCATCTTCTCGGGTCTGCCTGATTCAACCTGACCCCAGACCTCTGGATGGAGTTCTCTGCAATTGGAGACCAATGATTCCACATCAACAGCCTAAAGATCTATGAAGTTTCTGAGCAACTTAATAACTTTACGGGTGGATTTGAATTGTAAATAATATTAACAGTCTACTACAATGGCTCAGTACCACAGGTTGCATTTAATCACCCATCACTGCACTATGATGGAACTCTAATGAAGGGACATTCGGTGCCACCCAGATGAGGATGAGTTCCCTTTTGAGTCTGATTTCTCTCAAGGTTTATTCCTAATGCCGTCTCAGGGGATTTTTTCTTTGCCAAAATCGCCACTGGCTCACTCATTAGGGGGACCAACTTACAATTACAAGGAACAATGTTATACATTCTTTTATAATAATATTCTCTGTAAATCTGCTTTAAGACAATGTGCATTGTTAAACTAAAAATGAAAAAAGAAAGTTTGCTGTGAACAGATTTCATGCAAAATCATAAAAACAGAACAACGTTCAACAGTGGGAATTCGGTCCAACTAGTAGATAACGCATTAAAAAGTATGCAATGAACAATCTAACAAATATATATTGGCATAAACAAATGACGCCTGACTAATCAAGAAATTTCAAGCAAGGGAATGTGCTGGGTGGGGAGTGGTAGCTCCAGTGGTTAAGGCGCTGGATTACTGATCGGAAGGTCAGGGGTTCAAGCCCGGTATTGCCAAGCTGCCACTCTTGGGCCCTTGAGCAAGGCCCTTAACCCTCTGTGCTCCAGGGGCGCTGTATCATGGCCGTCCCTGCGCTCTGACCCCAGCTTTCAAGCAACAAAATTTCACTGTGCTGTAATGTATATGTGACAAATAAAGGCTATTATATTCTGTAAAAGGGGGGAATTTATTATTTTCTACTATTTTTTTATGTTTTATTCCTCGTGAAACACAAAAATTTTATATAATACTATTTCACCAGTTATAGCTACATTTCATGTTACGGAATATCCATGAACCAGCTCACTATCCTGTAGATCTTGTTCTCCCTTATATTATCACAGCTATACTTATTCTTTCTGTCAACCTCTCTTTTTTTTTTTTTCGATCCCTCTCTGAGTTAATCAGCTTGTCATGCAACCTAAGAAAGCAGAAAGTGCAAAAATTCCTCGTGGGTGCAAAACTTAAAAGTTACACTTTTACCTCTGGATGTTCCAAAACTGCTGACACAAGCAGATTAATACAAACCTTGCAGCTGGAACTGCTGTCAGCTCTCCGTTATGGGGAATTAATCAACACATTTAGACCAATCACATCTGAGAATTCAGCAGTGCTGTGGTGTAAACCATAGCGCTACCTAGAGATTTATAAATATTACAACACATGTCGTTCACAGTATGTCCGGATTGATTTTTTAATAAAAAAATTGTCACATTTGCACGTGTAGTCAGTCACGTGTACGGTTTTCACCAAAAATCTGGCCACTTTAAGATATTTTATTGGTCAAACTAATAAATGTAAGACTGTAAAGCGCTCTTAGGGGCATTACAAATTATATTTAGACACAAGTATGGTTTTGTTTTAGCGTTGAAAACCTCCTTTTATTGCAACGGGTAGAAATCATGACAGTAGATTCAAAAGGGTCACACGGGTGATACTGTGTATGTGTCAAGTTTCTTAACTCAAGGGCTCATGCTCTACTATTGCCGCCAGCATCACTGCTGTTAGAGAATCAATAAATGTGTCGGCCTGAGTGGATAATTCAGACTGCTGAAGTTTAAGAGCATGCTGAAATTGTCTCCATCTGTGCGAGAACGACAAGCATTTCCTCATCAATTTAATGCCCACAATCATTAAAGGTTCAGGGAGGGATATTTGGGGAAGACGGCAGTATTGCCATGTCATAGTTTTTAAGGTTCCCAGTTCGATCCTATGTTTATGTCACAGTCTGATCTAAATGATTTTATTTCTATGTTGATATGGGATTTTCACTAGATTTTCCAGTTTCCTTCAAAATCTCAAAACTATCTTTCTTTGAGTGTGTTAAAAGGTACATGTAATATGACATTTAAAGGGTGCACAGGCATGGTTACTTTTTTCAACGGGGGTAAATATGGGGCACCAAATGTAAAAAGTGAATTCAAAATTGTGTATGTGGTATCAAAAAGTTTCAAGAATTGCTCGGCTTATAAGAAAGTAATTTATTTATTTACGTTTACACACCATCAACTTCAAAATAGTCCCCTTGCACAGCAATACAGTGCGTTCCTGCCACTTCTGAAAAATTCCTGGGAGTCTTTTTAAAGCGTGTCAAGCACCTTCTGCAGTAGATCTCTGCAGTGGTGTCAAAACGGCGACCTTTGAGCTGGATCTTAATTTTCGGGAAGAAGGCAAAATCTGCAGGAGCCAAATCTGGCTTGTTCTCCGACGATCATCATGAACGAGTTGCCGAATGGTTTAGACATTTTCCGAGGTTGCGCTCGTTGAAGGTTTTCCTGATATCTCGTCTTCCAGTGATATTCTTCCATTCTTAAAACACCAAACGTCTCTGTCGCCAAGATTTGCCAAGTTTCATGCAGAATTTCACGTTTGCACCAGTTATCACCGTTAGTCTTGAAAATGTTTTGAAACCACCACATAAAAAAAAAACACATAAATGAAAACATTTTGAAACCACCACATAAATTAAAGTGCAAATGGCAAATTTGGGTGTTAATGCTAATCAAAATTTCAAATAATATTTTTAAGTAAGCTTTGTGATATGGAAATATATTAGTGTGCAGAAAATGATTGGATTTGCACTGATTATTCGTATATTTTTCAGGCAATTTTAGTTAGCGCTTGAAATAAGGGATGCAGTACATAAAGAATGCATCAACTTAACTTTACATTGTAGAGAATGTGGTGTGTGTGTGTGGCGCCCTGTGATGGACTAGTGTCCAACATTGCCCTTAGTGTTTCACTCCAGATTTACAGCATTCCTAATATACAGTACATAACATAATATAAAAATAAAGCTATGATATGATAGTGAATATGAATGAATGGTTATGGATTACTCAGGTAAAGCAAAAGCTATTTTGTGCCTTTCAGCTTCTTTTGACTGAAAGTGGCCCCCAAATTCATCTGATGTGGTACGAATCTGGTAGCAATTTATGATAAAATATGCTAATTACTTATTGCAGTGTTTAAGAAGATCTGAAAATATTTTTGCAACAGACAACATGTTAAACATTGACCTACTATAGTTACTATTCTGCCCTACATGTCACTTAAATATAGCTAAATGTCTCTTGTATTTCTTATTTTAAGGTAATAATAAGCCAAGATTATGAAGCCAATTTTAAGATATTTGTACTAATTTCAGACTTGAAATAGTCTCGTTCTGTTGGGGGGTTATTTTGCTCATGGAAAGTATTACTCTCTATAAAAAGAAGTTTATTATAATATGAAAAATACAAGCTGGAAATGAGTAATAACATCCAGAAATAGGCTTTATAACAGGCTTAATAATCATAGTCTTGGAGTTGGAGAAAATCTACACATGAGAAAAAAACCAGTACTCTCCATTTATTATTGTGCTATCAGTAAGAGGGAAAAAAATATTTTCAAATGTTATTTTTGCAACAAAAAAAAAAACATGGTTGTGAAGAAGATAATATAACCAAGCTCTCTAAATAAAAAAATAAATATATAAATGCTCAATGTCAGTTATTACTTGAAAAACACTGAAGCATGTGTGACAGTCAGAGTCGACAGAAGAACTGGGCCAGGTTTTCCCAGGTGTTTCGCAAAAAACTAAACAGGAAATGTTCTTAAAAAAGTGTAAGACGTGTAGTGTACCTGAAACTATGAAAGCATGTCTTAAAGGCAGAAGGTTGCTACTCCATGTATTGACATTTATTTTCATTCCCTTTACTGATCTTTATAGTAGAACATGGGTGTTAGGTAGAAAGCATTTAAACTTTGCTTCATGGCATTTTATTAAATAAAACATTTGCACAGTACTTGTGTTATGAGTATATAGAAATGTGTTTTTTTTCGAAGATTTTAAAGGCTGGTTTTCCTTGAAAGTGAAAACACAGGGTGGTGAAATAGAAGCATTCCAAAAAGTAGCTAATTTAAATGCAAACATATAAAACACCACCAAGTATTCTTGAACATTCTTGAACATGTAACTGAAAACATTGAACGATAATCATGGAAAGACAAATGTAAGACAAAGTGTAGAGTGCAGGGTGACTATCACATTAACACTACAATAGGAAACTGGTGTATGTATGTCATCATTGACATGATTAAGACATGGATGTGCAATGGCTGCTGGGAAACAGTCCATGGTTCATAATTACTTATAAAAAAAGCCAATTATTTCATTTCTATTTCACTAAATGAAATCTTACATTTATATCCTAATCTTCTCAAATTTGAATGAATAGAATTTGATTAAAAAGTTCACAGTAGGAAAATTATTAGTAATCGCCACATCATTCATTGTGGTGGATGAAGTACCCAAAGCATGTACTAAATTAAAGGTAAAGAAACACAAGTTAAAATATTGCTCCAATAAAAGTAAAGGTGTCCCTTTAAACATTCACTTAATTAAAAATACATAAGTATTTGCTTAAAAATTTATTTAAGTATACCAAGTACTAGGATTTATTATGGCTACAATATTCTATTATAATTTTAGTCACAAGACTTGCTTAATCAACTCAGTTAATGTAAAAAGGCTTCATGTTACACACAAATCTATTATTAGAATGATATTAATGAGTCAAACACTGATTTATATCTATTACAATTATCATTAACAAGACTCCTTCTTTTCAACTACTTCAAAAATCTTTCTTTCGGCTTCTCCCATTAGGGGTTGCCACAGCAGATCATCTGCATGTTTGATTTGGCACATGTTTTTATACTGGATGCCCTTCCTAACGCAACCCTCCCCATTTATCCAGGCTTGGGACCGGCACTGAGAGTGCACTGGCTTGTGCAACCCTAATGGCTGGGGTCGGTTCCCTGACCGGGGATCGAACCCGGGCCGCAGTGGTGAGAGTGCCGAGTCAGGAGTTTCTTGCATCATTTATTCCTCTCAAAATGGTCTGCTTGCGGTTGAACTGACACTGATCTGTATGATCGTGCTAAATAGATACGAATAAATAAATCACAACAAGTTCAAAACAGAGCGCATGCTCTACCCTGGTTATATCACTGTTGAGAGTTGTTATATAACTTTCTCATTCCACCACCAGGTCTCTTTGTCTTCCTTTCTATTTTCAGATTTCACACCATGTACCTTTCAAGCTCCTCCCTTATCACTTCTTCAATAGTTGACCAATCATCCAGCACCTCTTCACCACCACCGAGCCCCTGTCTGACCTCTTCCCTGAATCTCACACTACAGTTTTCCTCCTTCAGTTTCCACCATCTTATTCTTCTTTTACAGTCCTTACTTTCCTGCTCTTCTTCTTAATCTCCAAAACCATCCTACAGACCACCATTCGATGCTGTATAGCTACACTGTCCCTTGCCAACACCTTACAGTCTCCAATCTCCTTCAGGTTGCAGCTCCTTCATAGAACATAGTCCACCTGTGTGCACCTTCCTCCACTCTTATACGTCACCCTATGATCCTAATTCTTCTTTAAATAAGTGTTCACCATGCCATTTCCATCCTTTCCACAAAATCTACCACCATCTGCCCTTTCACATTCCTCTCCTTAAGGCCATACCTACCCATCACCTCCTCATCACCTCTGTTCCCTTCACCTGCATGGCCATTGAAGTCTCCCCAAATCACTAATCATTCATTCCTAGGTACCCCTTCTACCACTTCATCTAACTCACTCCAGAATTTTTCCTTCTCTTCCATCTTACAACCCACTTGTGGAGCATAAGCACTGATGACATTTATCATCACCCTTCAACTTCCAGCTTCACGTACATCGCTCTATCGGAATCTCTCTTCACCTCCACTACACTCTTACTAAACTTTTCCTTCAGGATCACCCCTACACCATTTTTCTTTCAGTCCATACCATGATAGAACAGGTTAAACCCCCCTCCAATGTTCCACTTGGTCTCCTGAACACACAACATATCTACCTTGCTCCGCTCCATCATTTCAGGGTCCCCTCTCCCTTTAAAAGTCATAGTACCAACATTTAAATTACCCGCCCTAACCTCCACTCTCCTACACTTCTCCTTTCCCTGCTACTTCTGCATATGTCTTTCCTATCTCCTTCTCCTCCTATGGCTGAAGTTTGCCCAATTGTAGGTTTATGTTTCACATATCTGATTTAACACGTTTTATGCTGGATGCCCTTCCTAACGCAACCCTTCCCATTTATCCGGGCTTGGGACTAAGAGTGCACTGGCTTGTGCCACACTAATGAGTACACATATGCGAAAAAGCTACTCAAGTACAGTAACAAATTACATTTACTTTGTTATTGTCTACCACTGGTCATCACAGGGGGTAACAGGTTTCAGCATCATCCCTTCACAGCACTGGTCTCGGTTCATCCCAACATCAGTGGGAAAATAAACACCGATTAATTTACGTAGTTCTAGTCTTTTTATTAGTTTGTTTAGACATTTACTTGTCCATTGTTATCTTTACTGAGTGTGTAAATGTGCTACTTTGTTTTCATGGAAGTGAAGAGTATTATGACATTTTGATGAGACTTCACGCTAACGGACTTCACGCTTTTCAAAAATTGTATTTGCAGGAATCAAATAAACAAATAATTAATAATTACATATAATTAAATACATAGGTTTTAGTATATTGTCGGAATAAAAACTCAATTTTGATCAAAACCTCACTTTATCACTTTGATATTTGACACGATTTCAAGATTGGCATGCATCATTATTTTAATCTTGATCAGTCATATCAAGGATGAAATTCTAACATGATTAAGAAACATGCACCACGATTCCTGTCATTTCCCTGCCACTTATTGCTGAATTTAGCTTTTTTTTTTCAAGTCACGTGGATGGAAGCTACATGTTGTCTTATTACAAAACTGCAATCTGCCAGATCTTTTAACGAATCATCACTGTGAGCAATATGTCATGCTTGTGATCCGCTCCAATCAAGGTTACTTTCTGTGCTAGTGATTGGACAGTGGCCAGTAACACCAGTAAGAAGTGTCACCCAGCGCCGCTTCACAGCCTGCAGATCTGCATGTCTGTCCTTTTTTAGTCAGCTCTAAATCCTTCCAATAGCTTGCTGTGTGCTTACTAAATCTGTTTTAACAGCACCTAATAACACAGTGGGCCAGCCAGATAAGTCAGTAGGTGGAGTTTAGTTTAACTCAGCGGATCCTTCATTAGGAGGAGTCTCTGTGGGTTGAGATTTTGTGGTTTTGAGTTCAGAGCAGTTCTCCTCATGGTTCTTAGGATTCTGGGGAATTTGGAGTATTTAACCTAAACAGTAATCAGAAGACGGTATCAGGAATAAAAGAAAGTGCAGCTTAGCCAAAGAGTAAAAAACAACCCAATAATAAGGTTGGGCAAAAAATATATTTTACTCATATTAAGAATGAGTCATGAAAGAGAGGAATCTTTTTTGCAGTACCCCCCCATGCTCAATCTACACAGAAAAAGTATTTATAAAAATTATAGCTTATAAATAACACAAGCCATTAGCTAGCAAGAAAGCTAAGAAGCATAAAGCTAAGCACCGAGCCAATTGATTAAATGAAGGCTGTTAAATGTAGGTTCTTGTTGAAAAATCCATCATTACTGGATGAAACTGCAGTTACTGCCTGAATTGTCCTGTGTATACATTATGTATAGTAATTAGTATATACATTTTATAAATAGCTTTAACTAACCACATTTGGTTAAGATGAGCTTGAGTTTGCTGGACTGTTCTTGACTCTTTAAAATTAAGATTTATTTAATTAAATTTATTTATTTAGAAGGCTACTGGTAAGGCAACATATATAATCATTTAAAAATGATTTAGCAGATCTCAAGTCTCTTCCTCAGTTATTATTATTATTTTTTTTTTACGACCCTGACACTAATTAGGAAAATAGACAAAATGTAGTTAACAAGCATCCACTCTAAAGGTACAAGGACTCTAAAGGACTTTTTAAATTAATTTTAATTTATTTAGTTAATTTTTTTTAATGAATAAATATATATATATATATATATATATATATATATATATATATATATATATATATATATAAATGTGTGTAGAACCAGCCTCTCTTCTTCCCTTGATCTTGATCTTTTTGATTCTGAACTTCCTGTAAAACATTGAACTTGTGCTATATTAAGGCAGTATATATGTATTAAATATTTCATAAGACAGAATTTGATCCCAAATGGCCATGTTGTATGACACAAAAAAATAAAACGAACATGTTTTATAACTGTAATGGACGACTCATGGAAAATAATGTTCAATCATGGGGTAGAATGGATTCACACATTTATGTGAAAATTATTTCGAGTATTTGAATGATTATATTTGGAGGTAAAGTGTAATTACTGTATAGTGTCCTGGAAAGGGCTAAGTGTTGCTTTCTAAATAAAAAAGCTTTATTGGTGTTAGTTGGTGTTCAAGAGTGCTTTGTTGTTTTTGTTTTGTTGTGTTTCCTGGGGAAGGGGGTGCTTTTAAGGAAATAATCCTTACACTACAGTATATACCTACAAGTATGAGTATCCACAAGTATCCATCCATTCATCCATTCATCCATCCATCCATCCATCCATCCATCCATCCATCCATCTATCTATCTATCTATCTATCTATCTATCTATCTATCTATCTATCTATCTATCTATCTATCTATCTATCTATCTATCTATCTATCTATCGTAATGTGCAAAAGTTTTTGGCAGATGTGAAAAAATGCTGCAAAATAAAAATGCTTTCAAAAATAAGTATTAGTTGATTTTTATCAATTAACAAAATAAAAAAATTAATGGACAAAATAGAAATCCAATTCTAATCAAACAATTACCCAAAAACTATTAGTTTCAGGACTTCTTGTTCTCCTCTATGGTGAAAACAGTTCATAATGACATTGCCTGATTGTTTGAGGTCATTGTCCGGCTGCAGAACAAATTTGCGGCCAATCAGACATCATGGTATTGCATGATGGATGAGTATCTGCTTGTATTTCTCAGCATTGAGGACACATTTACTCCTGACTAAATCTCCAACTTCATTTGCAGAAATACAACCTCAAACTTGCAGGAAACCTCCACCATGCTTCACTGCTGCCTGCAGACACTTATTTTTGCACCGCTTTCCAGCCCTTCAGCAAACAACTTGCCTACAGCTACAGCCAAATATTTAACATTTTGAGTGATCAGTCCTGAGCACTTGCTGCAATTTTTTTTGCCTGCAGTTTCTATTTTGTTTTGCATAGTTGCATAGTCACTAAACCTTGTTTTCACATAAGAAGACTTTTTGGCCAAATGAAGACCACTTCTGTCCAGACTTCTGCAGTAAATGGGTGTATTTTGGCCCCTTCGGTTTCCACTAGTTCTTTGCTGTTGGCACTGCTGGACATCTTCCAGTGTGTGAAGCATGATGTGCCTTTCATCCGCTGTATTAAGTTTCCTTGGCCGACCACTGCGTCTACAGTCCTTAACATTGTCTGTTTTTTTGTGCTTCTGTGAAATAGCTTGAACAGCATGTCTTAAAACCCCCAAGTCTGCTTTGAAATCTTTGCCTCAGAAAGAACCTGCTGATGAAGTAAACTACCTTGTGTCTTGTTGCGGTGTTCAGTCTTGCCATGGTGTATGACCTTTGACATAAACTCTCTTCGGCTAGATACAGTGGATACCCTGTAGCTAATCTTATAAACGTATCATTCCTTGTGAATGGCCTGATTAAACCTTTGGGTACACAGTGCATAACCTCAATGACACAATGTTCTGACAAAGCAAAAAAAAAAAAGATTCCTAAAGCATCCTGTGTAAAAAAATAAAAAGCTTCATCCAGTCCCAGAGAGCAATTCACCATGGCACATCTTTGCCTTTGAAATATTCCATAGTGAAGGCATGCCTGGAACAATTGGCTCCCATCAAAGAGACCAGCTGGCAGGAGCAGTGCTTAAACTTTGAGTTTTGGGGGCTTTTGACTCTGGCAATGTTGTTTACTTAGGCAAAACTGAAAAGAACAAAAAAAGAACGTAGCATGCTTAAAGCAAGTGCCTTATAAATTAAAAATGACAGCAAAACAGTGCCATGAGATATCGTTTTTGTTTGTGTCACAAGATCCTGGCTATCGCTAATTCTAGTGACGATTTATTTATTTATCTATTCAGTCATTAATTTATTCATTTATTTATTCATTCATTCATTTATTTATTCTATTTTTTTTTTCACCAGAAGTAAAAACAAATAAATAAATAAAAGAGCTTTCCTCTGAGCACTGTGAAATATTTACAAGCGTGTGTTGGGTATGAGTTATGTGCCAGAAAGCGAAGGAATGAAAGAGTGACCAGCGACATAAGAGTGAAAATCAAGAGCAGTAATCAGGAGCGGTTGCGCTTGTTATTCACGCCTCTGTTGTTATTCATGGAATGACTCATGGAGCTTGCAGCACCAGGGGAAGATTAAGGGTGTATTTTACTCACCAGAGACAAACTGATACGTTCGAATGACCACCTGGTAATCATTCAGTCATATGTTGTTACAATCATAGCATAATTTAATTGATGAATAATAGTATTTTGGAATATATTATGTGGTTTGGGGAAAAGGAGCCGATAGGATGCTAATCAAGTAATCCAAGTGGTTTGAATTTATTACACCTGCAAGTCTGTTTCACATTGCTAATGCTGTTTTATAGATGGACTCACCGCTGAAGGGGATGGGTCCACATGGACAGCTCAAAAAGACAATCGAACAAAAACACTTCGTTTGGAAATAAAAAATGTTGGACTGCAATTAATATTCCGGTACAGTGGCTTAGGTCTAAGATTTCCATAAATGGGTTTTCATTCAAATCTTCATCAGTGAATAACCGATAACGTTGACAATGATGAAACTATGATGAATGAACTTCGGGTGTCAACCAGATGCAGTTATGTTCCCTTTAGGGTCCTTTTTCGAGGTTTCTTCCTTATATCATTACATAGATGTTTCGGCTTGTTCATTAGGGATAAACTTGTAGGGACACATTTTTGAGTTAAAACAATTATATTCTTGATCATATTCTTAATTTTAATTTCTTTAAGGCTTATGCCATATGTGGTTCTTTTCCAAGCTGTTACCACAAAGCTGGGGGCACACAATTGTCTTTGGCTGTGGTATAATAACATTTTGCATTCACCTGAACTTGAAAACCCAAACCTCTTACAGCATGGCAATGCCCCTGTGCACAAAGTGAGCTCCATGAAAATAAGGTTTGCATGGTTTGGAGAGGAAGATCTTGAGTGGCCTGCTATAGAGCTCTGATCTCATCCCTAGTGAACCTTTGGCGTGAATTGGAACACTGACTGCACCCCAGGCCTCCTCACCTCACCTACATCAGAACCTGACCTGAATACAATGGTAGCTGGAGATCTAAAAAAAACGAATGAATGAATGAATGAATGAATTAATGATTTAATCAAACTTCCTTTTGACACTGACCCAGATTTGTTGTTGTGAGATGGGTTTACAAGTCTGGCCTTCCTGTTTTCTTTAAAATAGGAAGTCCATGTCTGGAATGTCCTGTGCAGCGTGCACCCAGACATCGAATAAATGATGGCCTAGTGCTGGCCTAAACTTACCACTGTCATCTGGCTCACATAGCACATTGGAGTGACGGCAATAAACACATCTGGAACGGGATGCCAGAACATTGCTATAACTCATGGCTGATAAGACCATATCTCAGGGATGATATGGACTAGAACATGAACTTGCTTATTTGCTACAAATAAAATGCTGCAAAAGCTTGAGGTCTTTGTAGTGCACAGTAATGGAAAAAGGAAATGGGATTTTTGACTGTTTTTGTGCTCATCCAAGCAAGTGTCAAAATTTTGAAAATGTTATCAAATGGAGTCTCATAGTGCCTAGAAGAGAAAGCTTTGTTGTCATAGATTAGAAGAATCTGTATATGCTTAGTCCCCCAAATAAACCTATCAGTATCTGTATTTGGTTGTACACCAGAAGTGAATGTGGTCTAAAATGCTACTAGAAAAATATGAAAAACAAAAGAGGCAAAAAAATTTTGTCAATTCTGACACAAACAGTTCCTCATCCTTAGCTACATCACTTAAGATCATAATTGATCTCAATTACAGAGGTGTGCAGGACATTGTGGTTTAGGCAGTTACTAAGAAAACATTATATGTACAAAATTGGGACACTTGACCTTTTCTGCCATTTGTGATTCTTCTCTAAACTGTTACCATAAAGCTGGAGGCACACAAGTGTATAGGATGTCTTTGGACGTGGTTAATAATATTTACTTGGGCTTGGAAACCTAAAGCTGTTCCAGCATGGATTATCCATCTACGCACAGAATGAGCTCCATTGAGATATGGTATACATGGTTTGGAGAGGAAGAACTTTAGTGGCCTGCTATAGAGCTTTGATCCCAACCCTACTGGACACCTTTGGGATGAATTGGAACAATGCCTGCACCCCAGGCCTCTTCACCTCAACTACCTGACTACTAGTGGCTGATGAACACAAATGTCAACAAGCACACTCTAAAATCTAATAGAGCATCTTCCATCAATAAGTATGGTATGTGCTTTTAGAGCATCGCATTCCACATTTATGTGGAATGCGATGCTCTAAAAGCACATACCATACTTATGACCAGGTATCCATAAACCTTCAAAGAAATATCTACCCAAAACTGGGTACTTACAACTTACAATCCCTAAATTTGTATGTGCAAGGGAAATTAAACTCTTTTTTTGACATATATTGCCTTAGAAAAAGCAGTATATGGCCCAGCACTGGTCCGGTGCTTAGAGTGAACTATAATGGCACTCCTTGGAGCAAAGAAGACTAAAGACCTTGCTCTAAGTCTTAAAGGTGACAGAGGCAGTGATAACCTCTAACCCTCCAATCAATAGCACAGAGTCTTAAACACAAAGGCAACAATACCTTCTTTGGCAATACCATCTCTGTATTAAATTTGGTTAGTTGAATTTGGCCTATTTTTTTAATATTTACCAAAGTACATCATGCTGCATACATTAAGGCCACAAGACACTAGCTGTCAGTATAAATTAGTCATGTTTGGCCTCAAATTAGCTGCTATTTAGGTGTCTCAAGGTGTGAAATGATTCTCCATTGAATTGTCCTTTATGTATCATTTTTGTACATGGCTTATAATGAAGGGATTTTTGTTTAACATGTTTAGAGTCATTACCAGTTGGGTTGTTCTGCAGGAAAAACAGAGTATAGCTCAAAGTAGGCTGTCTGTGATCAACTAAATCAAGTTATCAACTGATGTGGATTTAATTAAATGCATTAGACCTATGAGTCGGTCGATACACCAGTTGCTGAGAGAGATTTCATTATTACATGTTTGCTTCAAACCCCAAAGAAATCGGATCAAGGCTCAAGGAGCCATTCACAGCAAAGAATACAAATATTTAATACTTAAATGATTGCATTCAGCTCTTTCATTTGTCATGTGGAAATTAAAAGCCAGTTAGGAAACTCCCCTTGCAAATATGCTAGTAGTTACAGTGGAAGAGATGACCTTTTATATTAGCCTTCTCCTGTCAAATTCTCCCCCTCTCCCATGCTTCATTTCTTTTTCTTTTTTTTTTTCCTGTCTCCCCCTCCCATGCTTTCATCTGGGAGTCCCTGGCCATATTAAGGAAGCAAATTGTCCATTACAAAAAGTCATTAGACTCTGTGAATACATTAGACTTTGTTATGGTGTGGAATATTGTTTTCCGTTTTAATCAATCCGTTACCACATTGGAACAAATCAAGGACAGTGCTATCATCATTGGCCGGATCCTTGTGCCGCGGATTCTCCTATAGTGAGTTAAATTGATCCAAGGAAGGTACAAGGGACAAGAACTTAAAGGCCTCAAGTTTGTTCTGAAGTAAAAATCAATCCTTATTACAGTCTTTTTTTCAAGAGCTTTGCTTGTTAATAATAACTTGCCATATTATGGGAAGTTCTAGAACAGGGGTGTGTAATCTCTTCCATAAAGGGCTGGTGTGGGTGCAGATTTTCATTCCAACCAAACAAGTCCACACCAAATTGTACCTGTTAAATCTAACATTCTTTATTTTCTTTTTAATGACTATCAGGTGTTGCCCTTAATTGTTTGGAATAAAAAACTGTGGCCCACACCAGCCCTGTGTGGAAATGATTGGACACTTCTCGTCTAGAGATTTCTATAGCTTGAAAGTGTAGGTTAACAACTGGGTGAAAAAAGGAAAGGGAAAAAGGAGACAGCATATTTAAAATTCAACCTTATCAGGGAATTTATATTATTCACTTGAAATTTAGTAGATCGCATATGGTACAAAACAAGCTTGGAAAATATCTGCTGATACAGTTGGGTGTCATTTGGCATGGGATGAGCCATCTGTTTTGGGATGGTCGCACCCAGAAAGCAAATGATCCTAGGCCAAATATGGTCGGGTTTAGGTACAAAATCTAAAAAACCCTACAAAAATGCCACAAATTGCAAATTACAAGTGTAATATTTGCCAAATGTGAACCATTTTTGAAGTTTGAAAAATCTAATCCTTTTAATGCAATATACCTTTATTCTTTGCATTTGGACCAACTGTACATTCTGGTCCCTATGAGATATGGTCTCATCAAAATGGAGTCTTCTGGCAGCCCCGGTCAGATGAGTTCGGCATTGTTCTGCTATGTGCTATGTGGTCCAGATGAGTAAAAAAAAAAGGGTTCGGAATTGGGCCAATGCAGTTAAAGTGAAATTGGACTGTATGTCATGCCAATATCTTGTTGACTACTGCAGAAGCAGTGCAACCCTGGACTAAGTTTTGCTTTGAAAAAACTGTTGCGCCATGTAATATTGCCCAACTGATCAATAGTCTATGAGGAGAGATTTTTGTATGATTCTACCTTATTAAAAGGATACTATGTGAGAAATTTCACTTTAATAAATCTCATCCGCAACATGATGCATACATTTTTTTTTTTTCTCGTCTTCTCCCTAATTTGGAAACATGCCACTTCCCATACTCAGAGGAAACTACTATCTGCCCTCCACAAATAAGATCACAATTGGCTTGTGTTGCTGTGATTGGATGTGTTGCAGCTTATCCGATCTTGTGTGTTTTTTTCTACATTTGTTCACTCATCTGGCCAGAAAAACATACTCTAATTGTATAATCTATGATTAAATTGCTCACATGTATTTGTTGTCACCATTCTGCCTACCCAGAATGTGAATACATTAAAAGTGAATACACTTATGTGTGTAATGAATCTTTATTGTAAGAGGAAAACTGTTAGGAATTTTGCCTCAGAAAACATGGACTATTGTATCAAGACTATTTTCCTTTACCAGACAAACACACAAGAGAAGCAACAAGCAAGAAGAAGAGAGAAATTATGCTGGAATTTTGATGAACAATAAGTACATTTCACTTGTAATTTGTCACTGTGTTTACCGTCTCCTTGTATTATGTTGTCGCACTAAATTGTTGCTTGCACTAAATGTCGTACACGTGCATTTTATTTTGTTAGTTTCACTGTGTACTCAGTAATATTCGAAATGACAATGAAAGCCTACTTTACTTGACTTAATATTTGATACTGACATTTAACCATCAAAATGTTGAATAATTTGAATAAATGGGATTATTGTTAATACTGTATGTCTCTCTTTTATTCTCCAACATTTTCCGTTTATCCAGATGTTGTCTATTAGCAGTAAAAGCAAACTGCTTCACTGTTATAATTATGAAGTCATTTCACTGCGTATTTACGGTGTTTAATTAATCCTGAAGAATGTCTCTGAGGAACATCATCTAGACCTATTGCAAAGTTAATAGTTCTCTGGATTGTTTCTCTGTGGGAAACAGTTAAAGTTTCAGTGTAGCTCTTTACATCATATAATTTTCCTTCCGAAAAAGATCGCAAGTAGATTCCTTTTAGCTCCATTAGCCACCCAAGGAACCATTAAAAAAACGTTCTTTTTTTTTTTTCAAGCCTTGTTCAGATCGGATAATAAAAACGGTAAAGAAAAGCCTCTGATCTGAAAGCTTCATGTAGATAGCTTTACTGATATAATAACATCAACTCTACCATTAATTAGAAAGTCACAATTCATCCTTAATGGTCAGTCAGCAGCTGAAATAGACAATAAAAAGACCCATTTACTTAGAAAAGCTTTAGGTTATTTAATAATACTGAGTATGGTACTGAGTATAAAAGATTAAAAAAAAAAAAAGAAAGAAACTGTAAATGTATTATATGTAAGTTGATTTTTTGTCCTTAACAGTTTTTTGTTATTCCAAAGCTTCATCTCTGCATGTTATAACTTGTTTAAAAAAACAATCAGCAAGCCATGAATTCAGATTTTTTAAAAAGGATTATTTCCCCTTGGTCGCCCCAGTCAGTCAAATTGTAATCAGTAAAACTGCAGCAGTCCATTTCTTTGGATCCTTATATCCTCCAAGGATAATTAAAATCATATCATCAGTAACAAACTGTGAAAACCATTTGCCATATGTTTCCCATATGCTTGTATGTCGATCATGCCAAATATATACAGTAGCGAGAATATGAAGTAGCCTATAGTAAAACTATATGAAATATATTTTGATATTTATGCACATGTTTAATGCCTCTGGTTTTGAGGAAAAAAAAGAAACCTCATTAAAAATGATGCAACTCGATGCCAGAACGAATCTGAATGATGGCACCTGTGACGTCAATGACATCTAGTGCAAATACAATTTATGGACGTTCTACGGATGACAGAAAGGGCACTGTAAAAAAAAATCAAAAATTAATTTGCGCACCAATAATGAATCTATATTTTATGGAATTATTTGATGCTGCAATAGGCAATTATAGTCATAATTACTTATTTCCATAATGACATGCTGTATAAAGAGTTTCAAGAATAGTGTTTAATTTAAGAGCCATTTAGTCTCCAAAAAGTCATGCCACAATGCCAGGAAAACAGGAAGTCACTGAATATGAACTACTGTTATAAACAAGAGGTCAACAATGTTTATTCGTGTCAAATAAAAGTAATGATTCATCGCCACATGGAAAGGACATTGACGGATTCATTTGCTAGCCATTTTTACCTGAGCAACATAATAGTTAGAATGCAGTCAAAAACAAAGCTGACCATTAAATTAGAGGCTTATGGAAATGCCCAAAACTAAATTGAAGTCACTACATTGCATAAGTGCTGTCTGTTGCTATTTAATGCATTATATATATATATATAAATAAACACAATATTGCTGCATATTGTAATTTTAAATGTTATTATAGATGTGCTGTAAAAACATTTCAACACAGAAAAACAAGCTACAGATTTACATTGAACAATAGGACCAAACTCTATGTCATGCCATAGTCGTTTCAATTGCATAATTACAACTATATATATGTATATATACATATATATATATATATATATATATATATATATATATATATATATATATATATATATATATATATATATATATATATATTCACTATATAGACAAAAGTTTGCCGACATGTATGATTTTTGAGCATCTGTTCTCACAATAATGTTATAATAAATCCCACTCCTCTGGAAAGATGTTCCACTAGATTTTGGAGTGTGGGTTTAGAGATTTTATTTACAATTTATTTACAATCAAATACCAAACTCAGCTATCCCAACTCATTTAGTCACATGGATCTTAGTAAAGTTAGGTACGGATTGAGATGAGGGGGCCTGGGGTGAGGTCAGCATTCTATTTCATCCAAAAGCTCTTTAATAGGGCTGAGGTGAAAACGCTCCAACAGGCTACTTAAGATCTTCCATTCCAACCCAAGTAAACTCAGGGTGTTAGATTTGTGCACAGGGACATTGTCATGCAGGAACAGGTTTGGATCTTCTAATTCAAGTGAAGGGAAAATGTAATGCTACTGGATCCAGAAACATTGAAAAAAATTGTGTCCCTCCAACTTTGTAGTAACAGATTGGAAAAGAATTGCATGTAGCTGGAAGTGTCATACTTGTGTGAACACGTAGAGATGCATTGATGGCATTTTCAGAACAAATACCTTTTTGTCCTTAGTGATATTTAAAGGAAAATGGTATTAATCAATCAAGGAACACAAGTTTTGCCATGGAATGTGCATGTGTGTATGTTCAAAGCTACTAGATTTGTTCTAAATAAAGCCATAAGCTAGGTTGTTGCCTTGGATTGAAAGAGCTGGTTTTGTTCCACTTATAGAAAAGCTTTTCTGTGCAGCTGTAAATGAAGCCTGCTTCACGTATTTTATTGTTTTGGAATCCCTCATTGCCAGTGATCAATAGCAGCTGATTGACAAAAACCACACACTGGCAAATGGCTCTTATTTCCACTTGACTAGCATCATTTTTTTTCCCTCACAACTTTGAAAAATAAAACCTGTGTCATACTTCAGAAAAGCATTATAAAGCTGTAGTCAAGTTTTATTGTTTCTCCCAACTTCACCTTCCACAAAGTTAACAGCTGCCCTTTGGTTTTATTCAATTAAACAAATATCTGCTGTTCCCAATATGGCTATTAAATCTAAATTATTCTCACTGCCTATGAAAAATTATTTTTTAGCTAGAAACAATTCAAACTGTATTTTCATTACAGCCAAACAACCAACCAAGCTGTCTTGCTTTTTGGAAAAAACAGTCCTGCATCCATGATCTAAGTAAATCAGATTGGATAAATCTGACAAAAATTTAGTTATATAAATATAACTAAATATGATTAATATTGTATTTTTTATTATGAAAGCATTTTGTTAGAAGTATATTTTTTTCACAACCAGGGCAGTTTGAAATCTTTTAAATAGAGCATTTGCAAAGCAGTACAGTATATGGACCATATAAGCTTTTGATTTCACTGCATTATCCACAACAGTTTCCAGGAAAAATGCTTTGAACTTTTTGAATTATTTAAAATTCTCATATCACAATACTGCACAAGTTTAAGAATGTAAGAAGCTCTGGCCTGCATCATTTCCATCTTGCTGATACAGCAACATTGAGAAAATGTTTTGTTGTTGTTTTTGTTATTGTTGTTGTTTTTGAGTCGGTCACATGACTTGGTCACTTTTTGAAGATTTTCTCAGTCCACTCTACAAGGCAAAAATGGTATTTTCTCCACAAATATTCAATCTCAGTTTGGCTAAAATGGAGTGAAAAACATTTGGTTTTAAAATGTGTCTGGATCCATGTAAATGAAAAATAGAAGACAAATCCTGATAAGTGATATGTGTGAAATGTATACAGCCTATAAGCGAATATGGAATCATAAAGCATAAATAAATAAATAAAAAACTTGTGACCATATGATTGGGTCCCATTTTTTTGTTATAATAACTTCCACTCTTTGGAAAGATGTTCAGCCACAAGGGCATTTAGGTGCTGTAGTATGGTGAGTAAATTAGCTAAAGTCAGGTACTGAAAAAAATCAGGTTTGTTAATATGTTTGTTCATATAGTGATGGATGGATGGATGGATGGATGGATGGATGGATAGATAGATAGATAGATAGATAGATAGATAGATAGATAGATAGATAGATAGATAGATAGATAGATAGATAGGTAGATAGGTAGATAGATAGATAGATAGATAGATAGATAGATAGATAGATAGATAGATAGATAGAGATAATCTTATTTCCTGTTTGAACCTTAATTCAACTTTGTAAAACAAATGGAAAAAAAAACATTGTATTATATAAATAAAGAATCAAAACAGATGTTTACAAAAAAAACCCATACATTTCTTTTACAATCCGTTTTTATAGCTCATTTTTCTTAGTCGTGTTTATACATCTTGCATATGTTGCTCTAAATCCGACAAAGTCAACCTGCCGCCTCCCACACCGTGACAGAACATCAGAATGAATGGACAGAATTCCCCCCAAATGGACAGGAAACAGAAGGACGGACACAACGATCCACCTGTTTCCTATCCAACACACCAGGTGTTGCTAGGAAACTGCCACCTGGTTTGGCGGATGTGACATCGCCGACAGGTAATTTGAAGTGGAGGAAGATGGATGGGAAAGTGACATGGTGGAAGTGGATGAGATTCAGGGGTTGGCAATTAGCAGCGCCGTGGGCTGGAAGGGTGTGCCAGAGTGTGATATGAAACAAAAGTCATTTAAGAAAGGACATAGAAAAAGGTTTTTGGTTAAAAATACATGGCTTTGTTTGAATAACTTATAGAATGGGTGAATGCTAAAAAAAAGGCTTTTTTTCTGGAATGTTGTTGCTGAAGTTGCTAATGGACACGGCTGGCTTTAAGCTGCATTTTTTGGTGCTGAGATTTAGCAGCAAAACTACCGACAACAAAAATATTAAAAGTGGTTTAAAACCACCAAGCTTTTCAACAGGACAGGATTTAACCATGCACTTAACCATAGCACATGCTGTTTTTAATTTGTCACTCACGGCTGCATTAAGAGTTGGAGCCACTGTTTTAAGGTCACCATCTACCTTTAAGTACTAAGATTAACAGCACAAACTTAAAAAACACAAACCAGTGCAAAGGCTGGTCTATTTGCCTTTTTTTTAAACAGATTTGTTTCATAAATGAGAGATTTTTTTATTTTTATTTAATGGAGCCATAATGCTTCCTTTTTTCTCTTAATAAATTGAGTGGTTACTCAGTGGTTCAGGTCAATCTGAAGGTCACTAGTTCAAATCCCTGCACCACCAAACTGCCACTGCTGGGCCCTTGAGCAAGGCCCTAACCCCTTAAATGCTCAGTAGTAAATCACTTTGGATAATTGCATCTGCCAAATGCCATAAATCTAAATGTAAATAAATGACCCCATATGGTTTCCTTTGGACTCTGAGAGATAAAAAAAAACAATGCTTTCGAGAAGCTTTATCATATAATCTAACAAAACATTATAGAACAGACCTGGCTTTACACATGAACAGGTACAGGGAACACAGAAGTCAAAAATTAGTCATATGTCAGACTGCAGATTGTGCCACCGAGATCAAACTGAAAATGGAAAGCCAACATAGATTTAAGCTCCCCTGGGCTTCTAAATTCTCTTCCTTGACCTTGGCTATAACATGTCACAAATCATTAGCTCCTCAATAAAGAGACAACAGCAAATAGTTCTGGCTGGAACATGAGATAAAATAGAGGTTACATGAGTTAAGAGAACGTGGCCTGGAATGGAAATTGTGGACTATTTGGTATGAAGTAGGAGTTCACACTCTATGGACCGAGCAAACAACGTACCATGAGGTAGGAGTGTATGGCGAAGAATGGAAATAGGAGTTTATGGTCCAGTGAGTGTGTGTGTGTGTGCGTGCGTGCGTGTTGAGGGCAGCAACTCAACAAATAGCTGCACGGTATGTTGCTGTGTGTATAGAAACTTTGAGTGTTATCAGGGTCAAGACTATAATAGTTTTGTTTCAAACTATACTGAATGTTGAAGGTGGTTTGGGATATGATGGGAGCATATTAAAAAGAGAGAAGAAAATGTATTCATGGAGCCGTGCTGGAACAGGTTTGGGTTTCCAATTTTAAATAACAATTTTCCAAGCAATATTTTACCGCTTTGAAAGACTATTCAATTGTGTTCCTCAAGCTTTGTCGTAACAGTTCAGAGAAGAACCACGTGTTAGATTAGATTAGATCAGATTCAACTTTATTGTAATTGTGCAAGGTAGATTTACAGAGCAAATTAAATGCAGTAAGCATTTAACCAGAAGTGCATAGGTGGACTATATACAATAAATAAATACCAGTGTAAGTAAGGGTATGGGGTCCATATGTTCAGGGGTGAGGGAGAATATTGTACAGAAGGTGCAGTAGGTTATAATATATATACAATATAATGTGTGTATATGTCGGGAGATAACCTGCTCAAATAACATGATATAGTTATGGACAAGTATAAGGTTCCCTGGTGGTCTAGTGGTTAGGATGCGGCGCTCTCACCGCTGCGTCCCTTGTTCGTTCCCCAGTCAGAGAACCAACCCCAGCCACTCTTAGTGCCAGTCCCAAGCCCGGATAAATGGGGAGGGTTGCGTTAGGAAGGGCATCAAGAGTAAAAACATGTGCCAAATCAAACATGCGGAGGATCCGCTGTGGCGACCCCTAACGGGAGAAGCCGAAAGAAAGTTATGAACAAGTATAAATGTTGTATGATACAGTATATACAGAAGGAACATGGGTGGAATATACAGTAGTGTGGTGATAAGTCATAGATGGTGCAAAAATGCATAGTGGATCAGCAGTGCAAAAAAAAAAAAAAAAACCCAAAGTGACAATATATATATATATATATATATATATATATATATATATATATATATATATATATATATATATATATAAAATGCTGCTTTTAATACACACAAATTTACAAACAAGATTATCAGCAAAGCAAAAATGGTGCACACGGCCAAAGAAAAAAAAAAAGGAATAAATCAAACCTGAGCTGCTTGAGCAATGTGCTGTCATATGGGGCTGCGAGAAAGAATGTGGAAAAATGAAGGACAGACATACAGTTGAAAGGCTGACTCAAACAAATGAGCTGACTCTACTAAACTCTAACAAGCAAGGAGAAGGACAACAGGCATGACAATGTCAAGCTTGAGCATTGCTTTTCGAACTTGTGATTATTGCAGCATTGGTGTTTCTTTGGAAGAAGTTCCCGAGTTGTCGTCTAGTTGTCGAGGTGGCATTTCAAGGGAGGGAAAAAAAGTGTGAGAGAGAGAGAAGGTTGCGAGAGAGATACAGATGTGAAAGTGCCAGAATGGAGAGAAGTAATTAAGGTCTACCTAATCAGTTTGTCTAGCTCTGCTTTAATAGACCTGATGACCCGAAGTAAAAAGAAAGCAGTGACCCTGCAAAGCAACAGGAAATGAAGTCCATGCAAAAAAAACACAATAGAATGATAGTTCATGACCCCTGGAAAGAGGAGAGGGAGGAAGGAAAGAGGGATTTTCTGAAAGGGAATAGCTGCCTATGCCTTGTAAAAAAAAAAAAAATCCACAATGAGCTAGTAGCCTGGAAACACAGTGTTGTAAAAGCTTCCTATTGTGGTCACTCACTTTAGCTTATTAGGGGACTCTTGGTTTTGAGGACAGAGCCAGGAAGCCTGGGAAATAATGGGCCTTAATCTCCAGCCATAAAAAGTTTAGAGAAGAAATGATTCTTTGTACCAACAGGAATATTGTAGTTTTTTTAAGCTTAAGCCTGCAACAATTTGTGTGTGTGTACAAATCTTGTCAATGTCCTCTGTCGATGCATTAAACAGACCAAATGAGATGTGATGCATATAGAAATCTATAGAATGTCCTTCACAGACCACATAACCATGGAAATGCTCTCAAATGTAATAGATTTATTTTATGCCTCTTCAGCTTGAACACTTTAGGTAGCAGCATTTCGGGGCATTTCAGTTTTGCTGACTACAGCGTTCCACGATTAAACTGTGTTTGCCGTAGCAGAGGGATTTTTTTGTGTCTTGTCTTGCCATCAATTCTATCTGTTTGTATATCCCTCAATCCATCCAGCCATCCACACACCAATGAAGCAGACATGAAGCACATTCACAAGGTGAGTAAATGCTACCTTGCAATAATCCATTTCCTCTGCATTACTGGGTTTTCATGACATCAGCCCCCTTGAGCTTGAAACACACTCGACGTGAAGGAAAAGGGCCATCTGTGATCTTTAAATATTAATGTCTTTTTTTTTCTCAGATCAGTTTTTTTCTTTTTTCTTAGATCAATAATCCAAGACTGCAATGTCAAACCGGAGGGTCTTCCAGAACAGCCTAGACGTCTCAGGAACCGGAGAGCCTCCCTAGCCACGGTCCAGCCCTAGAAGCGAACGTCAAATAAAACAAGGCAGCAAGGCCAGCACCAGAGCGAGGCTCATAAATGAATGAGTAAATAAAAAAGAACAAATAAATATTTATTAAAACATCTGCTGAGCACCAGACCTGAGGCTACAGAGCCACACCGACTTCACACAAGAGTGCTGGTTAGTGTGCTGTTTATCGACAACCGTTTCAGGCCTCTCCAACTGCCAGATAACACTTAAATAATTTCTCACCAGTCTAAGATCTTTATGTTCAAGTGCCCTGAGTATCAGGGAATAATCTTCAGTATGTAATTAAAAATGATCAGCAGATTCCAGACTGGATGCAGTAATCACGCTGCTTTCACATTGCTGGGATTTATGTTTGGATCGCAGGCGTTCCAGGAAACTTTGCTGTTCTTTTGCTTAACAATTAGCAGCATTAGAGAGTGCAGTCTATACACAAATATATATCTATATGATTAATAAACAGATACATTTTCTCAGTGTTCACGGGGGAAAAAATTCAAGGCAGTGGGTTAGATTAACTGTTACATTATTTCTGCTCCTGAAAACCTTTTACATAGTAAAATATAAGGTAGTGGAAAATCCTTCAGGATGATAAATATGTAGATTATTGAGAATAAATCGGAAGTAATATAATAAATATTCATTGAACAGTATATTTGGAAATATTTGAAAAGAAGGAAATGTTAAATGTATCATATTCCCAATTCTGCAATATTTACAGTTCCCTTGTTTAAATGTTCAAATTTTAACAATTTGGTACAATATATCAGATTTTTCTTATTCATAGTCTCTCCTCCAGAAAGTATTTACTCGCGATGAAGGATTTGATATAAATTGGAGTGTTGGTTTTGGACAAAATTGGTGTGAAGGTTTTGGACAAAATTCAGTCTCCCGTTTAAGTGTCATCCTCCAACTTGAGTGCATAATGTCTTTTAAGTCAAAAAAGTGGTGGAGCATAAATCTGATTTGTAATGAAAACTGTTGGACAAAGTTTTATACAATTTTTATAGTGCAGATATCTATCTATCTGTGCATCTAGGTGCAGTAAAAAGCATTTCACTAGAAAAGGCAGACAAATCTAAAATCTGAAGTGAGATCAAAGGTAGAGGTCAGGCGATGAACAAACAGGCTAAACTAAGCAGAGCAATATATATATAAAAAAAGGATGAACAAAGCAGGAGACATCTGCAACAACTCTGTGGGATTGATTTATCAAAATGCTTGGAAAACATCATCAGAACAGAGTCACAGCAAGTGTATACTTTGCAAACTCTCAGCCGGACATGGTCGTTTGGGGGGTTTGGAGAGGTGGTGAGTTACACCTCTAATGAAAAAACATGGGGCCAGGACACAAACCACAACAAAACATGCATGACAAGGTGAACCGTTCAAAAAGATGGAAATGTCAAATTGTATATTTAGGAATTGTATATAAATGATATTGTCAGGTTTCAAACTTTTTAACATGAATGACTAAAAGTAATTAGAAATAATACGTTAGCATATACATAATACTAGCCATTCAAGTGGGAGAAAATGTGACTGTATAAAAAGAGAAAAGGATCATATGTATCTACGGGAGCATTACCAGTAGATTTGTGTTTAAAATTGCTTCTTCACCATTTGTTTTTATTTTGCCAATTTCAGCTTGCTCATGTTTGAGCTTTGACTTTTAATGAGTTTTGTGGGTTTTGCCAAATGCAAATCAGCAGGGTCAATAAACATGTTTGGTAATTTTACTGGTGGTATTTATCAAGCATACTAGCTTTACTGAAACATGTAAATCTCCTGGAAATGGTTTGGTTTGATTTGGTTTGGTTGGAAAAACATTTACGGTATGCACAACTTTACTAAAAGAATGCTGACTGTATCCACATTTTATTTTCTTGGAAAACATTTTGTAAACAAAAGCATTGAAGTCATCCATATTGCTGAACTATATTGCTGGAGTTGAGGTTATTCATGGTAATCATGATCCCAACCTTCTTGTCAGTGTCACAGAATGTTATCCACTGAGTTACCCTCGCTCATGTGTTTTGTACAGCCTCTCTCACACTTCCTTGTCATGGAATGTACCACTGATAGATAGCAGAGGTGACTGACAAGAGAAAATCCTACTAGTGACTAAAAAAAGCATAGAGGTACTGATCATGGCAGTGTAAGAGCAAACATGAAGCACTAGCACAATCAGGAGTGGTGTATGATTTTAGATAAAAAAACAATCTGAGGCAATCCAGACCTTAGTGTGAAATATGAGGAAGAATAGCATCCAGTAATGCAAGTGGTAAATTACTCTATTTATGTTGTCGTTGTGGGTTTGCCAATCATGAGATAGCTCTCTGATAGGAAGCTCTACATACACTATATAGACAAAAGCATAAGGACACACAATCTTTCCTGCAATATGTGGTTCTTCTCCGAGGCACACAATTATATAGGACGTCTTTGGAGGCAGTATAAAAAAATATTGTGTTCACATGACAATGCCCCTGTGCACAAAGCAAGCTTTATGAAGATATAGTTTGTAGAGAAAGATATTGAGTGGGCTGCTATAGACCTTTGATCTCAACCCTATTGAACACCTTTTGGAAAGAAGTGGAACTGCACCCCTTTCCTCCTCACCTCACCTACAGCAGTACCTGACTTATGGTAACTATCACCCTTGGAAGAGTGGAGTCAAATATAAGAGGAAATTGGGACTAAATGTGGAATGTGATGCTCAAAAATACATACCAAACACATGACCAGGTGTCCACAAACCTTTGGCAATGTAGTGTATGATAAGAAGTCAAACCTCGTATTATGTTATTGATTGTATGCATGAACATCTGTGAGAACCTCCAGATTTCAGAAAACAATGCGTAGTAATAATAGATGTGAAGTGGAAATGCGCAGGAGCGATCAATGAAATCCAAAAAAAGAGAATAAAGAAGGGACTAATGGAAATGTGGAATGTAAAAAAAAAAAAAAAAAAATTGTTTTCCAATTGGCAAAACAAGCACTTGGCCTGGTGACCTCTAGGCTGGAAAAATGGCTCTATCCGATTTCCAAATCGAGCGATTCAATCTTAGTCTAGAAGAGTGCAATCATAGTAAGAGCAAGATGCTTAATTACTACCGATGCAGTGTTGGACAAACCACTAACCCAAGCACCCAGGAAAAGAAGATTACTGATCTGGATTGTTCATTTTTTATTCATAGTTGCCCAGCAGATAAGAAGGCTGAGTAGGCTAGCAGTCATTATAGGTTTCTTTTTTCTTTTAACAACCAGAGAAAGGAAGGAAAAAAATCCTCCTAGTCATTATTGACTTTCACCATGTGTATATTTAAACAAAATGCAGTTCATAGTGGAGCGAAACACTTTAGTGCAATGCTATAATTTGCCCTGAATCCTACCATCTACTTGACCACACACACACACACACACACACACACACACACACACACACACACACACACACTGGGTTCGCTAGTTGGGGTAATTAGCTTGCGTGACATTCAAGCTTTTCAGGATCACTAACATGCAGTTATGTGTAAATACCGACAAAAATGTGCAAAATAAACTGCAGCTTAAACCTGTAATAATGTAAAACTCTTAAGCACCGTTATAAATCCATCTTGGATTTCTCCGTGTTGTCAGTGTAAAATTAAGTGAGGCCCAAAAGTCTGCGACTTCTAATGAAAATGGAGCATTTTTTTGGCAATTTAATAACCCCAAATTTACATAACCTTCAAATCAGCCAACATGTGAACCACTGAGCTACGCTACCACTTTCTACTTATGTCTTTAACAACAATTTCTTTGACGTCTTTCAAATGATTACATGAATTTCAGAATTTTCTTAGTATTTAGTGCATTCCTATAAGCTTTAATGACAATGTGCACACAAATTTGTGCAAAACCTGTGTCGAATGAACATTTGCTTAAAGTCTGGACATGAATAAAGTCTTAAATTTTGTACAGGTAACATGGCGAGTGTCACGCTTTGGCTTCTAATAGAGACCTAGAAATAGTGCCGAATCTTGAATATCAAATATTCATGACATTTACATTTAAATATTTTAAAATTCTTACATTTTAAATTGCAAGGGGAAAAAAAAATCCCAGATTTTGAGTGTGGTCTCAGCCTTATGTCTCCTTAATGTATATTCTAATAAAAATAAGGGCACTGTTTATATAAGTGCATGTAAATTATTATCTATATAAACTTTCTTTCGGCTTCTCCCGTTAGGGGTCGCCACAGCGGACGTTTGATTGGCACATGTTTTTACGCTGGATGCCCTTCCTAACGCAACCCTCCCCATTTATCCGGCTTGGGACCGGCACTAAGGCTTGTGCAACCTTAATGGCTGGGGTCGGTTCCCTGACCGGGGATCGAACCCGAGCCGTAGCGGTGAGAGCTATATACAGTATATAGAGATCTTAGATTGGTCCTCCTCCATTAAGAGATTTAAAGTTCTTGACATTATATAATATCGTCTAGGATACAGTTAACACTGTTAACACTGTTTTGTCTTTGTCAGCAGACTTAATTAGTGTTTGACGTGGATACTGAGCTGAAAAGAGAACGTTGAGAATGGAGTGGTGTGAAAATCACTGTCTGAAACCAGCATGGTAAGTGCTTGAGCGGGAATTTTCACGGTGTTACAAGAAGCAAAATCTGCTCTGGAACGGAGGTGCTGTCAGCAGAGTTGATTGGTTGGGATGATCAAGGCTGAGCCTGTCTCTATCAATGTGGGTGGTGGTTTTGTCCACAGAATCACAAAGAGGGTCACCATCTGTGCCTAACAAACCACCTGCTAGCATTCTGGTGGTCTGGTGGGGGGGGTTAACTTCTTCCCTGCTAAGGCAAGTGTCAATAACCACTTAGTTATACATTTTGGTCCAGAGGTCTGAAAGTAAATACAAAGATTTTATTTGTAAATTCATGAAGTAAGAAAGTATTTTAGCAATTTGTTCCATATTGTTTAGGAATAGCTTGAAGATTTAAGACCTTTCTTGATTTTTAGATCTGTTTTAGACATTCTTGTTTAAATTGGTTTGAAAATAAGGAATAAAACAATACAGGGTGTGCGGTCACGGGAAAATAATTTATGAATGCACCGAAAAGGATGTCTTATATACAGTTATACAATGCTTTTTATCCATTTACAGTTACATAAACTGCGGCAGAATGCCTGTGAAACACAAAGGTTTTTGCTATTTTTACATTAAAGCAGCAATAAACAGTCATTTGCCCTACTACTAGCCTCACTTTGTTCTCTCACATTTTAATAAGAAAAGAAAAGAAAAGAAAAGAAAAGAAAAGAAAAGAAAAGAAAAGAAAAGAAAAGAAAAGACACGCTTTCATTAGACAACTTCACTATCCTGAGGACTTTTCTAAGGTCAAAAACCTTTTCCTGACTTACAAAATGCTGATACTTGAAACTCCTTCTTTAGATGTTGAATAAAGTCTCCTTGAGGAATTAGTAAATTATATTTATATATTTTTTAAATACTGTCCATTTAGATAATTGATTAAATAAAGGAATTCAGTAGTAAATGCAGATAGTTGGCACCCATCTGTGATATTTATAAACGTGAATGGCTGAAGGTTAATTAATGATAAATGAAGAGCGTACACATAATCCAAGCGGTTTTCTTTTATGTGAATTAAAAAGAACATACGCCTTACAGTTGTATTCATCTAACTGATTTACTCGTGTCTGTCTGGCTTCAGCAACCGTGACCAATTTAAGCATTGCCAGTGGCAATTTGTTACACCGCCTCTTCACTTGAAAGCCTTCAAAACATCTCCAATCCCCCCAGACACTGCCGACCTTAACAAACGCACAGCAGAGGTATAATTTATAGCTCCGATGCATCTTATTAGTTGATCAAAATAGGTAAAAATTGGCTTTTTCTTTGGTTTTTTTTGTTTTTTTAAACATAGCTTTCCCTGCTCCATTTCCGACATGAAAAAAAAAAAAAACAAAGGAGGTGGAAGTGAATATGACGGGTGGAACAGTGGCCCAAAATGATTCATGATGAATTTGTGCAACACAAAGCCCTGCAAGGGTGCGGAAGCCGATAATAGGACAAGAGGTGAAGAAAAGGAGAAAGTGACCTTGCCTTATCAGTGACTTTATTACTTCCTTTCACTGAGGGAATGGGGGGGGGGTCAAGTGTTTCAAGTGGTGCAGCAGGTTCAATTTGATCTACACCCCAGTCTGACCCTTGCAGTGCATCAAAACTTGATTCGAACAGGTGACAAAGTACAGGCACTTCCTCGCACCCCAGGGAGGGTTTGAATTAATGCGTAGGTCGGCCGCATTCAGACTGTAAGATGGTTGAAGATGGAAACGCCGGGCTCAGACGTTGCCTCGGTTTGATAACTGCTGTAGTGAGCCTACGGGAGCTGAGGCCATGATAAGCTGATCTTCACACAAAGAAGCTGGTAAAGGCAAAAAAAAAAAAACATAGCTGTGGGTACAAAAGAATCTTACAGCTAAAAAAAGCTCCTAAATATCGTGCTTAGGGAACCTCGACATTTATGCTATTTGGCAGAGTGGCTTACAATAATATTATTTATACAACTGAGCAGTTTAGGGGTTAAAGACCTTGCCCTACAGTGGGTTGTAAGATATAACCTTACAACCCTCTGATCTAAAGTCCAACATCCTAACCATTAAACTGGTCCCTCCCCAGTCCTTAGTGGAATAAGTTTGTCTTCATTAATACAGAAAATTAAACAAAGGTTTTGCAGTTTCCACTGATGTCTGATCTCGGATCACTGGATTTAAAGTCATGAGTGCTAACCATTACAACATGCAATCAATTATTTTTTTTTCTTGCATGACAGTTACCCATAAAGCATTTAGTACCAAAAACAGGTCCCAAGCATGCGAAAACAAGCGCTTTCACAATCGATAGTCTGTTTGCCAAGATTGTATCAGAGCAGATCAATCTACTTTCAGTTAGTTTGCTAATCATTTCAGTTTAGTTTCAGATTCAGCATAATTCAATGAACCAAAAAGTGAAAAGAATAGCTGATTAGTCAGGAAAGGGTGGGAATCATAACAAATTGGTCTAAAAAACAGTAATGAAAATTGGACAGCAGAAATTAAGAAAAAGTCTTGCAAACATGCGAACGCTTGCCAAACTTTTATTTATCGTTTTCCCATCTCTATGAGTGCATAAAAAAGTATTTTTCATCCCGATCCCAGCCTGACTACCAGGTGGATAAAGTGCTGTAAGTCCCTAAGATTGAATCGTGAACACTCTGTGTGAAAGTGTTCCAGTGTTAATTGTGCGAATATTTTAATGACCGTGGAATTGCGAACGCAGTCACCTATTAAAGTAATTCAGTTCTGCCGAAGATCAAAGTTTCCACAGTCCTCCCGCTATGCAGCAAAAGATGAGCTAGAAATATTATCGGAAAATCATGTTTCACATCAAACACTAAAAGCCCTTTCTGTTCCTATTAACAATTTAGACATTGGCACTATTCATGGCATTTTTCATAACATAAAAAAGAGAAAACTAATGTTTTTGACATACTGACAATGCTATATGATGTCAATAAAATAGAAACTAAAATAAAACTGTAGATTTCATTTTAAACAGAAATTTAAAAAAAGGACATTAGACATTTTCTCTGCTTTTTTCAGTATACATACTGTATATATATATATATATATATATATATATATATATATATATATATATATATATATATACTTTCATAAAAACAATCAATTTATATACAATTATAAATAAATGCACTATACTTTGATTATTTGGAATTGGAAAGTGATCAATATACTGTATATGTAGATTGATTTTTCCTCGATAAACTGTTTCTCAAGCGTGTTCTCTCAGCACCACTGGTGCTATGTGAATATGACGCCTCACGACACTATGGAAACTGACGCGTGTCCCAAGAGTCATAGAGATTAACATGGCAGAGGTAGAGCTGCATCTTCCTGGATACAGAACAATAAAAGAACGTCTGGTTGTATTTAATATTTATTTTTCCTTTTTTTTTGCACCACAAAGGTCTGTTTTTGTGTTCGAAGTTAGAAAGAACTAAATTTCTGATTCGTTGTCTGTCTAATAAAAGTGAACTGTCTATACCGTATTGCCCTGCATAATTCATATTTATTCTTAATGAAGAGTTATGAATTGTGCATGGCTTCAGTGCTTCAACATACTGACCATCTTCTAGTGGTGTCTTTGATACGAACACCAAACATGCTACTTTCCTGAAATGTTTAAGCTTTGAAACTCTGACCAAAGCCTTACCTACACACATTATGTAATGTGGCTTAAGCAAAAGGATAAAAAAAGAATCGTAATTGTCTTTTGGGCATTGACGTTCCTCTGATATTTACAACCTTGAAGCGAAAATAAATAATAATAATAATAATAATCGCTCTGGCTTGGTGATAATCAGCCCCATTGGTTGAAGTGCCAAATCTTCTTAGTTTAACTCCTGGGGTTTAAAACGATATCATAAATAAGAACAGTGATTAGCATAATCAGGCAATCCTATCTCCTGGGCTTTAGGAGGTTAAAGGTAGGACTTGAGCCTCTGGAGAAAGAAAGATGAAAGTGTTTATAAACAAATATAGACAATCAAAAAAGAAGGCAAAATGTGAAAATTGGTGCTTCTGGTTTGTTTTCTTCTTCTTCTTCTTGATTTTGAATGCCCAGATTCTCTGTAAAAGCTGAGCAATCCATCAGATTCATCTAAACCTGCACCTTTCTAGCGTTTCAATTTGAAACAATTTCACAGTTGTATTGTTTAAATACATGCATCACAGCCAGTGTCCCTGTTTTACCTCTCAGCTACAACTCTACTCTGAGGTGTAGTTATATCAGTTCCACAGGATGATTTATATTTTAAACCATATTTTAAACCATTCTGTGAAATATGAAATATGTTGCGCTTCCTTTAGGAGCATAGTGGTATTTTGGGAATAGCCTGCCACTGCATTTTCCGGTATTATTGCATGTGTGCAAGACCGAGGAATATGTCCTTATTATTTTCTGATGCTCATTTCTAAGTTTCTTTGACTAACCCGTAACGCTGTTGCCAAGAAAAATAAAAAAGCACGAGTTTTGGAAACCTGTCTGTGCTTATATGATTTCTGTTGCAACTGGAGTTAGCGAGCTCTCCCTTCACCCAGACTCAACATGTTACAACGTCTTGTATCTAAACAGTAGCCGACCAAGAAAGTCATTGTTCACTGTCTTCCTCCTTCCTTTCACAACTATTTCTCTTGGGAGTTTATCTTTTGGCATCGTCGTGCGTTTAAAAATCACCCGATGGAAGTTTTTCTCCCGAAGCCGTGCAGCTCAGAACACAGGTGAGGTGCGTTTTTTCATTTCCCTTTGGAAATTTCATTGGTCTAATGTTATGTCGCTCACTTTTTTGGCTTGAAGTTTGTGAAACCAGGAAAAACCCAGGAAAAATTCATAAATAATCCGCTTCGTTGTTTAAGCCGCGGGGTTCAAAACGTGGGAAAAAAGTAACGGCTTATAGTCCGAAAAATACGGTACTTTGCTTCACTTTCACTTATTACAATTATAACAAAAATATCTGTACTTTCCACTTCTTACATTTTCAAATCAGACTCGTTACTTTGGTTTTAATCTATTTGGTGACATGATCGATATCTTTTCTTTTTTACTGCGCACCGTTTTCAGTCCATCAACCTAGTTCTTGTCATTGCTTGGCTTTTTCAATCTACAACTGGTATATTATTTTCTGGCACCACAGCTGTAGGCTAGCCTATAAAGCTAACAACGAGCAAAGCGGAAGGCAACAAGAAATATGGGGTTAACGTGGATGAGACAGAGGGAGTCAGTGATGTAAACATGACAGAATACAGAAACATTACTGATCATCATCTTTTCTCTGCTTATGTTTTATATGGTGGATGTTCTTCCTGGATACATTCATTAGATAACAAAATATTAAATTATTTTATTTTAATATAGTTACCAGCGTGACACCAAAACGGGTAGTAGTAATTAATACTTTTTACTTTTTATGTACATGTCAGAGCCCAAACTTATTTACTTTAACTTGCATATAATGCATGTAATATAAATATAGTACAAAGCTGGAACTATTGTTAGAGTTGCAGTCATTTAAAAAAATAACACATTCTGCTTTATTATATGTATATTTTATGCTATATATATATTATGTATTAGTTAACATGTTTTAATATCTAGGTCACCAATTACTATATAATATAACACAATAAAATGTGACAATTTTTCTATTTCTACCTCCTTCCACCTTTATTCTGTTTACACCACAGCAAAAAAAAAAATGTTAAATAAAACATTTACGTAACAGAAAGAGCACACTGTCATGGGTGAAAAATCAGAATTCATTCAATAGTTCTAAATTGGATTGCATCTTTAAACAATTTGTTGTATTCTAGTCTTAATTTGAGATGCAGTGGTTTATATCTGCGTATACTGAGGGTTGAACTGAGGATTGGAAGCTTGTGCAAGTGCGAGCACTGTGATGAGAGCAAGGGTGCTTTCTATGGTTTTCTGAGCCCATTGTCACACCATTTCCACCTCACTCACCTCCCTTTGACCTTCTTCACAGCAAGCCCAGGAGCTAACATCCATCGATGCACTATTTAGGTCAGTGCAGTTGCTTTGTAACCGTTAAGCTCCTGCTGAGAACTGAGCCAGGCCAGCATGAGCATTCGAGTAAAACGCTCTACCTAAAAGCACATCTGTTAAAATATATATATATAATTGGTAAACACATTCCCTGACCACAGCCTTGAAGCTTTAACAAGCAAATAGTTTGGAACTACAATTTCATTAGGATAAAATAACATTATTTAACAACAGTAAGGGTTGAATAGTGTATTCTCTATGTAGTGAAGGTCAAGGTCACACAGCAGGAAAAATGCACTAACTGAATCTCAAGCGCCTTCCTTGCTTTTTTTTTTTTCCACAGTAGTTTGTGCTATTTGTTGTAAATAATTAAAGAACATTACAGTACGTGATTGCTTGAGCCAGCCTGATCGGATATTCTCATTTAGCCAGTGCAGTGCTTTTCCACAAAACAGCATAACACATAAAGCACATTTATCATGTTTTTATTAATACATGACACGGGGCTGATTAAAAGATAATAGCAGGAACAGGTGAAAAGACATTGAATTTATGATCGGAAGGACGCCTCTGGATAAGGGCATCTGCCAAATGCTATATAAAAAAAATAAAAAATTTAAAAAATGTAAAATCAAAATACAATAAAATAAAAAAAATAAATAAAAATGTAAATCCACACAAGTCAAAATAACTATAAGAGCTATAAATGATTTGTCAAATTACAAGCATTAAACAGATCTGATAACTGTATATGCTGGATAATTATTTAATTAAATGTTTTTAATTATAATAATTAGCAAAAATGAAAATAGCATTGAACAAAGTGGAACATTTTCACATTGATGCAAATCAAACTTCTGTGTTCTGCATTCAATGTGGTAATAGCAAACAGAATCAATAAGGTATCTGTTAAAAACTCTCATGTATAAGTGCATTGTTTGTTTGTGTTTGTGTTTTGCTGATCACCTCTGCCTGTGACCTTTTCCATACCCGAAGCCGAAGCGATTCGCATCTCAATGCAGAGTTGACGATACAATACACTAAAGATATGTATGAATCAGCTACACATGCAATGCGATACAATTCAGCCCTATTACAATGCAGTGCGATCCAATTTTAATTTAATTCAACACAATGATAGTTTACATTTATTTATTTTGTTCAGACAGACAGCAAATCAGAAATTAATATAAAAAAATCATAAAAATCATAAAGTGCCTTCTGACTCTTACTGTCTCACAAACAGGCCTTTGTAGTGCCAAATAAAAAAAAATTTAGGATTTTATAAAACCAGATGTTCTTTTCCTGTTCTGTCTCCAGGAAGATGCAGCTCTACCTCTGCCATGTTAATCTGAATTCTAGTGTATTGATATTCATGTAGCAGCAGTGGTGCTGAGAGAACACGCTTGAGAAACAGTTAAACGAGGAGAAATCTACATATAAAATATTGGTCACAAATTACTGGTCACTTTCAAAATAAAAGTGCATCTACTTATAATTTTATATAAATAACTTTTTTTTACAGATGCAAATATGTTAAAAGCAATGCATCTGGATGGAATGCACATTTTTTTTTTTATCGATGCATCACATCATTCACTTGTATGCCGATGTTCACCTTTGTGTCTGACTTGATTATTTATTTATTTATTTATTTATTTATTTATTTGAGTTTTTTCTGCCTTGTTCTTTTTTTTTCTTGAGTCGTATCGTATATTTTCTATCATCAATCCCGAGTCTGTTTAGGCGTCAGAATTCCGTGTCCCTTTTCTACAATTTGAAATTGTACCTTATTCGATTCAAGTCGGGTGTCCTAATGATTATTGTATTCACCCGAATAAAACCCATGCTTGTGCATATACGCTCGTGTCCTGCCCTCACTCAGCAGACATTACAGAAAGATTGCACATTGCGAGTGCTTGATTGCTGCTTCACCGCTTCCCACGTCGCGTTCGTATAAAAAAGCAACACTACAAATCAGATTCGGTTTCAGGCATTAGCACTTCTGGTTCAAAATGTGCTTTAGTGCCCTACCATTTAAGTGCCTACTCTAACATGGACAGCACTGCAGAAAGTACAGGCTAATTAATTAACCAGAGGCCTGGCTTTTACAGCAGTAAGTGTAGGTGTCTAGAATGTCTGTTGCAATTAACTCGGCAGAAATTCAGCCACTCTGACAATTCTTAAATCTTTCACAGCTTTAAAAAAATAAATAGAAAAAAAACTAACCAGACATACTCACCTTGATTAAATGTAAATGTCGGAATACAAATAATATGTCAGAAAAAATCCTAGCTAATGACAGTTTTTAACTTGTTCAGGTACAAAAAAAGTTTGATTTCTATGATTATAGTTTTTGATTTGTACATGGAAATACCTGACATAATGTATCTGCTTATTATATAGTAGTGAACAGGAAATTAATAATAAATAAATATATAATAATAATAATAAATAAATTATAACTAATTAATAAATCAACCAATCAATTAATTAATAATGAAACTCTTTATTATTAATTAAACTCCAGGTTAGGTAGGGTTGCCAGGTGTGTGGCTTTGGTATAGAATTAGGTTTCTTTGTCTTTGGGTGTAAAAACATTGAAGCGAGTATTGTGGTTGTTCTTTTCTGCACCCAGTAAATGTATAGACTTGGTGGTATACCATATGTGGGCTCCGATTAGAATTGAAACAAAATAAATTAACTAGTAAAATGATGTAGCAAAAAATAACAATTAAAAAAAAAAAAGAATGACAAAAAGTATGGACTTTAAAAAGTAGTTTTAGTGTCAAGGTCATTAAATCTGAACGTTAAATTACTCATTTATAATCATTTGTACATACAAACTACAAATAGCTAAGAAAATCAGTCATTGAAATCACTAATGAAAAACAAACACAGGATTGATTCGACAACTCAAATAACCATTTTTTAAAACCATAGTGAGCAGAAAAGCATCTTAAAACCAACAAAACACCCAACTTTGAAGTGGGATGGGCTACAATTGTAGAAGACCACATTGAGTTTACCTCCTGTCAGCCAGTTAAAAGGAAAACGTTAGATGATTTTTCCACCATTTTGTGGAAAATCTACAGCAGCACTGTCTCAGATCACAAGACTCATGACTGTGCAGCGATGCACAGCTCACATCATATCATTACTGATGACATGACTGTGATCAGTAAGAACCTTACAGACTGGTGTAAAGCCAACAATCTGTTTCTAAATGTGGACAAAGCAAAATAGATATATGTTGACTTCAGGACAATTCAGAGCACCCACTCGCTGCTGAACATCAACGGCTCCTCTTTGAAGATCATTAAGAACGAAATGTCTCTGTGTTCACATCCCAGAGAACATTACCTGCTCCCTCAAGACCAAGTCCAGAACCAGCATTTTCTCTACTTCCTATAAAGGCTGAGAAAAGCCCAACTCTCACCACATCCTTAGTGGCTGCTTCACTGTCTTTCACGGTTTGTGCCGTCTCAGACTGCAAGACCCTATAGCAGATAGTGGGGACAGCCAAGAGGATCATCTAGCTCTCATTTCCATCCATATCTAGATATTTACACCACACACTGCAAAGCAACCAGCATTGTGGTTGATCATACACACACACCCCTCACACATACTCTTGACTCGTCTGGAAATGTACCGAAGCATTCAAGTCCTCAAAGCCAGACTGTACAACAGGTCGTTCCTGCAAGCCTTCAGACTCCTTAACACAAAGAGACTAGACTGATACACACACAATCAAAGATACACCTTTATTGCAATTTTTATACTGAATATTGAACTGAATTACTAATTTTACATACACAGTATTTATTTACATTTACATTTATGGCATTTGCCAGACGCCCTTATCCAGAGTGACTTACAACTGAGCAGCAAAGAGTTAAGGGCCTTGCTCAAGGGCCAACAGTGGCAGCTTGGTGGTGGTGGGATTTGAACTTGTGACCTTCCGATCCAAATTCCAATGCCTTACCCACTGATCAACCACCTCCCACCTTATTATTACATAGACAAATTCTTTTTACTATCACAAATTTAGCTATGTGTACTGGGCGGTGCTACACAGTCGTTGTGTTATTGTCTCATTATACTTATAAATGCTGTTGTATCTTTTAGAATCCTATAAATAGGTCTGTTTGTTCTAGTTTTTTTTTTTTCTAGTTTTGTGTCATCTGGTGTTTTTTTATTGTTTTATGTAGAACCTTGGTCCTGTTTCACTGTATGCTGTACATATACCTGTATATAATTATATATATGGCTGAAATGGCAACTTGACTTGAGACAGTAGTGTAAAAAACCTTGAAATGAGCAGAAATTGAAGAATTGAATAATTGAGAAAGAATATACAGCATACATTTCTCATAAATTAGCTTCATTAAAACACAACATACATTTGATGTTATTTTGTAAATGTTCGGAAATGGAATTCATTATATTAGATGGGAATATATGTTTAGGAAGGGCTTTAAAACTTTAAAGAAAAATTGGTTTATTTATTTAATTCTTTGGAAGTGATTTCCTGACCATATGTAGAATTTTTTTATGGTGTCTCATGCTGTTTATTTTTTTCCCCCTGCATTTACGGTTTGACACTCCCGTGTCGATTCTGCATCCATGCGATTTCAGTGTAATCATCTGTGTGTAAGTGTAATGGTTTGTTGCGAGGGTGTGTGCATGCCTGCGTGTTGATTCATGTCTGCCGTTTTTATTCAGTCCACTGGCTTTTGGCTAGAAAATGTGTCACATCATCCATTCTGAAAATTGACAAGGAAATAGAAATGCTTTAGTTGTTGAACGCAATAGGCTGTAGCTTAGCAATGAATAAACAGAATCGAACTCTGACATCAACATATCGTTTTTATTCACTCGTGGATATCAAACGATCAAAAAAAAAGAAATACACTTGTAACTTCAAGGTTTTTGATTCCCAGATGTAATACTATGACTATCCACAATCCAGATCAGTTAATGGTGAAAATGTGCAGCACACGAGCAGCCATGTCTGTGTAAAATCGTATTAAACAGCCGCTATGGAGCAGTGTCAAGGAGTCTGTACTCTTCGTGTAATCTTTTGATGTAGACCTAATCGATCTAAAATGTGCCAAATGAGTTTGCCAACCTTTTTTATCCAGCAACACAAGTTCTCAGGGAGGATTTTTTCCTTGTACATGCGTTTACAAGTTTACGAGAGCATTGCTCATACTGCTGTTGCAGTATGGGATTTACATTATTGTAATGTCAGTGTTAATGGAAGCAGGATAGAGATGATGGTGGTCCTTGGTATTTTTTGATGATTCCCACCCTATTATCTAAGTCCAAGGTTCTCAAAGTTTTAGCACACTATAAAATAAAGTCAATGGATTTCCCACTAAAGGTTTATGAACCTATTCAGCCATTCAGATGTGAAGAGCAATATTTTGTCAATTTATTAGAGGTTTTTTTTTGGACTTTTCACTGACAGAATACATTGAATCGAATTTGATGTTATTTCGGGGCCACCATTGTTTGCTTAATTGAGGCCTGGACAAAACCTAGTCAATCGTCAAAGATCAATAAGAAATAAAATGGCTTTAATAATGGGGCATTGCGATTTCCACCAGAGAAAGCTATTGAAAAACAAGAAACAAAGAAAACCATGAAAACCATAACCGATGCTTAATGAAATCCATTGTTTAAAAGGTCACCCAGCATCAATTCCGGGCACCGAGAATGAGGAGAGCGAACACATGCTTCTACCATGACAGGTGAAGCTACTGTCAGTGTTTTTGTTCAACTTGCCACACACACAGAACATCACATGGCAGCTGAACACGCTTGGAGGAGAGCACTAACTACTCGATTCTGCTTACACGAATAGACACACACCTGTGATTTGGCTCGTTTAACACTGTTCAGGTGGTGGAAGATAACAATGCTGTATACATGACAACTGGGATCTCACGGGTTTTCAAATCGGAATGTTGACACAACCTAAAATGTTCAGAAACAGATGCATGTTTGACTGCTGCTGGTTTGCCGACAATGTCGAGTTTGGCTACAAAGGCCACCATATTGCCATTAATGGTAGAAAAAACCCTCTTGCACAAAGCAAATTAACCTTTCAACTGTGCTCCTAACATCCTACACCAATTTCCAATTTGGAGGCTTATTAAATCCGTCTTTAAATTCAAATGTCTGTTGAAAAAGCTTTTAATGGTACAATTTCTTCAAGTGCCACCATGGTGAAATTCTCTTGACTAAATTATTAAAATAGAAAGTGCTTAGAAGTCAGAGCTCTTGAGAGTAGATAGAAAAGATTTTCTATTAAGAAACTTCTAAATTGCCACTTACAATTAGACAACATAAAAAATTAACAGCAGAAGTTGTTTACTTGCATCAAAATATCAGAGAATAGCTTAATTTTGATCACGTCTTTGGAAACTATCTATCTATCTATCTATCTATCTATCTATCTATCTATCTATCTATCTATCTATCTATCTATCTATCTATCTATCTATCTATCCATCCGTCTGTCTGTCTGTCTGTGTGGAAGATCTTGAGTAGCTGCTATAGAGCTCTGACCTCAAGCCTATTGAACACCTTTAGGATAAATTTGAATGCTGTTTGCACCCCAGACCTCCTCATTCTGCATCAGACTTTATTAACACCCTTGAGGCTACATGAGCATTAATCTCCACAACCACACATCTAAAATCTAGTGGAACATCTTCCCAATGGAGTGGCCGTTATTTTAAAGAAAATGGTGAGTAAATGTGGAAATGTCCATAAAAAAAAAAAAAAAAAATCTTTGTTTGTTTCTCTGGGGTCTTTACAACTATAGCTTTCCATTTTACAAAGGGTTTAAAGGAATTCTGTACAGTCAGAGCAGCCCTTGAGTATACCTTTTTTTCTTTCAAATCCAGAGAATAATCCAGAGAAAATGCCGATGCTGCAAATAATGAAAAACGGAATGAATAGCTGTGGACTAAATTGTTATTCACACTAACATGTGTAAATGAGTTATTAGTGAATGTAGGAATTGGAGGACTGTAAAGATGTTAAGGTTCCATGCTAAATTCCTTCATTTCATACTTTCATACATACAGAAAAACTGGCCCTGTAGTGCAATCCACATTTTGACTATTGATTTTTTTTGGTTTTGGTATTAAATATTGAGTCTACATATGTATTATACCTAATACATCCAATAAATATTATTATTATGACTATTGTTTATTGGAATTCTAGCACTGTCTAAAAATATATCACAAAATCACTATAAAGCTAACAACTAGATACTACACCTAAAGTGTAATACCATTTTATAGACCTCCAAGTCCAAATCCACACTTTCTACCATGTCCAAAGTTTTGAAAACGCAGCTGTAAATCTCTATGTAATCCCATTACTGCATCCCTGGGCATCATCTCTAGAGAAAGTCATTAAAAAGAAAAACTGAATCAACAGCTGAGACAAAACTGAGTTTGATGGGATTTAATGCTGTACAAGCTCCAGCTAGTGAGATGCTATCAAAGTCCAGAGGCTTCCATAGGAAGAGATCAGCACTTAGACAGCTGAAGTAGAGGGAACACTAGACGATGAACGAGTGAAAGTGTTGGGTAAAGAAAAAGGGGCCATTTTTTTTCCTTGATGAGAAGGTGCCCGATTTTCCCAGACAGCTGGGATACACATGCCATATGCCAATCAGGGAGCATGGAGAGAATGGAGTGAGGAGGGAGGGATCGACATGCTGAATGCAATGACTCGTCAGCAGGGGAATGCGAGTCGTTGAGAAATCTCCCTGAGCCGTGAAACTTAATTAAAGATTTTCATGACAAAAGTCTGGCGAGATGCAAGAGGGAAAATGATCGGGAGAGGCGGGGTGGATGGGCAATGTGCCCGACGAGATAAGGAAAGGAGGCGAGGGCAGAAATGTCGATGAGATAGAAAGGAGGAGGAGACAGTGGTGCCGGCGAATCATGAGTCAAATAAAATAAGTTTTCACTCAAGCCTGGCGCATATAATACAGCGAAAAAAGATTACACTCCTATCGCATCTCGACGTGAGCAGTTTTTAATTGACGCATCTTCATTTGATGTGTCAGCTGAGATAGCTCATCGGGTCGCACTGAGAAATGAAGAAAACACCCCTCGATCCATTTGTAATTTGTTCCTGTTTATCGCCTGATCTGACCTCTTATTAACATTTGCATGAATATACATAGGTATCTAAACAGAAATCTTCTCACTCCTAGGCTATAGCTTCATGAATAGTTGAAGAGTCACTCTAAGAAGAGGAGATATTTCCATAAGGTTTAGGTGAGAGTATTATTCTCAGCTTTTTGGAAGAGAACAACTGCTTCCTGTCAAAACTCCTGGCCCCAAAATATACACTATATTGCCAAAGGTATTGGGACACCTGGTCATGAGTTTGGTATGTGATTTTGGAGCATTGCATTCCACATTTTGTCCTAAATTGCTCCACTCTTCTGGGAAGATGTTCCACTATATTTTGTAATCTGCTTATGGATATTTGTGTTCATCATCCACAAGGGTATTATGAAAGGCAGGTACTGATGTAGGTGAGGTAAGGAGACCTGGGGTGCAGTCAGTGTTCCAATTCATCCCAAAGGTGTTCAGTAGAGATGAGATCAGAGCTCTATAAAAGGCCACTCAAGATCTTCCTCTCCATGTAAATCATATCTTCAAGGAGCTCACTTTGTGCACAGGGGCATCGCCATGCTGGAACAGGTATTGGGTTTCCATGTTCAAGGGAATGCACAATTTTATTATAGCGCATCTAATGACGTTCTGTACGATTAAGTGCCTCCAGCTTTGTGGTGACAGTTTGGAAAAGAACAACATATGGCAGGAAAGGTTAGGTGACCCAATACTTTTAGCAATACAGTGTATCTTGATTTTCAAATTAATTTTAGACAAGGCAGGACACAAATTTTCATGGGGATGGGGTGCATTTTTAAGACCTAGATATCCATATAATTCCTGAACAGGGCTTTCCGCATAAAAAAATGTCTCAGTGGTGTTTCCTGAACAAACCTAGAAAGAAAAAACAGTAAAAAAAGAAAAAAAGATATCCCATTCATCCTGTGGAAAACATATTGCCCACTTGAGGGCTATAAACACCAAGGATGACAAGTGAAAGGGAATGAATCTGGATTGGACCGAATTCTATATGCCATCTGTTTCAATCAAACCAATTTGTGTGCTCGCTGGAGTGATTGTAAATGGCTCCAGGCAGATAGATACTCAGAAATCTGCGTGGAAAAGGGGTTGAGCGGGTTTAATGCAAACGTTCAGCGCAACCCAAAAGCTTAGCTTCATAGCCAGTATTTTAAATGAACTAAATAGTAATGATTGACAGGTTTCCTTATTAAAATAAACGTTTAGCCGTTAGTATTTAGAAGTATCATACCAGGTTTAACCACTTTACAGTATGATTTTCCAAAGTTTCCTTTTCGCTTACAGCCTTAAATAAAACTTATCTGCCATGTCAATCTGCATGTCATACCAGACCTAAAATGCACGTATTATGCCCTGCCTAAACCTTGAAAAATGGAACAAATGAAAGGACCAGGGTGCTACTGATGAGCATTTGCACAGACACATGCCAGCTAGGGTTGAATAGACGCTACCATTTTTTTTTAACACAGCGACCGCTGACATTTCTCGGGGCAAAGGTAGAAGGAAGACCGAGGCAAACCCTGAAACATCCAGCAAGCTGGTACTGAGCAAATTATGGCTAATTAGTCTCTCCCACTGCCTGCACTCATTAAACAAGATGAAGGACATATCCTCCTGACAGTCAAATTACCTCAGGCATAGCTGACATTGCCTTTTAAAACCGAATAGTCAGGGACACTCGAGGCCACATTTTTAACACGGTATACCCATGCGCTTTCTTGATTAGCCTCACGAGTGATTACTAGCAGGAGGATGTTAGTGCAGAAAGCATGGCAATTACCTGTTCAGAAATGAGTCCTGAGGGACATGTTAAGCTGGGTAGTGCTATAAATAATTAGGCATCCAAATAAATTGATGTGTGTGGCAGTTGGAGAGGGGGATTTTTGCTTACTAGTGCATGACATTATGCTTTTAGCAAACACAAAATGTTTGCACGGGATCTGAAGTGAACATAACGGATCCCATGAAATGGTTGCTATGGTGGCTGTTGTTCTCAATTCTGGGCAGAACCTGAGGTTTTTTTAAAGGCATTCTTGTATATTTCTTTATTATTTTTAACCAGAGAATCTATAGAAATAAATTTTTTGTATACAAAACCTGTAGTAACGGATTTGGGATTTGTTTTTTTTCCAACAGAGAGACTTTTAAATGATGCAAAGACAATGTTAATATTACAAAGCTGGTTATTATTTTTTTATATGCTGCAATCTGATTAAAATTCTAATGGTTTTCCACTACACATTTTCCAAAATACAAACAAACAACAACAACAACAAAAAAAGCATAAAAAAGGTCCATGTTTTTTTTCTTTTAAATATCTGCAATGAATGTTGTGTTGTCAAGTTGGGGGTTTTGTCATCTTTACAAGGATTTCTCTGGTATTTATTCTGATAATTGTTTTTTTTTAGGGTAATGTTGAATATGATCTCTCTCTCTCTCTCTCTCTCTCTCTCTCTCTCTCTCTCTCTCTCTCTCTCTCTCTCACACACACACTCACAGTCTGAACATTCTTCCCTAACCACCCTCATCAACAAGGCATTTCTGCTTGAAGACCTACCACCCACTGGATTTTTCCCCCTGCACAACATTCTTTAAAAATGCAACAAAAACTGTTGTGTAGGAAAATCCCAAGATTTATTTTCCACTGGTTTTCAATAGTCAAAATCTCTGAGATCACATTGCACCCACCCTCACTTTCACACCATCCGCCCATTCTAATATTAATATTTGATGGGGACATTAATTTAAACTATTGGCCTGTATTTGTGTTCTTTAGCACTTCATAATGTTCATACTTCATATATATATATATATATATATATATATATATATATATATATATATATATATATATATATATATATATATATATATATATATAAACACACACAGGTGCATCTCAATAAATAAATACGAATATCATTAAAAAGTTGATTTATTTTAGTAATTCAATACAAAAAGTGAACCTGGTATATCATATAGATTTATCACACACAGACTGATATATTTCAAGTATTTATTTCTTTTAATTTTGATGATTATGGCTAACAGCTAATAAAAACTCAAAATTCAGAGAAATCTCAGAAAATTTGAACATTATGAAAAAGTTTAATATTGGAGACTCGTGGTGTCGCACTGTAATCAGCTCATCAACTCAAAACACCTGCAAAGGTTTTCTGAGCCTTTAAATGGTCTTAGTCTGGATCAGGCTACACAATCATGGGGAAAACTGCTCACTTGACAGTTGTCCAGAAGACAATTATTGACACCTTGCACATGGAGGGTGAGACACAAAAGATCATCGCTTAAAAAGCTGCTGTTCACAGAGTGCTGTATCCAAGCACATTATTGGAGGAAAAAAGTGTGGTAGAAAAATGAAGTTTTGGAGCAGTTCTTGCTTCACTTTGCTGAGCAGATTTATTGAGATGCTGATTTCATTTTCCAGCAGGATTTAGCACCTGCCCACACTGCCAAAAGCACCAAAAGTTGGTTAAATGACCATGGTGTTGGTGTACTTGACTGGCCAGCAAACTCACCAGACCTGAACCCCATAGAATCTATGGCGTATTGTCAAGAGGAAAATGAGAAACAAGAGACCAAAAAATGCAAATGTGCTGAAGGCCACTGTCAAAGAAACCTGGGCTTCCACACCACCTCAGCAGTGCCACAGACTGATCACCTCCATGCCACACTGAATTGAGGCAGTAATTAAAGCAAAAGGAGCCCCTACAGAGTATTGAGTACATATACAGTAAATTATTTTGTTTCTTTTAAATATCTGCAATGAATGTTTGTGTTGTTAAGTTGGGGTTTGGTCATCTTTACAACGATTTCTCTGGTATATATTAGGCTTATTGTTTTTTTAAGGTTAATGTTTGATATGATTTCCTCGCTTACTATGGCTGTAAAGTCTCTCTGTCTGCACAACATTCTTTAAAAATGCAACAAAAACTGTTGCGTAGAAAAATCCCAAGATATATTTTCCACTGGTTTTTAATAGTCAAAATCACTGAAATCACATTGCACCCACCCTCACTTTATTTACTATATATACTCTGATCAGGCATAACATAATGACATTATAACATTATATCCAGTGAAGTGAATAACACTGATGACTCTTTATCATGGCACCTGTTAGTGGGTGGGATATTAAAGCAGCAAGTGAACATTTTGTCCAAAGTTGATGTGTTGAAAGCAGGAAAAATTTGCATTAGAGTTTGACGAGGGCCAAATTGTAGTGGTCAGTGGTGAACCAGCGGAAGGGTTATGGTTGGCCAAGGCTCATCAATGCACGTGGGGAGTGAAGGCTAGTTTGTTTATTCTGATACAACACAATGAGTGATTGGTGGCCATAAAGTTGTGCCTGACTGGTGTGTGTGTATATCAGTGGCGAGCGGTCAGGGCCAGCAAAGCCTTCGCTGCTGGCCTAAACTCTATCAGAAGCACTGATCTATATTTACAACCTAAATTCTAATATTTATTCCCAACAGTTTATTTATTCATTTCATAGTGTTTTTCTTGGCTGCACTGCTTCCAGTACGTGTATGTGGATGTTCGTTTTTTTTGTCCAATCAGATTTCAGCTGCCATGCCAATCTAATCTGCCCAGCGCCTTCAAAGTCTGTCTTGCAGTCCCTTTTACCATAGAGAATATTATGAATGGGTCTGTTTCTTTAACCAATTAGATTTCATATTCCCCTCACAGGGCAGCTAGCTGGCCCAGAATAACGTCAGCATTTTTCCGTCCTCAGAGTTCGACTGGCAAAACACATCTGTAGCTCTGCACACATTAATACGTCTGAGTTAGACTTTTTTTTATGCCTATGGAGGAGGAGAAATTGATTTGGCCTCGGACATACGTAAAATCCATTTTGGAGAAAAGCTAGACATCGTGAGGAGGTCGGCCATCCCTGAAGCTAGCTAGCTTGTCTCATTCTGGGTAAGGGTTTGTTCTCCACTTCCAGACCAGTGAACACGAGCCGTATCACTGGCTTACAGCCTCTGAGGAGCGGTGCAAATTATGTGTCTGCATCTCTGGTGAGTAGGTTGGATTTTATTAACATTTTTATGTTATTGTAATGTTATTAGACAAATATTGATTCTGAACTGCTCCAGATGATGTAGGTGACACAGTTGTGGTTGTAGTGTAGAGGTTTGGAGTCTTAACTGGGTTTCTTGCTTTAGTAAAATAGTATTTACTCTCCATATGTGAAATGCCTCTCTCTCTGTAATGCCATGTATTGTATATTGCATTTTTGTATGGTATTGATGGTTTATATAATTGCGATGTGATAGTGGTGGTATTAAGTTGGGTAAATCCCACTGAAGGCCCAGGTACCAAATGCATATCCTGCCACTGGTGTGTGTGTGTATATATATATATATATATATATATATATATATATATATATATATATATATATATATATATATAATCTTACACTTAATTAACACAAAAAAGTAATGGCTGTCTACAATTCTATTCTTTGCTGATTGACTTGTCATTGCATTGGTCATAGAAAAGTTATCAGTAAAAGCTTGAAAGATTTAGTGATTCTATTCTATTACTATAATCCACCATCACATTTATCATTCATTACTTAAATGTACTTATAGCATTCTTGCTGGCACAAGAACATTCTGACAGTGATGTAGAAAAGGCTTTTATACTTCAATCATCTTTTGAAAGCCAAGAATTTGCCCTCCATAATGTTTCCTTTAATGTTCCTTTGCTCTTGTGCTTGTATTTGTGTTTGTTTTATTTGGTTTTTGTATTTCGACAGGACTTGTGTTTAGATCCCTGCGTGCCCTTGAGACTAGTCTGGCTGAGGTTAGGAAGTAGTTATGCTACAAACTCTACCGCTCAGAAATGTGACCTCTGAAGCTGAAGCAGTGTACACCATTTAGTTGTAGCTAGATCTGCTGGATCTGAGAGAAACTCATCTGGCAAAGAAAATGAACTGTAGAAACATTTACAGATTAGATCAAATCATGAGTCTGAGCTTGTGTATAATACAGCCATACAGCTGCTGTCTCTGTTATCTTTAGAGTTCTCTTAGTAGTGTAGGTCACAGCTTATCAGTTTGGAACATTCTTAAGAATACTGACTAATATATATATTAAGAGTCATGGACAGAATAAATATTTTATACATTAAAAAAATAAATTAATCTATTTCTCTGTAATTTGTTTTAGTTTTATTTTCAATGTCCTAGGAATTAAAGATTTGTCCAAATGCTATTTGCCCCCACCTTTTTTCTTTTCTCATATACAACATGGTCCATGTGGATTTTTTAACTATATGAATTAAATCTAGCATTTTGCTGTATGAATTAAATCTAGCATTGGGCGTAAAAATGAAATTCAGCATTGGGCTGTATGAAAAGAATCCAGCACTGAGCTCCATCAATGACATTCACCATTGGCAGAATGAATGAAATTCATCACTTCGCTATATAAACAAAATCTATTGATCTGTCTCTATGAAACACATCCTTGGGCGATATGAACAAAATCCAGCACTGAGCTATATTAACGAAATTCAGCTTTTATGCTATAGGAACAAACTCCATCTTTGGGCTATATAAACTAAATCCAGCATTAAGCTATAGCAATATAATCCAGAATTGAACTACATAAACAACATTGGGTTATACTGATGACTACTGATGAATGAAATACATTGCATTTTATGAATGAAACTCAGCATTAAACTGTTTGTATGAATTCAAACATTCGGCTTTAGCAATGAAATCCAGAATTGTGCTATATAAACAAAATCCAACATGGGGTTTTCATATAAAATCACACCAAGTAATGCTTTTTGTTTAATTATACCTTCATAAGATAAAAAAAAAAAAAAAAACATACATAATTAAAATAAAGTCAGTTTTATGTCAGCTTGTGTCTCTTAAAAGACCATTAATTCTTTATATAGCCACAAAAAAAGGATTGTATAGGTGCCATAAATAACTCATACAGAAGTGCTGCATAGTCTTTTATAAAAGTTTTTCAGGCAAAGACAAAAGAAAGGCCCACAGAATTCACCTATCAATAGGGTTCCCTCTGCCTGTATGTCCCAAACATCAGTCCACTGGCAGACAGAAACAAATAGGATTCAGATAAATCCATGCCTTTCTGCTTCATGGTATGGCCTGCCAACACTTTTCTCCAACCAGTGACAGTGACCAATTGAATGTTAAAATGCCCAATCCTTAAGCAAGATTGGATCTTTCAGCTATTGATAGACTTCCCTTCACTGTCTGGGGACATCTTCCACTAGCCTGGCATCACATAGTCCTTAATTGTGAATTTGTGCTCTTTAAATTGCTCTGGTCCTCTCTCTAAAAGACACTAATCAATTAAACTTCAGCCAAATAGCAAGAACAACAATGTCTGATGTCTTAATTAGTAGAATTCTTGCAATGCATGTCTATGTAGAGGTTCATGTGATGCAATAAATCAACTCAAGTTTATTTTAAGGTACATATAAGGCTCAGCATTAGATTGTTCACAACATTGATGTAGCACTGATGCAAAACATCCTGTTTCTCTGGAAACTGTGTGTACTGTGTGTTTGCCTAATATTCATCACATCCACTATTGTAACTAATGCACACTACATTAAATGTATGTTTTCATCACTGATTTTGGTAAATTCACAGGATATCTTTAAGAAATTATATAGTCAAGTCAAGTCAAGTTAATTTCTATAGCGCTTTTCACAACAGACATTGTCTCAAAGCAGCTTTACAGAAATCAACAGTTAATGTGAACGGTGTGTATTCATCCCTGATGAGCAGCCACGGTGACTGTGACCAGGAAAAACTCCCTTAGATGTTATGAGGATGAAACCTTGAGAGGAACCAGACTCAAACGGGGAACCCATCCCCATTTGGGTGACATCAAGAGTGTGATTATAGTCTTTAAGCAATACAGAACACTGGAATGTAAGAACTAACATGAGCACTAGAATGTAAGATTATGAGTCATGTTCTTTCTACAGTCTTATACAGTCATAAATGTGTAAACATTTCAGTCCTAACGCTAGCCAATTCGCTAACATGTACAAATATGTACTAAACTTACTTTTATTTCTAACAAAAATCTAATTAATATTTATAATAGTAACCATACCCCTAACTGCTAACTCTACCCAACTATCACAATCTAACCTTCAGGGTTTTTAAGCAACAGTCAAAACATGTTTATAATCAGCACTGATTAAGACAGTTTATACAGTAGATACAAACTTGACAGGATTTCGAATAGGATTCTAGTAAGGTTCATAACAGTTTATATTCCATACCACAAAAAATAGCCCTCAAGCTATCGTGCCAACTTGACATGATTTTCACGTTTCACTGATGAAGTCAGCCTACCAGAAAACATGCATTAAACTGTCAGGAACGGAGTCATATTTGTAATAATTTATAATCCTTACCTGCTAACTGTTTGCAATGACATTTTATTAACTATCCTGCCAGAAACAAAACCATTTTACGGTCTTACATGAATTAGGATTAGGATTTTAAAGCAATATGAGTAATAGCAGTTAATCATCTTTACTAAACTACTATAGTAACAAAGATCTCATGTGCTAACCTGACAGGATTTGTGAGAAGATGATTTTGAGAAGATCTTTTTATCTTATATATATATAGTACAGACCAAAAGTTTGGACACACCTTCTCATTCAAAGAGTTTTCTTTATTTTCATGACTATGAAAATTGTAGAGTCACACTGAAGGCATCAAGGGCTATTTGACCAAGAAGGAGAGTGATGGGGTGCTGCGCCAGATGGCCTGGCCTCCACAGTCACCGGACCTGAACCCAATCGAGATGGTTTAGGGGTGAGCTGGACCGCAGAGTGAAGGCAAAAGGGCCAACAAGTGCCAAGCATCTCTCGGGGAACTCCTTCAAGACTGTTGGAAGACCATTTCAGGTGACTACCTCTTGAAGCTCATCAAGAGAACAAAGCAGTAATCAAAGCAAAAGGTGGCTACTTTGAAGAACCTAGAATTTTTCAGTTGTTTCACACTTTTTTGTTATGTATATAATTCCATATATAATTCCATATGTGTTAATTCATAGTTTTGATGCCTTCAGTGTGAATCTACAATTTTCATAGTCATGAAAATAAAGAAAACTCTTTGAATGAGAAGGTGTGTCCAAACTTTTGGGCTGTATATATATATATATATATATATATATATATATATATATATATATATATATATATATATATATATATATATATATAATTATTAATTTATTAGACTAGCTCACATTAACCTGACACATGAACCTGACAGGATTTTACGAATATATTTATAACAGCTAATAATCTTTATGCTAGTTTATGCTAGCCTAGTTATGTAGATGACTAGGCATCATGTTCTATCTGATAAAATCTTTTGTAAGAATTTGTAAATCAGATTCAAAAATCTGCACTGCTAAAGTCAGCCTACAGTTACCATGAACTAACATGACATGATTTCTGACAAGTCATATTCATAACAATCCTCACTGCTTAGTCACTGCTAACTATTCTGCCTAAGCCTGACAGGAGTCTGAGAGTATTTTGAAGTGATAGTCACAAAAATCTGTAATATTCGCTTTTAAAGATGGTTAACGTGAGCTAATCTGAAATAATTTTAAATTAATATTAATAATCTTCACCATTATCATTAGTCAATAGAATGTCATCCGCTAAACTGACAGAGGTTTTTTTAAGTCCTTGTGAAACATTTTAAAAATCTCCCCAGCTAAAGCTGGATGATTAGCAAACATGAACTAAAATGACAGGATTTCTGACAGGGATTTTATAATATTCATAACATTTCAGAATCCTCACTAGTAATAGTAGCCAATTTGCATACAATTTTACTTGAGATTACTTGACATGAGATTACTTGGTTTGTTGAATGCATTTCTCACCTTGCTTGCTATAAAGTATTGTTATGTTCCCCTAAGTAATCCTGATACTTGTCCTCAATTGTCCTCAATAGCCGTTGACCACACTTTTGACAGATTTATTGGTTTTGGCATGGCTCAGAGACTTTTGTGATGGACAAATTGGGTCTGGGCATGGCATTGTTCTTTAAGCAGTAATTGCCTGTTCTGGAGCGATCAAGCGATAACACTCCTTTTTATGATATATTTGCTTGATTCAGTTCCCATTTCCCTTGAAGGTAAAAAGCCAGAATTTGCTGGCAGCAACATCACATCAGATGCAATGCAAAACTTTTTCTCTTCTCTTTTCAAAGCTCACAAGTTAATCACTCTGCCTTTGGACTACTATGTAATTCGATTGTTCATTATACCTCAGTCATCTTTATCCTTGCAGAATGGTATATCATCATTCACACATAATTGGCTTCAAAGATATTAAATCCACATTTTAACCTTGCAATCTGGAAAGGGTACAATTTTACACAGCAGATATCATTTTTTATTTTATTCCTTGATGCTAGCCTGTGAAACTCATCAGCGCTAATTAGTTTAGCACTGACAGTATAGTGACAAATAGCAATTATGCTGAAGTCCTTTAGCCAGACTGACAATCAAGATGAAATGCCTTAAAAAAAAATCTAATAAACTGTTCCTCCACATTCTAAAGGGAATGTGTACATTTCTCTAAGCTACACGATCAACACGTGAAACTGACACGTGCATGGTTTGATTTCTCCAGGTGTCAAACTGTCCCAGGATTATTTATGACAATGTAAACATAATCATGAGATCCTCAATAACCACAATTAACCTTTTAATTCAATCAAAGAAACACTGAACGTTGATTTTCTTTCAGATCTCACAAATGTAATTGGACAAACTAACAGAATTGTAACAGTTTCTTTTAATGCTCGGATGCAAATCCGGTTAATCTAGAAGCTATGAATATCATCAAATACTGATTTTCATCCCCGGAGATGTTTTGTCAGGTCTTTACTACAGCAATATTCAGTTGCTGCTTGTTTTTATGTCTTTCTGCATTAGTTTATTGTGTTGTTTTGTTTTAATTTTACAAAGTGAAAGGCATGCAAGCCTATGCTAGTTTTGGACACCGAAGATCCTGTTGCTGGTTCACCTGTTGTCCTTTCTTGAGCCATTTTGATATGTACAAACCGTTTCATATCAGGAACACCTTACAGGAGCCATCTTAAATTGCCCTTGTCAAAGTCATTCAGTTTCTCACGCTTGCCCATTTTTCCTTATTCCAACACGTCAACTTTGAGTACTAACTCTTCCCTTGCTTTTTTAATATACTCCACGCCTTTACCAAATGCCTTTGTAACAAGATAATTGAGTTGCCATTGGTTTCACTGCTATGGCTGGATGGTAATACTATTGTAGATAAAACACAAACGGAAGTCTCATACCAGGCTGTGTATTTAACTCCCAACTAAAGGTGTGAACAAACAAGCGCATCCCCCAAGGCCAGCCGAAGCCAAGCACGTACAAGTTCAACGCAGATAAATTGTTCCCTGCCATTCGCAAAATGTCAAAAGGACAGCATTTACAAATACGGTCAGGTACCACGAGACAACATTTTATCAACACGCAATGAACAGCATGCGATATTATTGCACGCGTTGTGCAATATCAGCTCCGAATACTAATCAAGGCAGACATGTGCAGAGGACTTTTCATTCAATCAAGCTTTGATGCTGCGGCAGGGCCACAGATAGAGAGAGAGAAGGATCGAATCAGAAAGAAAAACAAGGATCAAAGCAAAATAGCAGTCGAGTCAAATGTAATCTGTAAGTACACCACTGTCTCAATCAAGAATAGACTCTGCTTTCTTTCAGAATAATTTAGGTTTGTTAGGACGTTCCTGATTGAAATCAGATGCTCAGCGTTTCGCATGGCTGCCTCTTGTAAAATTTGGGGATATTATAAATTTGAAAGGAAAATTAGTTCCTCATCAGTTTTTTTTCTTTTTTAATAAAGTTGAACATATTAAGGCAAGACTGAACTGCCACACATTCAACAATAGTTCATCTAAAATTCTTTATAACACGAGTTATTGAACAGTTTGAAACTAAAACTCCCAGTTTTTTTACATAAGTCTAATTTTCCACTCTGAAATGTCAAAGGTTTTGACTTTAGTCACAGAAGATGATCAACTTTTAGGGTCACAGTCACTAAAAATTCTAGCCAAAAGTAATTCTGAGGAAATTAATCACATTTACAGTATTTGTCAGAATTATTGCCCTGAACTACATTGTCCTTCAGCTACTGCACCCTCATGTCATGTCACATAATAGCCCAGTGGTTAAGGTTCTGTGTTGCTGATCAGATGGTTCTAGGTTCAAGCCCCAGTATGGCCAAGCTACCAGTTTTGGGACCCTTGAGCAAGACCCTTAACCCTCTGTGCTCCAGGGGCGCTGTAACATGACTGACCCTGCGCTCTTATTTGCAAAGAAATAATTTAATTTAAAATTTAAATTTAAATAATTAAAATTAATGATGTATTAAAAAAATAATAATAATTGTTTCTGCAACTAATTTGCAATCACTGCAGTGATTTTCTTCCAGTGATTGAGCTTCTGTAAATCCTCACCTTTCATGACATTCGTCTCACATTCGTTTGAATTCCAGGTCTTCATGCTGTGGTTTCTGGTGTAAAATACATTGTTTCTGTAAGAAACATAGCACAAGGAATACAATAGAAAAAACTCATTTGATAAATTTAAAAATGTGTGTATTATGTCATGTGTCATGTGAATGTTAGGATTCTGCTTATAGTCGCTTGAATATTTCTCCCGTCAGCCCCTGCATGTCACCTGATCATATTTGCCTTTCACTGTTGTCATCATCGTTGTTGTCGCCTTCAACGTCGCTATCATTATCATCCACATTCCTTGTCCACACTACAGGTTATGGTTTTTTTTCTTGTCAGGCTGATTTGTGTTTGTATTTGTCTACACTTTAAATAAAAGATTGTCCAGTCTTGCATCCACTCATTTATCATACATGACATTTCACCAGAGGAATGATTCTTTAAAACCGTTGATTCATATAAGGTGAGAAACTTCAGTGAACTTTCCAATAGCCACAAACAAATACACCTCACATCCTGAAGTAAAATATAATCCTGCGTTGTTCACAAGCATCCTGATAACGTAATAACATGTGTTCTGTCCTTTATCACACCATTCACCTGTGCTCGTCCTTACAAGATAGAACTGACAAATTCTGTCTCAACCTTAATCGAACTCACTCCACATCATCAGTCTGCTTGATTAGCCGGATCAGCTTGGCAGGATACGTCGGCTAGAAATTGAGATCTCTAGGAACAGGCTTTGGTGATCACTACTTTATCAGTTCTTACTATACGGCAGCATTAATTGCACTGAGCTTGGCGAATATTGGGAGGTTGCCTCGGTGGAATATGAATATTTATACGCCTTTAGATTTACCAACAACATTTCGTTCCGTATGAAAAAGTGTTTGGTGAAAAAGATCAATTTTAGACCTTGTTTTACCTTGAAAGTGCCTGTTTCAGAAAAAAAACACACACATAATTTCACTTTTAAATCACCGTGATATATGTACAAGACTTTTTGTGTACGAGTGCAAACGGAATTTCCCTTTAAACTGATCATCTCTGTGAGTGGGATGCCCAGGAGCAATATTATACTGCTGTGTCTTCTGATTACCACCCCAGATGTGCCTCATAAACAAAGCAAAATGCCTAATTGCGCCTTCCTAGGTGCACGCTAGCATAAAAATAAAGAGTGCTCACAAGAGTGCGAGGAGAAGCGTTTATTACACATAAACCAGCCAGCTGTGAGCTGCGAATAGTTTCAGGTGCTGCGGTATTCCAAGGTAGACATATATATCAGGGAAAATACTGTATTTCCAAGTCTAGACTACTTAGACTGATTTAGTGTGCTGTACTGTGTGTGCATCTGGTTATAAAAGTGAAAAATACATCCAGAATTGTAATCATAATTTAATTATATACAATTACAATGGAAATTCGACTTCAAATGATTATTAGATGGTCATTATTATGTTTTAATAGCATTTGGTATCTCTGGTGAGCAAGCTATGGCAACACAATGTTTCTTCGTGGGTAGGAAAGCATCCCAGAAATATTGTAAATACGTCCAAATCCCTGTAAACCTTATTCATGCATTTATCACATTGGCCAATCACATGGCAGCAGCACAATGCATAAAACCAAGCAGAAAAGTGGAGGTGGTAGTTTAGTGATTAGGATGTTGGGCTCCTAATCCGAAGGTCATGAGTTCAACACCAAGCGACACTGTTTGGCCCTTGAGAAATTCTCTTAAGCCTTAACTGGTCACTGGTATAAATGAGATAATTGGAAGTCTCTGGATAATGGCATTACCAAATGCCTTAAATGGAAATGTCAAGAGCTTCAGTTCTTCATTTCATACCTTAGAGCAGAATGTTCGAGCTGCCCGGTGGATACAGTAACTCAAATAAGCTTCCTTGACAACTCTGTTGAGCAGAAAAGCATCTCAGAACACACAATATATCAAACCTTGAGGAAGACCACATTGCTTTCTGCTTCTGTTAGAATAGAGGGCTTAATCTGATAGGACAAGGACATTTGAAGACTGGAAAAACAGTTACCATGGTTGGACTTAAGATTTTTCGATCTTATGATGACGATAGCAAGAAGCCATCATTGTACGAATATTCTAATTCTCATGCAGCAGGCGTATGCAGTACCTCATGCAGTATGCAAATTTTACCTTTTGTCTCTCTCCATTCTATCGTTGAAACAGAGCGTGTCCGGCTCCGCCCTCCACTTGCGAACTATCACATGCCACATATACACACATATATATACTCAACAAAATTATAAAGGCAACGCTTGTTTTTGTCTCCATTTTTCATGAGCTGAACTCAAAGATCTAAGATTTTTTCTATGTACACAAAAGGCCTACTTCTTTCAAATATTGTTTACAAATTTGTCTAAATCTGTGTTAGTGAGCACTTTGCTGAGATAATCCATCCACCTCACAGGTGTGGCAGACCAAGATGCTGATTAGACAGCATGATTATTGCACAGGTGTACCTCAGGCTGGCCACAATAAAAGGTTTTTGCTAAATTATTTTGTTAAATTATTAACAAATTACACTAAACTAACCCAGACTGGTCTCCATTTTTAAGACTCCTGGGTAGGCTAGGCCATGACTTGACAAGATATTTTCAAGTTACAATGGGGTCATTATAATGCATCTCCATCATAAGTCAGGGTCTACCTGTATTCAGAAAATAACTTATTACCTCAAGCTCCTTTGGAAGAGCATTTCCATCTATGCAGACCTCTCTAGATTGTGACTACTAATAATGTACCCAGAGTGTCAAATGTCCCCATTGGACAATCTGAAATGATCACACAGTCTGTTATCGAATCTAGCCAAAAGTTTATTAGAACCATCTCGTAGAGTATACCAATAATAAATATGATCCAGAATACGACACAGGTTTCTGTAACAAACTATATTTAAACGATCATGAGCACATATTTTATTGCGGTAATGCAGAGAAGTCATAATAATGAGTCACATAATAATCATAACAGTCTAACAACGCAAATCTGTACCAGAGAGCCGAGGGAATGATATAAAAAAAATTATAATAATCTTTTATTATTCATATATAAATCACGCAGTTGTGCTGGCAGGGCTGTAGATTCAGTCATCTGGAGTGTAATACAACAGAATATGTCAATATATAACAGCTGAGTGTTGATGCAGATGGCAGCCACATGACAACACCAAGACACGGCAACACTGTCTTAAACCCGAGCTGAGTAAAATTCTTGCTTCCAATCTTTTTCAGCCTTTCTAACCCCCCCATTTCTCATCTGCTAAAAAAGAGAGAGAAGAGCTCATATTTCCCTCGCTAGATAGAGCGGTGGTGAACTCCTCCTTCCAAATGACCTGCTCGAAAGAGAGAAAAGCGACAGAATGATGACTGACTAAGGAGCCACGTGAGTGTCCTTGGTGAATTCCAAGGTGAAGTACTGGCAGTAAGAGAGGTGTCAGACAGAGCGATGGAAAGTAGAAGGCATATATGACAGTGTTGAGGAAGCTCGCCAATTCTGAATTGTTGTGCGCCACGTCAAGCTGAGACACATATGTGTCTTCTTAACATCAGCCATGAGGATGATGCATGATATTCCCAAGTGGTCATAGGTGACATTTGGCCACATTGTATAGTGGTAGACAATTCACAACTTCATTTCCTAGCACCAAGGCCAAGTGATAGCTTTATTGTGCTTTTAGAGAAGAAGCTACAAAGCATTATTTTAAAAAGACAAGTTAATTGTGCATTAATGCAAACTACACCGAGTAAGTGAGTACTCGAATGCCTGAGAGGAACGCTGGGTCTACGGTGTTTATCCAATCCGATTTTGACAATGGCTCTGCTGATAAAACATCATGTTTGTGCCTTTGGCAAAAAAAAATGCTAGAATTTTTGGGCTTAGAGCTGCAGATGGTTTTGCATAACAAGCTTCTTTCAATAAGTTTCCAAATACCTGTTTGTGCTAGCTTTACATACAAGGCATTCGAGTTATAATGTTTCAAAAATATAAAGTTTTTAATGTCCTTACAACAGAATTATTGGTCAGAACATCATCAAATGCACTTTTGAGACTCTTCTGTGGCACAATTTGCTCATTTCATGTTAAACTGTTTAGGGAAAAGCTAGAAACAGGGAAATTCACTCGTGTGGTTTGTATGTGCTTTCTGAACATCCAATTCCACATTTAGACCTTATGTAATTTATAAAAGCCTCCACTCTTCTGGGCAGATGTCCCACAAGATTGTGGAGTGTGCTTGTGGAAATTTCTGATCATTTAGCCACAAGGGCGTTTGTAGCATGATGAGGCCTCATTGTCCTGCACAGTCCTGAGACCTCAACTCCATTGAACACCTTTGGGATGAACTGGAATGTTCACTGCAAATTTATGTAATTTATCAGACACCCTTAATCAACTTACATCTGAGCAGTTGAGCGCTAAGAGCCTGCTCAAGGTCACAGCAGCAGCTTGGTGGTCCCTAAATGAACAGAAATCCTAACAACCCTGCTCTAAAATCTAAAGTCTTTCTAGAGTAGTGAAGGATATTTGGGAAGCAAAACAGGGACTTAATCTTGAATGGGTTCAACATGTAGAGGTGTCTACAAACTACTGGCTTTGTATTGTATGAGGTAGTATAGCTCTCTTTAAAGCTCTGTTTACAAGAAAGTACTTTATTTATCTCTATTTTCACACTATCACCTTCAAAAAAGTCCCCTTACACAGCAATACAGCGCTCCCAGCATTCCTGCCACTTCTGGAATATGTCCTAGAAGTTCTTTGTTCAAAGCATTTCAAGCACCTTCGTCCTGGAGCTCCGCAATTGTTTCAAAACGGTGACCTTTCAGCTGCTCTCTTCGAAAAGAGAGCAAAATCCTCAGGAGCCAAACCTGGCGAGTAGGGTGTGTGTGCAGAAGTAAAATCAAAAAATTGTTCTCTGACGATCATCATGCATGAACAGTTTCAACATTTTTAGGCGTCGAGCTCGTTGAAGGTCTTCCTGATCTCTCATCGTCTTCCAGTGATGTCCTTTCGCTCTTAAAACCTGCGTGCCAGTCAGAACACCTCAAACAACTCATTGCAGCATCGCTGTATGTCAAACGCATGTCATGTCAGACGTCTCTGCGGCAGATCTTCCCAGTTTCACGCACAATTTCACGTTTGCTTTGTCCTACCTCGCTGTCTATGATGAAATCGCAGACGTAGTAATGTAAGTGGTCAGAATAGCACCAGTTAGAACCGTTAGTCTCGAACTTTTTGATACCACCTCGGGTGTATTGGGATTCAAGCAGACTTGTGTAACCCTTTCAGTGACACGTCTATCCCTCACAGCTTTACTGCAGATCCCAAAATACGGTCCATTTCAACTCGAAGATTCCTCTGACGTTTTGAATGATGACGAGAGCAGGTACACAGAGCAGGGCTAGTAAGTTAGCATTAATAACGCATTGTTTAATGATTCGGATGACACTCTGCATTCAATAATTTGTTTAGATAATTAGAAACATTAGGCCCTGTGACGTAGCGAATCCGTTACCATGAATGATACACGCTGCATCCAGGCAGACCCTCGTATGATTTAGGAGGCTTTTCCGTCGGTTTGAATTTTCCCTTCAATCAGCCCGATGCAGTTGGCACAAACCAAACAAACTGTCCAAGTATTTACATAAAAGGCTTCATTAGAAGAGAATAACATTTGGAGGACTTTTGTAGTGTCTGTCAAGAGGCGTGTGAGGATTTATGAGGCCGGGTAATGAAAAAGATAGCACGAGTGTCATCCAGCCTGCGATGAGCCAATAACGCAGTATGAGTTAAGCAGCCCGGCGAAAAGCTGCTTCTAATAGCCATGATCGTGCTGAAGGGCCATTACGGGGTTATCGACACTGCATTAATTCCCCACATGGCCCATGAGATTTACGCTCCTCCACAAGAGGAGCGTCTGCTTCTTCTCGCGAGTCGAAACATTCGGGTGAAGCGGAATTAGCTAGCTCTTCATGCTTTGGATCAGTCTGGAGTGGACTTGACGTTTTGTGGCTGTTTTTCTAAGATGTTGATAGCAGCCTTTTCTTATTCTCATCTGCTAATTTCCAAAGGGACGGATAAGAACCGTCCGTACTACTGGGAAAACGGCAGCAGGAAGCATAGGGATGGTCACAGAAAAATCCCTTATGCTTAACTAATGGGCTGGAAATAACATCCTGCACTCAACAAGTGCAATAATAATGAGATCCAAAAGAGAACATGGACCAAACAAGAGAAAGAGAGAAAAAAAGATCAAGGCAGAGACAATGAAATGAAAGGCAACAATAGACGCAATGATATGGAAAAAGAAAGGCAGATAAAGACATAAAGAGAGGGGAAGAGACAGAGAGACAGGAAGAGACAGAGGATGGTGATAAACAAAGAGGAAGTGAATGAAAAGTAGTAAGACGTAAGCAAACAAAGAACAAGACTGATGAGCACAAAAAGACAGAAAAAGTGAGTGAGAAAGAGAGAGAGAGAGAGAGAGAGAGAGAGAGAGAGAGATTGAGAAAGAGGTGGATATATAAATTAACAAAGCTAGAGACAAAAGATAGAAAAGCAAGAAGGCAGCGAGATAGTGAGGCAAAGAAATAAAAGAGAAGTTAAAGATAACGCTAGTACAGATACGGCGAGACACGTCAAACAGCAGAGTGGAGGAAAAGCAAGCGGGCCAAGAGAGACAAGCTAATGCAAGAACCAGAGGGACCGATACAATAGCAAGAAAAAACTAAACAGGTAGAGCCAGAGAAAAAGCAAGAAAATGGAGTGAGGCAGATAATGCAAGAGAAAGAAGGAGGGATGGTAGAGAGAGAGAGAGAGAGAGAGAGAGAGAGAGAGAGAGAGAGACAGACAGACAGACAGACAGACAGACAGACAGACAGACAGACAGACAGACAGACAGACACAGTGCATCCGGAAAGTATTTACAGCACTTTTTCCACAATTTGTTATGCTATATTCTTATTCCAAAAGGGATTACATTTATTATTTTCTATAATTCTATAAACAATACCCCATAATGACAACCTGAAAGAAGTTTGTTTAAAATCTTTGCAAATTTATCAAATATAAAAAAGAAATAAACAGAGACTGAGAGACTGAGAGACAGACAGACAGAGCAGTAAACAGAGACAGACAGACCAATACATAGACAGACAGAGAGCACAATGGACAGATGGAGAGACAGAGCAATTAACACAGACAGACAGACAGACAGACAGAGCAAAACATAGACAGACAGACAGGCAGACAGAGAGCACAATGGACAGATGGAGAGACAGAGCAATTAACACAGACAGACAGACAGACAGACAGACAGACAGGCATACAGAGAGCGCAATGGATAAGCAGACAGAGAGACAGAACAATAAACGGCGAGACAGACAGAGAGAGCAATTAACAGAGACAGACAGACAGAGCAATACGTAGACAGACAGACATTATGACAAAAAAGCAAAGAAAGACAGACATAATGAAAGCATGTGCATGAGATAGAGAGATATTACAAAAAAAAAAACAGTGATAGACAGAAGCAGAAACACGGAGAGAAAGGGACAAAGTAGGAGAAACAGACAAAGCAAGAAACAAACTGAGAGATAGACAGATAAATCAAGACAGAGCAACAAACACAGCATGAAGCAGAAAGAGAGGAAAAGCAAGCAGCAAAAACACTAAGCACGGAAAAAGAGACAGACAAGCAAAGGAAAACAGTACCAGAGAAAAACTTAAGGGACAGAAAAGAATCAAAACAAAGAATATTGGAATCTCCATAACAATTTAAAGTGTTTTATTTTTTTATTATTTTATTTTTTGTCATTTGGACCGTAAAGTAGAACCTTTTACATGTGTAGTCATCTGTCCATCAGTCCAAAGTTACACTGAAGGACAGTCACATGTTATGAACATGTGAGTGGGAGCTGCTAGCTCAGTGCTAACCTGCTAGTGCTAATTCAAATTAGCCAACATGAAGCATTTCTCTTTTTTTTATTTATCTTTTAACAACATGTTAATACACAAACCTCCTGGGAAAATGAAAAGAATATGGGCCAAGGCCAAAATGGTAGTAGCATGTGAAGAAATGGTCAAAACAAGAAATCGTTGGTCAAATAATTAGCATGAATGAAACAGTTGCACTTCTGAGACCTCATGTGCCACCATTTGCTTGTTTTGGGAAGACAGTAGAAAGAAGAAAATTCACTTATAGTTGTCTTGTCGGGATTAAAATCATAATGATTAGTCGCTGCGAGTTTTTCTTTTTCTTTAAAACAGTAGTCATTATTCTGCTACACCTGATATGATGCAGCCCATCAAACTCCAGAATTGATGGAGCATTGAGAGATCTATAGTATGTTCGGTTCTTGCTAATTTCCTGAACAATACAAAATAAAAAATAGGAAAATAGCCATTTTATTTAGCAAAAATTCAAACTTCCTATGTACAGTTTATAAACAAAAGTATTTGGACACCTGACCTTTCCAGCCATATGTGGTTCTTCCACAAATTGTTACCACAAAGTTGGAGACACACAATTGTAGAAGTTTTTGGATGCAGTAGCGTTAAATGGTCCGTGCACTTAAACTAGAAGACCCAAACCTGTTCCAGCATGACAATGCTTCTGTAGACAATTCCAGCTCTACAGTATGAAGATCTGATGTACATAGGTTGGATTTGAAGATCCTGAGTGGTCCAATATAGAGCTCTGACCTGAACCTTACTAAAAACCTTTGGGATGAAATGGAACACTGGATGCATTCCAGCCTTCCTCACCTTCCCTCTATCAATACCTGACTTTACTAATACTATTGTAGCTGAATGAGCACAAATCTCTACACTCCAAAATCTGGTGGAACATCAGAAGAATGAAGGTTATTATAACAGCAAATGGGGAACAAATGTGGAACGGGATGTTCAAAAAGATTACACGAATATACTCTATACTTACTTTATCTACTTTATCTACAGCACCTTTCATACAAACCTTGTCTAATTCTGCCAGAATGAAAAGCATTTACAGAACATCTGGAAAGTAGTCACTATTCCAAAATGGATTAAATCAATTTTTTTTCTTTTGAATTTAACAAGCAATACGTCGTAATGACAACATGAAAGAAGTTTGTTTGAAATCTTTACAAAAGTATTAAAAATGAACAAAATCAAACTTTATATTTGGGATTTGGTCGCTTGGATATAAACTTCTGACCTTCCAATCAGGAATCAAACATCTTAACACTAAGCTATCACTAAAATGCTATACATCTTCCCCAAATCCTTAATCCTAATGAAGCACCCTCAGTTTGAACTTTGAAAAAGAGACACGCTGAGAAACCTCGTCTTGCCCTCTTTAGAGTTCGTGTAGAAACCAAGCAGACTCTTCTGGTCCAGCATGACATGAGGCCCTCAAAGAAATGTCGCTGACATCAAATCCAGCAAAACTAGAAGAGTATTCCCTGTTCTTATGTCTTTCAACTCAGAACTGTAGACTTAAAAAAACAGGCTTGTTGTCTCCGGACGTTGTTATCACAGACATAAGACGGACAGGCTCGGCTTTCTTCAAAATGTCAAACCCCAAAGCGGGAAAAATGCAGGTCGTCTTTTTTTGTCTTGTGGAGGAAGAAAAATAAAAAAGAACTCTTTCACAAGGAGCTGCAATTGGAGATGAAAGCAATTTATGGGCATTAAAAAAATAAAAATACAGCCATGCGCAGTTTGAATCCGCATTATCAAAAAGAAAACGATGGGAAGCTGACAACAGGAGAGCAAGACTTCATTTGTTTTTAAATCAGCGCATTACTTTCGTCTTTACGCGCTAAGGGCCTTTAAAATAGAGAGAGAGAGAGAGAGAGAGAGAGAGAGAGAGAGAGAGACCATGCTCTTAAATCTAACAGCTTCACCATAAACTTTTACGACACTCTACATTAGATTTATATGCAAGTTTCTATAATATAACCTTGGTTTTTTTTTTGTTTGTTTTTTTATATATATGTCTGATTTTAGCATACATTATATTTAGGGCCTATAATACAATATCAAACTAATAATTTTATTTAACCTTTTTCTTTTGTTTTTCTGGAGATTAGTTCCACCCACTGGACACAAATACATCATTTCAAAGCTTGTGTTATGATTTACAATAAATGTTAATTGTATTTAAAACCTCCTAATAAAGCAGACTAACAAGAAAAAAAACAGAAAAAAAAAACCCATAAAATCCCTGAACATTTGCGTAATTCTTTTTTGAAAATCCGAAAATGTTATGTATGAATGTATAGATGCAACTATATCATATTTTTATGATCAGTTTAAAAGTTGTTTTTCAAGAACCATTTTTATAATTTGTTTTCTGTAGAATTTGCACAAAAACACAATTTGCCTTCATTTGAAATTCACAGAAAAACCATAATGCACAGGGTTCCTCAAATGTGCACAGAAAACCTGGACTGTATTTTTTGTCATTCTATGAGGTTAATATTAATTTTTCTGCTCGAGATGATGTATGCAGGTGGTGCAGCTGTGGCTGCAGTGAAACGAGACGAGTTGAAAATGTGTTTATTGGGTTTCTTGCTTTATTAATGGCATTCATTCTCACTGTATGAGATTCCTGTCGGTGATGCAGCGCTTTGTTATACTGTATTCCTCTATAATATTGATGGTTTCTGTAGCCGTGGCATCATAATAGTGCTATTAAGATGTGGAGTGATTCAGGTAGGACACCAAAAACTGAACCTAACTTCCAAATTCAAATGGAAAAAAAAAACAGTTGAGAGTAAATGTTCATTGAAAGAAAATCTTTTTTTAGCCAACACAGTTTGGGTGAATTATTGTGTGTTTTTTGCCTGGGTTCGATTCCCAGTCAGGGAACCAACCCCAGCCATTAGGGTTGCACAAGCCAGCCACTCTTAGTGCCAGTCCCAAGCCTGAATAATTGGGTAGGGTTGCATTAGGAAGGGCGTCCAGCGTAAAAACATGTGCCAAATTAAACATGTGGGTCACGAATACGGTTGATCCGCTGTGGCAACCCATAATGAGAGAAGCCGAAAGAAAGTTTTATTATGTGTTTTTTGTGTGAATTCTAACCCTTTAAAACAGAAAGAAACATTACATAATGGTTCTCTTATATTATATAACACAGATTAGACTGTAAAACCAATTTAGAGTTTACTTCCATCTCTGAATTGTCTTAATCTAGAGACAGACAATCGAGAGGAGGCGTGGTAGGGGAGTGGTTGCTCAGTGGTTAAGGCACTGGGTACTGATAGGAAGGTCGAGGGTTCAAGCCCCTGGAATCGCCAAGCTGCCACTCTTGGTCCCTTGAGCAAGGCCCTTAACCCTCTGTGCTCCAGGGGGGCCGTATCATGTCTGACCCCAGCTTTCTGAGCAAGCTGGGATTTACGAAGAACGATTTTCTCTGTGCTGTAATGTATATGTGACAAATAAAGGCTAGAGTTCGTCCAAATAAGCATTTAATTAAATATATATATATATATATATATATATATATATATATATATATATATATATACGATTTTTTGTTTTGTTTGTTTAGATTTTTTAATTGCCAAGATATTTTTTTGCGCTAAAGAAAGTTGTTTGGTTTCAAGTCTGACTCTGTACACTTTACGCTGTTAGGCTTCATTTCAAACTTATTTTAATGAAACAAAAGAACAACAACAACAACAAAGAAAAAAAAAACATCGGGAAATAGACTTACTCAAATCTGTTAATGAGAAAAACATTGAAAAAGGTTCTAAAACTTATGAGAGTTGTTCACAGAAACTCAGCCGTCTGCGTGGGAACGTTACATAAATAACCGCATCATTACAGAAAAATCGCTCTCCACCGGTGAACGTACACATTATGTGATTTATTTTAGAATCCAAAAGCTCGGTAGGGTTTGTTTGGAACCAGCCTTGGTTCACTCTGTTCAGAAGATCTCAGAGGTCCACATCAGAGAGCCACTGTAGAACCACTATATAGCCATATATATATAAATATGTGTACACCTGACTATCACAGCCATATGTGAGTCTCCCTACACTGATGCCACAAATATGGAAGCACAGAATTGCCTAGCATACCTTTCAAATTTCCCCTTACTAGAACTAACCTGTTTCAGGCTCTGTGCACAAACTGGTCTCTGGATCCCAAGGTTGTGAGTTCAAATGCCAGCCACACCAAGCAGCCTTGGTCCCCTGAGTAAGGCCCTGAACACCACAGCTGCTCAGTTGCACGAATGAGATAAGAACATGTGCCAAATAACATAAATGTAAATGCAGATTGAGCTCCATAAAGAAAAAGTTTGAGTCAAACTTGTCTTGACCCCAATCCAACTAAACACCATCAGGATAAACTGGAATGCTGGCTGAACCCCAAAAGCTCTTGTGGCTGAAGGATGCATGTCTAATGGAAAGCCTTCACAGAAGGGTGTTGGATATGTATGTCAGTGATCAGGTGTCCACAAACTTTTAGTCAAATACTGTATAGAATATTGAACATTCACACTGATCAGGCATAACATTATGATCACTGACAGGTGACGTGAATAACACTGGTTATGACTTCATCATGGCACCTGTTAGTGGGTGGGATATTTAAGGCAGCAAATGAAAATTTTGTCCTCAAAATTGGTGTGTTAGAAGCAGGAAAAATGGGTGAGCGTAAGGATTTGAGTGAGTTTAACAAAGGCCAAAATGTGATGTCTAGACAACTGGGTCAGAACATCTCCGTAACTGCAGCTCATGTGGGATGTTTCTGGTCTGCAGTGCTCAGTATCTATCACAAGTGCTCCAAGGAAAAACAGCGGTGAACCGACGACAAGGTCGTGGTTTGCCGAGGATCACTGATGCACGTGGAGAGAGAAGACTGGCCCGTGTGGTCCGATCTAACAGACGAGCTCCTGTAGCTCAAACTGCTGAAGAACTTAATGCTGGTTCTGATACAAAGGTTACCTGCGTAACTTCGGACCAGTCAGGGTGCCTGTAATGTCATAATGTTATGGCTGATTGGTGAATAGGCACAGAGCACATCTGGAAAGTGTAAGATCTGCTTATTCAAAAACATTATCACAGCCATTTGCAGCCACGTATTCATCATAAATTTCCATGGAAAGGAAGTCAGCACAGATGGTCTACAGATCCTTCTGTCGAAGCTGCAGCAGATGTGAAAACGTGTCTCGTCCGATATCGCATGCACATCCTCAGCGAAATCAGATCAGGCTCAGACCACGACCCTGAAGAACCCCTGATGAAATCCTGTCTCAATCACTGATGTCGATGTTGATGGCAGGGCACTCAACATCTGCACGCAGCACACGTTCAAAGCCGACATTCTGTCAGCCTTGATCTTTAAAGAAACAAAATGTGTGCCATCAATGCAGTTTTGGAAATAACTACCCATCAGGGAGGTACAACACACATAAAAAAGTATTAAAACAGAATGATAAACTTGAATGATGTGGGTGAGGTGGAGGGACTGTCAAACGTAGGAATTGTAGTCGAGTCAGCATAGTGTGTGAATTTTGTCCTTGGATAGAAAACGTTTTTTTTTTTTTTTTTGTGTTCAAATTTAAATACAATAAAATGCAAATAAAATGACTAGGTTAGGCCACACCTACTTCAGGGTTACATCCAGATACAGATATAGACCACAGTGCATTAAATTACGCCACCAATAGCATTATATTGCAAGGATCTAACCCTAGACTGTAAAGTTCTACTCAAAACTGAGATGAAAAGAAAGAAAAACCCTGAAAGTTCAGTTTATCATTTGGATCCTCAAACCACTGATATACTTCAGGTTCAACAATAAAGCCTAAACAATTATTATATAATACTCAATATGGAGATATACTGATTAAATATAAATCATTTATACAGGTCGTCCTCTACTTACGATGGAGATACGTTACGACGACCCCATAGTAAGGCAAAAATATCGTAAGTTGAAGATGCTGCTATGACTGTGACGGTCTTTTCTGCTCTATGCCGATTTATAATTTTTATTCTTTGCTCCAAACTGATGGCTTTTACCTTCTTTTTTGCCCACAAGCAGGAAACATACTTGGGCACTTTGAAGACATGCTTTTATAACTAAACTTGCTGTTTGAAACTGAAAAAAAAAAATACACAAATCCATCCATGCATCCATGTACCTAATTTTAGTTTTTCTTCTCAAAAGACAGTACAATAGAAATTAAACTTTAATATATTTTAGTTAATGTGCAGTTCGCTCAATTTTCAGCCATATGTGGATCTTGCCCAAACTGATACCACAACGCTGTAGGCACACAATTGTACAAGACGTCTTTGGATGCAGTATAATAAACTTAAGACTTGGAAACCCAAACCTGTTCCAGTATGGCAATGCCCCGGTGCACAAAGTGAGCTCCATGAAGATCTGGTTTTCATGCTTTATAGAGGAAGATCTTGAGTGGCCTGCTATAGAGCTCTGATCTCATCCATACTGAACACCTTTGTGATGAATTGGAACACTGACTGCACCCCAGGGCTCCTCACCTTCTCACCTACATCAGTACAACCACACATTTCAATCAAATCTAGTGGAACATCTTCCCAGAAGAGTGGAGGGAATTATAAGAGCAAATTGGGACTAAATGTGGACTGCAATGCTCAAAAATACATACCATACTCATACAGTATATTGCAAAGGTTTGTGGACACCTGCTCTAATGCAATAGCACCAACAATAAAATCCAGTGGAAGATTTCGTCTTCCATGCCCTTACGTCCGAGCTTGGATTAAATTCCTTCACGTCCTGCTGATGATTAAATGCTGATGAGAGCCATTTTAATACAAGACTAATACACAGTGTCCAGAACAATTAAATCATTGCTATTAAATACAAATAAAACAATCTCTGTGCTCAGGCATTTATTTGTCTTGATTAGAAGATGATGTAATCAACCAGAAAGCTACACGTCTGAGACGTCTCCCTGTTTCCGACTCAAATCAATTATTGAACTGAGAATTAAGCCTTAATTCCAGATTCTCTCACACACCTCTCGCTCTCGCTCAGGTGTTCCAATCAAACAGAGTAAAAATGGAGCAAAATGAAATCATACTCAGGACAAGCTAAAAATGAGTGTTACAGCAGAGAACTCTAGATTATGCAACACACTTGGGGGAAGGGAAAAAATATATAAAAAGCAGCAGGAAAAAATAAATACACAGCTCGTATTTTTCCCCCCAGATACACTGCTATGCATACAGATTAAAAAGGCGATCGTGTTTTAGAAGGCTCGTCATCAGCGAACGCTCTAAAATCTCATTCGACGGAGGCTCGTTTCAAAATAAAACAATAAAAATTAAAAAAGTCGAAACGAGACCATTTTGTGTACACAAGTTTTGATGGAAAAAAAAATTATAAATAAAAATAGTGACAAAGACAAAAATGGCAGATTATTAGGATCGATGTTTGAACATGGTTTAAAATCAAACAGCTTTATAGTCTTTAGAATTAGAGTTAAGGAAAATTACAACCGGACATTTTTTTCCGCCATATGCGATTTTTTTTCTCCCTTAAATTGTTGCCACAATGTTGGAGGTACACGATTGTATAGGATGTCTATGGATGTGCTGAAGTAGATGTTGAGTGACCTGTTATAGAGCTCTGATCTCAACCCTATTAAACACCTATGGGATGAATTGGAACAGTGACTGCAACCCAGGTCTTCTCACCTCACCTACATCAGTATCTGACTTTACTAACACTCCTTGTTGCTGAATGAGCATAAATCTTTATAAGCTCACTCCAGAAATGTGTGGAACATCTTCCCAGGAGACTGGAGTATATTATAACATGCACATAGGGAATACATACAGAATGGAACTTTCCAAAAAATCTTATGGTCAAAATTCGATAAATTTAACAGATATAGTCTGTTAGTGTTAAAAAAGGAAACGTGTTTTCCCGGCTTGTGAGAACCACTACAGAGATTTTTTTTGTAATTTCATGACATACTTACCTCTGCAGACATGTTTCGTGATGCACCCATTATACATGAATCCGGACTATAAACGCAGTTTTACCCTCAGGCAGAGAATTGGTTAAAAAAAAAAAAAGAATAATAATATAAATTGCTGCATTACTGCAAAGGCAACAGCTGATATTTAACAGCAAATAAAGTGTAAATTGTATTTAATAAATGATGCCATTGTTTAGAGAATGATTCTTTATTAAAATATTCAGTCTTTATTTTTAGTTATTGAGTCAAGGCATACACTCGATAATCATTATTGAAAAGTAAAAAAAAAAAAGGAAAAAAAAAAAAAGTAACAAACCATAAAACAGGATCAAATCATTTGAAAAAATTGAAGCTAGACTGCGTCTTTCAAATCATTTCATCAAAACCATGTCAATGAGTACTAAAAAAAAGGGGGGAAATGAGTAGTGAATGCCTGCTGGGAAACGCAGGTATTCATCCCCATTTGTTTCCTTGAAAGGGCAGCAGCTACATCATTCCATATATCCTTACTATAATCGGTGACGAACATAAAGAACTGAATAACGCCAGAGTTTCGAGCAAACACACACACAAAAAAAAAAAAATCTCAAAATCTGAATGGCACAATATCATCTCCATGTCTAGATCTGGCATGAATCTCTATAGGGACAGAAACACACATTCTCAAACACTTATCCAGAACATATCCACAGCATGATTAACCCATTTCTGTTAGGTAGGGATACAAAAAGATCTTCAGTGTTGCTTCGAAACCCAAAAAAATTATAATAATAAAGAAATCTAGCAACCCTCAAATATACAGTGGATTAAACAAAACAACAACAACAAAAAAAAAGACTATCCCTCTCAAGGTTTTTGGCTACCTCATTATGCTCAATTTTTACTAGACATGTGAATAAGGGTAAAAACAGTACAATTAATGTTAAAAGGCAAACCGTATTGAATCAAACAAGTCCATAATTGTCTGCACATTTGTCCCCCTAGTCTTTTTTTTCTCCTTATTTGTAGAATGTCACTATGAAACACTTGCGCCCGCAGTCACTTTACTTATTGTCTGTATGTATTATTCAAATAGTTCAGATAAAAAGAGTGCTGTTAGGCAAGTAGTTTGATTTTGAAATAAGTCAAAAAGAAATACAAAATGATGAAACAAACAAACAAACAAACAAACAAAAAAAAAAAAGCCCATCTAGACACAAAAGCGCTAGGATTGGAGGGTGCATCTTCCAACGGATCAGCAGTAGCCAGACAGCCAGAGGCTGAGGTTGTTGTCGCTGTCTTTGAGGATTATATAATTACACCCCCCACCACTCCGAGAAAAAGTCCAGTAATACCAAAAAAAAAAAAAAGAAAAAGAAACAAATTAAAATTCATCCCGACCCTCCCAATCCATTGTCCCAAATTGCAATGCCCCTCCGATTTCCGAAAAAATGCAAAGAGTCAACACTGGTGTTGGAACTGCACAAGTTCCCTGTCCTCCACAATGGAGGGCTTTATAAACATTAGGGTGGCACATATGGGGGTGGTGATCTGTATGGGGTCATGTTCTTGGGGCGGGAGCCTTTACCCTCTAAGGGAGCAGAGAAGGGGGGTGGAGGCTGGTAAGGAGGGGCATTGGGGTCCTCGTCTTGTAGGCCTGAATATTCTCCCAAAATGTCTTGGTTCAGAGGTGTGGTCTCTGGACTGGCCATGTTTGGATACTCAGGTGGTGGGAGAGGAGGTTTTTCCTCTTGGAGAATAAGGGGCATGCTAGATGATGGAGGTGGCTTAGAGTCGTCGAGTTCGTCAGCAAAAATGATGGGGACTCCTTTTTTAATAAAAGTCGCTTGGTCTTCAATGGTAAGCTTCCCCTTGCGCTTCTTGCGATAGCAAATCATAGCAATGATGCCTGCGATCAACAGGATGGCAGCAACCACCACGGCTGGTATGACTGTGTGAAGATATACATCGTCGTTGCTCTGTCGACCGGTTCCCATGACTGGCGTGACGGCAGGTGGACTAGGGTCTGGGATCTCGCCTGGTGGAACAAACATGTAGTTGCGGCAGCTACCCGTTCCTTTGATCGTGATGTTTATGGGTTTGAAGTCCGGTTCCATGGCGTTGTTGAATATATGTGAAGGTTTGCCTTCAGCATCGGAGATCCTTCTACTCATGGCCTGAATTTGCTCCTTGGGACACGGGTGCTGTTGGAGGCTGCTGTTGGTCCATTCGATTACAATGGATCCCTTAGTGATATTTTTCAGTGTAATTGAACTAGAATTGCGGTCACCGAACGAATAGGCCAGTTTCTTCATAAGAAGGATTTTCTTGTGGATATCATTCGTAACTGAACGAGGCTCCCCTTGGAACCGAGCAGCAAACAGGACTGGAGGCTTGACGTTGTTACCGAAGCGACTGACACGGACCTCGAAGGCATCGGTTGTGTAAAGACCACCTTTGTCAGTTGCCTGCATAAAGTATTCATGCTTCCCTTCGTGATGCCAGTCTGGTAATCCATACAGCAACTGGCTTGTGCTGTTGAACTGAATCCAAGAGTCTTCTCCAACAACTTCATTGGTCTTTCTCAAAGTTAGTCTTAACTTGTCGGTTGTGCCATCTTCTCGATCGAAGAATGTGTCGGATGGGATTTTCACCTCAAAGTATGTCCCGATGAACGACTTAACTTGATCAATCGGGTTACGCAGCTCTGGTTTCGTATTGCCATCATGTAAGACAACTGAAGGAGTGGTACGTCTGGGAGGCTTAATCGTGGTGGTCTTGGGTTCCTTTGGTACTGGGGTTGTCTTGGGTTTCTTAGGCCTTTTTGTTGGTTTCTTGGTGGTTGGTGTTGGTGGTGTAACAGTAGGCCCAACATACCCAGTCCAGGTCATGGTGGGTTGTATTGTAATAGTGCTGGTAGTGTCAGCCATTTTTGTAGGCTGAGGTGGTCCAATTGCAGGAGTTGTATAAGTTGGACCTCTGGTGTGAATAGTGGGTTTCGGAGGCAGTGGTACTGGGTCTCGTACAGGTGGTGAAGAGCTGTCTGACGATGGTCCGACCGATGGAGATGTAGGTGTGGGCACAATGCGGGTTGACGGCTCAGGATATGTTGTTGGCGGAGGCAAGGAGGACACAGGGGTAGACATAGTAACCTGCCGCCGTACCCGTTTAGGTACGTGTGGCTTTTTATTAGCAATGTACCATCCCACGACTGGATATCCCAATTGCGCAGACATTGTCCCTTCCTTAGCCGGAACTTGAACACTACTGATATTTGGAATGTTGCTCTGATCCAGGGCACAGCCAAGTTTCCAAGATAATAAAGCACCATTTTCGACCACCTTTTTAGCATTTCCTGGCCCGGCCATGAACGCAGACATATCAAACAAGCGATTGTTGACAACAGGCAAGACCTTCATATGCGAGCCCCACTCCCGAGAATTTTTTCATGCTGGCCAAAAGCTCCACTCTCTGTTTGGAGCTCATCTTAGTGAGGTCTGCATCCAAAATGATTGTAAGCACAGTAACGGGCTCTTCGTTGCCACAGACAAAATGTTGAGGATCATTTTCGGTTAACTGGATCGCTAACTGAACAGGATCTGTGTCAGCATGCTCATCTGGATGAACCTCGATGGAAAATACTTCAGGACTCTGCGACACATGGCTTGCATTAGAAATAGAGACAGATATGTAGTGGACTCCCTTGTCTGCCTCCAGAGGAAGTCCTTGAAGGATGCTGCTCATTGGGTCCCAGTGCAACCATGACGGCAGCGTATCTTTAGAAGTCTCTGCAATCTGGATGGGGGGGAAAAAAAATATAAAAAGATTACCAAATCTAGCCATTATTTATTGTGTTGCTGCTCCAGCTATCATACTTAAACACACAAACAAATAATGGAAATAATAAAAATGTGATAGTAGGGTAGAAATGTATCAGCGTATTAAAAAAGTGGAACAAAACCACAAACAAAACAAAAGAAAGAATTCATCAGAAATATGAAAAAAAACAAAAACAATGAGCATATATTGATTGGCACTTCCCGTCAGTCAAGCAATGTGGGTTCTTTTGCGTTTTATGTCAAGCTTAAGGGTTTCTCTTAAAAGGAGAGAATCCTGACAATTCCACATATCGAGGTAGTGAATGGTTGAAGTATGGAAGGAATTTGTTAAAAGTAAGTTAAAATAAGTAAAACATATCTTTCAAAAATTAAATATAAAACATCTTTATTACACAAATTGGGTTTAACGAATTTTAAATAACTTATTTTCCATTTATTTAATTCCATTTAATTAATATAATTTGTGCCAATTTCATTGATGATTCAATGTAATCAAAAGTATATTACATTACATTAATATGATTTATTATATATATATAATATATATATATATTATATTATACACACATACATACAGTGGAACCCACTTATCTCGACCTCGGTTAACTCGGCAACCCTATTAAGTCGACGTTTTTGAAGTGGAACCGCCAAATTCTCGCTTTGTCTAAACATTTTTTATCGGTTATGTCGACTTTTTTATGTCGCCGAACCCTAATATCTCGAGCACAAGGGGGAAAAATTTGCCATTAAACGTCAGTTATGTCGATCGGCACTGTGCAGCCGCAGAAGAACTCGCAAAAGTGGCGAAAAAAATCAAGCCTTACAGATACTACAGGTGTTGTATTGTATACTGGTGAAACTCTGCTGTTAGTTAGTGCACATATGCCTTTTGTTGTTAAATGTTATGCGATGAACGGGAGGCGAAAGCCGCGCTTGGTAGGAGAGCAGCGCGTAACGTGGGGAATACGCGATGCGCTTTGGGAAGAAAAGCGCAGCCGTTGAGAGAGTGCCGGTGGGAAGGCATGTACCGGGATACGCATGAGCGAGAACAACGACGCCGTGAACCAACATATGCCAACAATAATGGACAGTGAGAGTGCGGAAGTTTAAATAGGAGCTGGTGTTGAGTGCTAAACGAGCAGCATATGTGCGCGACTGAAGCCGGGAGCTTCAGAGAAAGCGGCGGCACCTGCCGAAGGGGCGTGGCAGGTGGATTCTGACAGTTAACAAACATGTACTGTATGTACATTTTTATAGCATTCCTTCATCAAACAACGGCAACGTGTATAAAAAACCTCCAAAAACACATGCATGCACATTCTTATTTATTAACGCACATCATGTACATAAAGAAATTTCAAGCACGTTAATATATTGCCGCCATATTGATTTTCGTTTATCTCGATCATCGGTTACCTCGATGCTTTTTGGCGACCCCCTACGACATCGACATACCCGGGTTCCACTATATATATATATATTTATTCAAACCAAGCAGGCGTTTTATTTTTTGAATCGTTTTAAAATTTATACAGTTGATGTTCACAAATGTTAAAAAAAAAAAAAAAAAAAAGCAATTTTATGTTTCACATTTCTTCCCCCTAACGTACCCCAACTGAACCAAACTGTGACTTTTGTGATATGCATCTGCGGTGCCGTGAGGTGCAGATCGTAGACTAAACTTCACGCAACTAAAGTTGTTTAATGAGTCAGAAACATACGATAATAAATGTGGAAAATGGTGCCGTTTTAACAAACATAAAAAGTTTATCTCTGCCTCCTACAACGTAAACGGACTTATAAATCGAAGTTGATAAATAATGTAACAACGATGCTCCTGAGACACATCATTAGTGCTTTAACCAGTAGAATGTGGCTACTATGGGAACAGCTGGGGTTTTTATTTTTGTCCCTAAGCTTTTATAGCTGCAAATTGTCCTCGGCCACACCTTTTTTTTTCTTTTTTCTTTTTTTTAACTGCACTTTCTTTTTGTCGCACTTCTCAACGGTGCCGTTGCATCGATGCAGAAGAGCGAACTAATCTATAACTCGGCTGATGAATTATGGGCTTAAACAGTCAAATTAGAAAAGGTCAATGAGTACGCCCCTCACATTTCAGCAACCATTTTAATAATTCTTCTCAGTGGAGGAAAAAGTGGAAGAGGATCCCAGCAACAACCTGTGCAGCTCTTTTGAATTACATGCCCAGGAGGACTGAGGCAGAGCTACATAACAATTGTGTTCACACAAAATATTAACACTTTGGACACAGTTTTTCCAGCTTTTTTTGACAATAATGGCTGTATGTCGAGTTGTTTTCAGAGAACAGTAAATCTATACTGCTATACAAAGCTGCACAGTGACTAATTTTCTATAGTATTGTCCCTTTAGAAAATATGCTAAAATGTGAGGGGTGTATTCACTTTTGCGAGATTGCACCTTCAATAAATCACATGCGCACTTTCTACGAGGCTACTAAGGCCACGCCCCCTTACATCACACAAATATTAAAAACTACACAAATATTACACGCATTTACGTTTAAAACGTGTGCTGTGTGGAAGAGATTGTGCAACAAATCTATGGTAACAATTAAATCAAAGCCAAATCAAAGTTCTATCTGGATTCCCCAAATTTCTAGTTCATTCCCACAAATTCCCAGTAAGCTTCCAACTTGGAATATTTCCCCAAATTCCCCGAAGTTCCATGTAGAAAGCTTCCGGAAATTTTATATTTTTCCGCCCTTTTGCATCCCTACATTTTACACCGCTGTGATGTTGAATTCTTAAGTGAATAGGTCACAGGTTAATACTAAAAGGACTAGGCTACATCAAATCAAGCTGAAAATAAACACAAACAAATGTGATGAATACAAATATAATAAGTTAATATAAAACCTGGAGACTTTTTGCAAGTTTCTAGTGTCAACAGTTACAAGTGTACCTCTTTTCAGGATGGAGAGCGATTAACACATCTTTTCTTTGTATTTTTTTTTCCCCTCTCTCGTTGGAATGAATGGAAAAAAGACTATGGTTTTAAAGGGAATAAAAAAAACACACCAGGACATGTAGTAACTGGAAAATAATCAGTGGTTATAGTAACTGTTGTTGTTGTTCGGACCATTCTTCCCCCCCCAGTCTTCTTCATTCCTAATATAATTAAAGAATTAATGTTAAAAAAAAAAAGGTACATGTGTTTTTTTATGGTCTAATATTAAAGAGAATGTTTAATTGTCGGAGATATTTGGTGAGTATTGATGTAAGTACGAGCCGTTTCTGCAGTATGAAACATTGCAAGCTGCGTATGTTTTCTGCTACTGTGCCGCTTAATTCTAAAATATCGGGCAACAAAACCAGCGCCAAAACCACAAACTTACTAACATTTCGGCTACCGCAGTTTCCAAAGTGATGATTCATGCAAGCCGAGAGAGAGAGAGAGAGAGAGAGAGAGAGAGAGAGAGAGAGATAGAGAGAGGTCCCTGCCAAAAGCAAGTATTGAATTAAAAGAAATAAAAGAGCGGGAAGAAGAAATGAAAAGCTAAAATAAGCAAGTAACATCTGGCTCCCCTTATGCTGCTCTTTTCTCTCTCTCTCGTTCATATTTTCACGTTGGTAGGGGATTTTTAAAGTGCGATCCCGGAATATGGGCCTAAGTATTTTATACATAAAAAAGAAATAAATAAAAAGACCCTGTTTGTTACATACTTGAACAAACCCAACCAGAAGACGAGCCTGTGATCTCCTGAGACGCCTCGGTATCTTAATCAAGTGAAGACGGAGCAAGAGAATACTCCGGTTGCCCTGACGTCAAGGAATTAAGAAGAAAGAAATGAAAACTCAGCCGTCAGAGATGAAGAAAGGGGTCTATTGTTAGCGTGCACGTGTGGGGGGGGGAGCGAGCCCACGGGGGGAAAAAATAAATACAGGGCTTCATTGTTATGGTTTGAAGACAGCTGAAATGATAAGCTTCATAGTTTTGAAGGAGTAGGCTATGGCATGTCTTCCAGATATGAGGGTGAAATGGAGAGTGTACAGACACTGGGGGAATTGGTAGAGGATTTTCAATGGAAAATTTCAGGAGGCAAAGGCCTTTAGATTGGCTGGAGCCAGTCTAACGGGGAGCCAGTCTAACATGGGGCCAGTCTAACATGGGGCCAGTCTAACGGGGGAGCCAGTCTTACGGGGGAGCCAGTCTTACGGGGGAGCCAGTCTGTGAAGGTTTTAAAAAAGTTTCCATGGAAACTTAAGTTGGGGGATTTTGGAAATATGCCAAGTTAGAAACTTACCAGGAATTTATGCAAATTGATACGAACTGACTCGATTTGGGGAAACATATATAAACTGTATCATACACAAACAAACATTTAGTTTGGTTATTCGCTGACGCATGCAAACTAAGAATTTTGGATTTTTTTTTAAATGGACGTACAGTATTCCTTTTTGATTTGAATACTGAATCCATTTTGCACAACCTTCTGTACCGTGTTACTGTTTTTCTTCTTCTCATGTTGTCTCTTGTCTTCGTCTCACCTCCCCTTTTGCACAAGTGCATTTTGTGTGGTTAGTTTAGAGTTATGTGGTGTTCTGTGTTACTTTTGTTAATTTATGGTGTCGCTGCAGTAGTCTGGTTTGGGGGACCCATTTCGTTACACTGTGTACTGCACTGTAAATGGTTGCGATGACAATCAAGGCGACTTGACTTCACGTTTGTCTTGTCTTGGTGTCATTTTTAGCAAATTCGTTTACACACTGCACAAAGAAGTTTTGAACATAAATGCATGGAATATTTGTGTAATTCATATGAATACTCGCCAAGACGGACATTTTGTGACACTATTTTGTAAGACACAAGAAAGAATGCACAGTGCATGTGTGCAGGGTAGAAATTCAACTAAAATTGCATTAAATCTGGCTGTTTTAGCAAAGATTAGCCTGCAATAACTTTTTTTTAAACTACATTTAGGTTCCCAGGTATTAGCAAACCTGCAATTTTGACAACTCCAAGTTTATTCCTATTAAGTTCTATGAAAAGTTTTCAGTTTGGAAATTCCTGAATCTCTCAATGCTGGTTTAAAAATGTTTTATAATAAAATAAAAAAAAACTGCATTGTTTTTAATAAAACATTTGCATGTTCTTGCTGCAAAAGCTGCACATCAATTGGAGTGGGTCGAAAATATACTTCGGTATAAAATCTGTCGTGCCGTTCGTTCGCGAAGGCGATAAAAGCGCTGAGAAACGACGTTTATATCCAGTTAAAATATGAAATTATTAATATTCTCCCTGCTAAATTTTGAATTTTGAATTATACTTATGTTCCATTATTAAATTCCTCAGGGAAAGAATGTCAGCCTTGCTTTCAAGTTGTGAAGTGGCCCGGAAAGAGGAAAGGAAAGAGCAAGCGGTCATACCCCGATCGCAGCGGGATGGAAAGCTGAACATTTATCTCGTCGTGTAGTGCAAAATTAACATGCCTTACATAAAACATGACGAAGACTGGAAGATTAGATGCTGCTAAATTCTTACATCGTCTCACGCATCTCGGACTGATAAAGGGCAGGCGAAGAGAGGAGATGTGGAGCCGGGGTTGTATCCGCAGAACTACTGAATGACACATTGATTAATCTGTATGCTCTCAGCAGTGCGCTCTTGTGGATGCAAAGAATAACGGAGCAAAACGTGCTGGCAGTCTCACGTACACACGAGGACTTATTTTCCTCTCCTCTCGCCGTGTCTGTCCGAAATAAAAGGCTGCGTGTGAATAAAATCGGCTCGAAGGACGGCTGTTCGGTGTTACGGAAATATCCTTCAAAGGTCGCTGGAGCCCGGCTGTAACGCTACGACGCAGCACCGCAAAAGCTGGTTGCTATGCAAAGGGAAAATCACAACACAAAACATGAGGCACAGCCCCGTATTACTGCTGGATGAACTTGGCAGGATTTGTATTTAACCATAAACATGGAATGAAGCTTTTTTTTTGTAGGCTGCTGGAATACAAAGCTTTCTGCTACTGCACAGCCAAGGCTAATTAGATTTCAGTGCCAGACTTTGTGTGGAATAAAGGAGGGGCTGGGGAGCGCCGAAGGAACTTTTGGTGTCGCAGGCGAATCGGAAAGAGATGGAGGGAGTGGAGTGGAGACGTAGAAAACGGGGTGGAGAGAAGATGAAAGCATCAGTCAGTCTGTTGATCTGTTTATCGTAAGCCGGGGGGGACGATGGCACTTGTCTATTTACTTCACCGGTGTGTTTAGGGTTCTGTTTCACGCAGTGGAGGTATTTATACCGGTCCAGTCCGCTGCAGCTCAACATACTCGAGTCAGGAAATCAATCAAGAGCATTAGAGAGTAGTACATAATTTGTTAAAGCGCGTTTTGAACATTCTGTGCTGTGGGACGAGAGAGAGGGGCGGAAAAACACCATTTGCGATTTCATTCCGTTTGGTTAAGGGCTTAAGCCTTGGATAGGAAGGCCGTTGAGCTACAACTGCTGGGTCCTTGAGCGAGGCCCTTAACTGCACAATTGTAAGTCGCTCTAGAGAAGGGCATCTGCTGAATGCCAGAAATGTAAAAGTAAAAGAAGAAAAATGTACTGTGCTGCCCAGTTCTACATTTTGGTTACTTCCAGATCTACGCTATAAACTGCCGCCTTGATCTAATGCTTTACGACGAGCAAATAATCAAGCCAAGGCATGCACTGATACAAAAACAGCCATAAGCGTTTTCCCTCATATAAAATGTACAAGATGCTATTTAGACTGGCGAGCGTCTTGGTGCCTCTCGGTTTATCTTGATATGTGAAACCGCGAAGGGGGAAAGTATTCGCGTTCACTCGCACACAAAACTTTGTATTGCTCGCTGCTGCATCTTTGAACGATTTGAATGGATTTCCGCTAGACAGCATGTCCGAGTCAAACCATTCATGCCCATACGTTCAAACTAATGTTCATTGATTTCACGCACAGCTGTGTTATTGTGAAGCTCCACTTCTTATCAGATTGTTCTGTGGTCAGACTAAAAAATTATAATTAGTCCTGGTACTAAATAAAACTTTCTTTCGGCTTCTCCCATTAGGGGTCGCCACAGCGGTTTGATTTGGCACATGTTTTTACCCTGGATCCCTAACGCAACCCTTCCCCATTTATCCAGGCTTGGGACCGGCACTAAGAGTGGCTGGGGTTGGTTCCCTGACCGGGGATCGAACCCGGGCCGCAGCAGTAAGAGCGCCGCATCCTAACCACTAGACCACCAGGGACCCTTGTCCTGGTACTAAATAATGGTCTGACTATGTGGAACATGGTGCTAACTTCAGCATGCAGATTTGTACACATCGGATGGACAGACGGACGGACGGATACTTAGGATCAAGTTAAGATTAAGTATAAATGTGCCCTGAGGGGACTGCAGGAAGCAGTAGATTTGAACTGCATGTTGTAACCTGCCGTTCATTCACCTTTAAATCATTGTTCTACCAGCCGAATCGCACGTGTGGAGACACCTGATGATGTAACACTGGTGCTCGTCACTCATTAAGGTTTGTCGCTCTTTATACCTGGAATATATGTTGATACAGAACTGAAAGTGTTTTTTTTTTTGTCTTTCTTTCTCTGGTTACTGAACCTATTTTTTCCAGGCAACTACATGTAAAAAGATTTAAAAAAACAGCTTGGACACAGTGACATATAGAAAACAACTGCTGCCCCCAATCCACCCCCCACGTGAAGCGTCGGGTCGTCGAATTCTTTGGTGCAGCTGTCGGAGAGGATTTTTTCAAAAGTGCATGAGGGGGCAAAAAAATGCTTATGACAGGCACATATTATCCTATGAATATGGGATTACACGCTGGCCGTGGGAGAAGTCTCCAAACGCTTCTATGAGACGGGAAAACCCAAAGACGAATTGTGAGCTCTGGGGTCACGCTTTTACTACAACTGACATGGACCCTGAATAAATTTACGGTGGGAGGAAAAAAAAAAAAAAAAACAGGAGGGCCAAAAAACAAAAAAAACAAAACCACGCACGTCACCTATTTGGGTGGCATCTAAGACAACAAAATTTCTGGACGTATTTAACGTGGGAGTGTGATGACTGATGAGGGGGAAAACATACTGCACAGCCGTATCTAGCGGGACTGTAGACAGACGTCGAGTTCCACTGATTGCATTTATTCTAAAGGGAAAAAGAACGGCATGTCCTCTCACCAGCCTGAACAGCATCTAAACTGGTACCTGAGCTATTTAAGGGTGATGGTATACCAGCACTGATCAGCATGCAGGGTGTGTGTGTGCGTCCTCCGAATTCTACGAGAGCACTGGGCCTTAATGTGTGCTGCACTCACGGGGTTTATAAGTTGTGCGCTCTTATTAGAGCGACTGCTGCCTTTTATGGGTCGCTACTCGAAAGGGAAGCGTGGAATAAGTTTCGAGAAGCAACGCTAGAGGCAATGTCACTTTTCCCACTGACTAAAGTTCGCTGGCTGAACGAAGAATACAGATGCGTCACGCCTCGGGCTCACCTTAACCGTGCTTCCCGTATCCTTGGCTTTGGTAGGGATCTGCATCTGGAACATCCTTCCCACTATGGCAGAGGAATCCGGGAAGCCCCTCGGTTGCACCGCGGCAGACGCTACCGCTTGCGCCTCCCGGAGGTCGGAAAGCACTGCCGAGTGCATGGAGGCCTCCAGCTGTGCCATGTCCCCCAGCACCTCCAAGTTTCCTGGTGGTGATGAAGCCTGAGCTTCTGCCGGCAGCATGAGCGTCAGCAGGAGCAGCGCTATAGTCCTGCTCCCCAGCCTCAGCATGCGCCAGCAGCCTGCATCCCGGAACTTGCTCAGTTTATTGCGCATACTTGCTTTTGTTGTCTCCTCGCTCTGGCACAAAGAAGAATGTCCAGTTTAGGGGGCAGCAAGCACACCCCCCCCTGCCGAGCCCCGAAGAACTGATCCTTTTCTTTACTTTTTCCTTTTCGTTTCTTTCGCAGAAGCGACCTCGGCTCTGCGGCAAGCCTCTCCTTTTGTTCTCGCTGCTTCCCCCTCTTTCCTTGCCTTTTGTCACAATCTCTTCAGTACTCCTGAAATCCCATTGTTAGGGGTTGCCTCTGAGACCTGGTGAAAGAGAAGAGAATTCATTAGCGCGCATTTCAATAGCGAAGGAGACACGGTGATGTCGAGTTAAAGAATCTGAAGCGCGAAGAAAAATAAAATGCCCCCCCCCCGAAACCCCACCCCGCCGCCAACTCGCATTCGGTCAACAGCATGGCCAAAACTTTAGTCTCTCCACACCACTTTCCTTTGCCCACGCACACACACACACACACACACACACACACACACACACACACACACACACACACACACACACACACACACACACACACACACACACACAGACAGTGTTCACACAGGTGGAGAAGTCTAATCTTATTAACATTCACAGCTTTCTCTATCCTGGCGCGGCAAGCTCGCTCAGCCATTACCAAACATGTCCCTGAAAAGCACTCTGCACCAAGCAGACTGTGAAGAAAAATGCGTTAAGACAGGAGGTCAGTCCACTGACCGACTGAGAGAAGCGTTCTGTGGAGGAGGCAGGAATAAACGCATGGCTTTTTCCCCTATTGTTTCATGGGGAGGGAGCGACAGAACACTGAACTCTGGGGGTTTATTATTCATACCGGTCCTTTCAACTAAAGCTCACAGCAAGAGAAGGAGTGCTCTAAAGGAAGGCAGTGGGTAGCAGGGTTTACGCATTTGAAGAGGGAGATGCAGTTCCAAACAATACAGATGATTTCCCCAGAGGCCCTCCTCTCAGTGCCACTCTGGCTGGGATTCAGGCTATGAGAGGGAGAGGCGGTGGAAGAGCTGAGTCTCACGCTCCGGGCACCAGTGAGAACAACCCGAAGCTTCTTCAGTGTGCTCGTGTAAAAAAAACAAAAACAATATTGCTTTGTACAGTAAGAGTTCCTCTTGATAATCTTTGTTTTCTTCTCAAGCCCTGTCCATTCTAATTAAGGAAAAATAATAATAAATGGTCTTTGAAGTCTGGTGCGTCTCAACCAGCAAGCAGAGCCCTGTGGAATCAAAGACATATAAACAGAAGAGAGAAAAGGAAGGGGAAAACAATAAAAAAAAAGATTACTGGGAATTCGTGCTGAATAACATAACAGTGTTTTTCAGGTTAGGAACCCCTTTGTGAATCCAGATTAAGAGCTGATGGAACATGATTGGAGCTGTGTAACAGCCATCAGAGCCAAGAACCGTCAGTGGCCAGTCATCATCCACTACCCCTGCAGTGTGTTCCTGTTAGGACTTTTAATACACTCGCTGCTTGCCAAGCTATTTGTTTCCATGTCAGCCAATTGGTCTTCGCTGCTGAATAACCAAATAAATAAATAAATAAAACCACCACTTTTTCGATTCATTGTCTAGGATCAGATAATAAACCTTACTGAAAGCCTGTTTGCATGCAAATAAAGAACGTCGGCCAGTAGTACAGCGGAAACCTGCCATTGTTTAACGGATACAGCTTTCCAAAACTGCTGTTCGCCACAGTAGTAGGATTTACAGCTGACTTTCATTCTTTTCTAAAAGATGCTGCAGTACAACATGGGCTGAAGCGTTAAGTCTGACTGGTCCTGTTTCTCCTATTTAAAAAAAAAAAGCTGGGCAACGGAAAAACGAGCCGCACCGAAGAAAACAAGGCGGTTCAGTCGCTTTCTCCCAGTTATTAACAAATTGCATGTCCGACTCAGACACGTGTGGTCCCATTCAGAAATCAGCCAGATGCAAATTCTTCATTCTTATAAAGCATAATGATGGACAAGGTTGAGACAGGGTTTTTTTTTTCCTGTCTATAAGCCGGTAAAAATAGGCAGATGGAATTATAGGTGGATGAATAAATACGTTTAAACCCATCTCCGGTTGCAGATAAAGATATCTCTTCAGCATTTAACACGTGAGTGCCTAAAAGAACAAGAGGCTATGGTTAGTCAGCAGATTAGAGTCGACAATGCTGCCTAACTTTCAGCGGTGAAACCAAACATTCCTGGAGTGCAACATTAAGATTAAGGCCCAAATAAGTTTGCATTACCACAGAAGGTGGGCCTCCGGTGGTCGAAAGGTTTTTACAGAGCAAGGGCCACTGGAAACAGACGCTCGGGAAGCCGGCGAATGCTTTTCCCCCTCGAGCTCGGTCGCAACACCCTTTTGTGCGCAATGATTATGGGGGCTCACGGTATTGGATGCGATTATAAAGGCGGTGAGTCACTCGGTCTGAAAATGCATTCCACTCAGATAGAGTCACCGAACCAGTGAAGCTCAGAGCCTTCGTTTCTGGAAAATGGAGGGCAAAAAACAAACAAAAAAAATAAACAACGAATGCCTTGTTGAACAAACTTTACCCGCATTGTGGTGATGGAAAAAAGAAAAAAAAAAGAAAAAATTAATAGACCTCTTAATTTGTCATTATTTCTATATCTTCTCAGAAGCCCAAGCGCTGGTAATTAGAGAGGAACAATGCTTAACTTGTTACAGCACTAAAGCCGATTGCAAGGCGCTTAATTCAGTCCTAAGCAATAAAGAAAGAAAAAAAAAAAAGGAAAAAAAGGGACATGCCCATTCTGAGCACTTGTTGACAGATACATGACCTTCAAAATGCTGGCGAAATGAAAAGCACATAGACCTTGAAGTTGCAATACTAAGATGCAGAACAGTTATTTAATCAGAACACAAAATATATATATAAAAAATAAAAAATATATATAAATATAAAAATGTCCACACCCCCCATGCTGCTTAAAAAAAAAAATACAAAAATAATCAAAAAAATTCCTAAATGAACACCAAAACTGACTTTTCCCCTTTCGTGTTTTTTTTTCTTCCCCCAACAAAATGAAATTGCTTTAAATCGCTGAACGTGTGAAGATGATTGCAGGCGTGGGCCCACTTAACACTTAATGACATTATGTTGACCCTGAAACAGTCGTTTGAAAGAATCTCATTTGCTCAGTTTTGCGCCGTTGTGACGAAATTAAATAAATAAACTGCTGGCTGGAGCAACAAAAACAATCAAAAGACTTGGAAGAAATGGCAGATCAAAATAGTTAAGGGTGGTGGGGGGGGTGTTTATACCTATGACATTTGGCAAAAAGGTCTGCAGATACGCGATACGTCTGGACTTCATGCAAGCGTTGATTTCAAGGTCACGGAGCGACCTGAAGGGAATGGCATTAGTTGCTTCCGGGTTGGTTCCCGAGGTACAAGGTCCCTTTGCTCGAGGGCAAAGTGCCAGGAGCCGTCATGTGGTTTTGAAGGCGTAATGTCTTGAGGGAGAGCCAACTGTTAATGCTCTAGCCGAATCCAGGAGGAGAATAAAAAAAACAAAAAAAAACAATCCTACAGATTAACGTGGTCTTTCTTCAGATTCAAAATGGTGCCGTTTAGAGACAAATGCAGCCTGATTTCTTTGTGAGAGGAGTTCACGAGAGACCGAGATGCATCAAAACACATCAGTACACAGCTTACAAAGCCAAGCTGTCAGCAGGCTGCTCCTTCTTTTCATATAGTTTAATAGATTTTGGTGCAGGAAAATATTAACTCGACTAGAACACACTTTTTCACGCATAGTACAAAGTGGCCTCAGTGCATTGATTTTGCAAGGACATATATTGCACGCACACACACACACAAAATACAGTGCTCCCAGCTTTTCCGCCACTTCTAGCATGTGTCCTGTAGGCTTCTTTTTAAAACGTAAAGCAAAGCAACCTTCTGCGATTCACGCTGGACCTCCGCGATGGGGTCAAAACGGAGACCTTTGAGCTGGATCTTCATCTTCAGGAAGAGGGCGAAGTCTGCAGGAGCCAAATCTGGCAAGTAGGGTGGGTGTGGAGTGAGACACGTGGTCAGAACAGCAGATGTAACGCACATGGTGAGAACGGCAAGGTTGGTGCTCCCTGAGACTGCGCGTGCAGTCTTGTGCTACCATTTGTTGGCTAGTTTTGTAACATGTATCGAAAACTTTTAGATATAACCTCGAATATATTATATATATATATATATATATATATATATATATATATATATATATCTATCTATCTATCTCTATATCTATCTCTATATCTATATCTATCTCTATATCTATCTATCTATCTATCTATCTATCTATCTATCTATCTATCTATCTATCTATCTATCTATCTATCTATCTATCTATCTATCTATCTATCTATCTATCAGTCAGGGCTGTGGTGGGTTTGAGACAGACCCTGCATTAAACACCAATTGTTCTACTGCCCTCACACACGTTAGAAAACAAAGTATCTAATGCACTTGCTGTCATGTTTTGAGAAAGAAGGAGAAAACAAACAAACAAAAACTGGATCATACCTGCAATTTTGGAGTTGTTAGACAGCAACTTGTAGTTTAGATCATAGTACGCCATAAATATATATTTTGTAAATAAAGGGGAAAATTTTTTATAAAATGCTGCCAAACAATCAGAAGGATCGGGTTTGTTGTAGAAAATGGTGCCTCCTCTAACTGACCTCCTCTTACCCACTGTGTGGTCTACAGCCCTCTTCGGGATCAGAGGTCATCACAGCACTCTCAACTTGGAATGTGCGAATTTGAGCAGCTCTTTTACTCAAATGAAGCTGAACAGTGAACAGCCATTCAATATCCTTTTTTTTTTAATTAAAGAAAATCTGCTATAAAATGATTTTAAACACCGAAACCGAATCGCCTCCTACACACGAATGTTCTAAATGCGCATCGTTTTCGGAGTTCTGCAAATAATAATTCGATGGAATCGCAAAGTGTCTTTTCATGTTCTCCTGAACCGTGATCATGATATGCGAGATGCCGTGACTGGAAGACATATGGCGCTCGCAAGAACCCAAAGGCAGATTGTGTAGAGCGAGAAATTCTTTAAAATGTCACGCTCCGTATCTTGTTTCCGCGGGGACCGCGCACCGTGTCACGAACGGATCCTGGCGCGGTTGCGTCCTGGAATTTGCGGGCCGAAGCGAGAAAGATGGACTGTGCGCGAATTCCCACCACCTACGATAGAAGAACTTGGAGAAACTAATATGAAATGGGTCTATGAAGAGACGGTGGTACAGGGCTGAAAAGTCACACCCAGTCTGTTTTTAAATTGAATGTGCCCTTGCAAACACACGGGTCCACACATGCCTAAAGAGCAAACATGAACCAAGTGACCTGGCAGTAATGGTGATACTTGAGTAAGGGGTGCGGCAGCCATCTTGACTCTACACACATTCTTGCAACAATGGGAAGCTTTTACTCTCCCAATACAAAGACTCCTAAGATCTTAGGTTACATGGGCCACCTGTGGGCTGAAGGGAAAAATGTATAAAATCTACACACAGTTTGCGCTGCACTTTCGCCAAATTCTCTCACTGCACTAACAGAGGCGAAGACCGTCCTGAGCGAAATAAGCGATAATCAGGAATTAACTAGGTTTGCTGCCCATACCCTGCGTTTGGGAAATCACATGATGCCGTCAAACACGTTTTGTAAAAAGGTTAGAGGAGCTCATCAAAGCCCACACATGCATTTTTAATTCTAGGCACGGCTAAATGAACCATGGGAAACAAGAAATGTTTAAGCACAGCAGAGAGAAGAGGAAAGAAAAAAAAAAAAAAGAGCACGCTTTGATTAGTCGCGTGAAGCTCTGCACGGGAATAGCTGCAGCTCGTATGAGGTTTACCATATTCTTCTGTCAAGCCTCCTTAGATCTCTGCAATTACATCACGGCAGCGCTGTAGCATGGGCAGAGGAGCGAATTAAACCGGAGATGAGGTAGACCTCGTTATTATTGTAAACCCTTTCAGAAATCTCATTTGCGTAATTACATTGCGTTTCGGTCCTGACTCGTCTCTCGGGGGGGGAACTTGTTAAAAGATGAGCTGCTAAAGATGAGACCAGGGGCCTTGGATTGGGGTTTGTGGAATCGTTTTACAGGCCTCGAGAAGGAGACTTCGAACCCGGAGACCTGGAGACAGGAACGGCTACTTCCAGGCAACGGCTTAGGAAACGTGATCGCTAAAAAGCTTCGCCGATCAGCCGAATGCTTCCTGAAATAGCTGATCTGTTGCTGTGGGGAATGTGAAGATCAAATCATGGCCTTAATTGTTTCTGAAAATTGGGGCTTATTGACCTTCCGAGGGAACGGGATGGTCAGGTGACCAAAATACCCTGACTGCTCTCCTTAAGTTCCTCTTCTCGACAACTTGTCAAAATAAATTATATTTGCCTCCGAGCGTATCTCCGGCAACAACGAACAAGATGCGCTCGGTGACCTTTCGAGTTATATTGGAGCTGCGTCCGACACGCGTTTAGCCAGAAATAGCCTGTAATCAAAGTGGTAATGGGCGCTCTGTCTGCGCGCCTCTTTTTTCCCTGACGAGCGCACTGGGATGTACACTGAAGCTGCTCGGTTGATCGCAGAGCTCAGAGAAGACCACCATCAGCTTTGCGGTGCAGGAAGACAGGTGGCGGTAGTGACAGCTGGCACGCTGAGACGGCCCACCAATCACAGCCTCGGACCCGCCCCAAAGTCTGTGTAACGTAAAAAATGCGGCAACTTCCGACTCAGCCTGGTGTGCCTCTTGGAGCTTCTTTCCAAGGTCGAGCAGGAAACAGTTTGGGCGAGAGAACAACCTGTTAGCCTCCGACGGTGGTCGCTTAGAAGCGGGTTATTAACTAGAGCTGCGGGTTATTTCTGGAAACGGTCCGTCTTCAAAAATAGGTGGAGACACATGGTTGGTGTAGATACGGCCATCTATCTCAAAAGATCCCCGAGTGCTGGTGCCAAAGCTTCATCTCGCGTTTTTTATCACTGTTGAATCTATAAATAACCCGGACGGCCCCTTACACCCTCCCCTCAAACTACATCTCTTTCTCTTCCACGTAATGGGACGAAAATAGTCTCGGCAAGGTCAAAAAAAAAAAAAAAAAAAAAAAAGAAAAAAAGTGTCTAGACAGAAGGCGACACCTTATCTACACAATGTATAACAGTTTTGATATGTCTTATATCTCTGTTTAGCTAAGAACACCAAAAGCAAAAAAATTGCATCAAGGACAGAGAAGAGCGGGATCTTATCGTCGACATGCATGTCCTCAAATCACACAGTCGAATCAGCAGCCATGAAAATCTCAGACTACAGGCTTCCTTGCTTTAATCTCAAGATGGACTCTTGTTTGCTCGCTCGCTCTCTCTCACACACACACACACACACACACACACACACACACACACACACACACACACACACACACACACACACACACACACACACACACACACAGGATCTGCACCAAGTCGCTGCAGACAGAGCGAATCCCTGATCCTGTGAATGAGCAGTTCGGCTCACACTGAGGCGACGCCAGCATGTTAAAGCTGGATTGGTTAAATGCTGCTGCTTCCTTACGTTCACTGATCTAGGATGACACTTGCTCGGAATGCCTGAGAAAAGAGAGAGAGAGAGAGAGAGAGAGAGAGAGAGAGAGACTAGGTCTCGGGCAGAGATGTCGACAGGCGGGGTAAGGGGGGGAACGGTGGAGGTAAAGAAAGTGGCGCGTCACGTTTCCTTAGCCAGGGGGATGACGACGGCATCCGGCGCGTGTTCGACAACCAGTCCTCTTGTGCAACCGACTTTACCAAAAAAAAAAAATACACTACTGCACTCCTTTATCCTTAGAGTTTTCACTTTCTCCCTCCCTCCCTCCCCTTTTATCCGTGTGGGTATTTGGGAGGGCGTCAGGAGGACAAGACGCCACAGTGCGCCCTGAAAGACGGTACTTCAAAGATGATCGGTGTTTGCTTGGGACAAACCGTGGCACTGTGCTGCGGAAGGAAGCGAATCCATTTCCACCCCTTGTCATTTTTGACACGCGTGTATCAAAGCCGCGGGGCTCGGGGTTTCGGACGCCGCTGCGCTTTTGAAGGTGGATTCGCCTGCGCGCTCCACAAACTCCTTGTGGGAGCGGCAGATGGCTCGGCGGAGGTACGCAACTTGTGCGCGTAACTCGCTCGAAAAAAAAAAAGAAACATCTGCGGAGCCCATCTTGGATTAAAGTCTTGGGCCAATAAATAGTTCAAACACGCGCGGTAGGCGTCAACACGGCCCCGGTTAGTGTAAACGTCAAGGTTTTAAGATGTTTGAACAATAACGCCACCTGTTTGGAGAGAGGAAACCTGTTGTTGATCACGAAACGGAGGAAAGAGAAGAGGAAAAAAAACGCTAGCGGCGGCATGTGGCGAGAGAGAAAACCAGGACCGTATGGTTTTACACTAAATAGGAAAGACAGTTGACATGTTTGTGAAAGCGCTACCGTGTTGGCTGAGCACATGAGCGGGTCCTGCGTCTGGGCAGAATCAAAAGAACTAAGGAAAAAAAAAACCTGTGATTTTGTTGACACGCTTCACACGGACCTCGACGTTATAGGAATATTCGTTGTAATCTACGTAAACGTAAAGAGACACCAAAAAAAACGCTGACTATGCATAAAAATTGTTTCCTTTGTGGAAAACGATCAGAGCGTATAGAGTGAGAATACAGTAACTACGGGTCTCCTCGACTCTGCCAAAGGTCTTAAAAGCTTCGGCAAAATACATGATCGCGACGTAGCAAACACCAGACAAATTGTAGCCTGCGCAGGGATGTGTATCCACATCAGAACCCATAAGTGCATGCTAGTTAGGAGGCACGCGTCACGCGTCGCCGTTGGACAAGTATGTGGAAAAATACGGCGTGCGACGTGTGAAAGGCTCGAATCTGTTCTAGAAGTCGGATTGTTGCTATAGCAACAGCAAGCTCAAGGGCATGATCGGCATAATCTTAGGATATGTTACACAGACTTAAAAGTTGCACAACATTTATGAAAGGAGTCTCCAGTGTAGAAGTTAAAGCGCAAGGAAGTGGGATTTGGTAATAATAATAATAATAATAATAATAATAATAATAATAATAATAATAATAATAATAATAATAATAATAATAATAATAATTCTGTGTATCCAATTCGCCTGAACAGCGGCTCTTGTACAGTGTCAGGTCACTGTAAGGTGCTGGTAAACAACTTGGAGCGATCCATCTCCAGAAGCAGGAACAAAGTCGTCTATTCAGAGGCAGAGCTGGTGGTCGGTGTGAAAAGCACCCGTTAGTGTTTAACTGCGAGAAGTAACATGGGTTTGCTTCGTGTTGTCGACGTCTCTGGCCGTGTTTACAGGGTCGGCTCCCCAGGGTCGAAGGCCGGGTGGAAGATTTTGTGGTTTGGTCAAACCTATAATCTCGTTTGTTGTTTCGACAACCAATCTGCTGCAATACCGTCACCGTTGGGGTGCCTGATGCCTCTTAGCTGTCCATCTGGAAAGAGCTGGTTGTTAAACATTTTTAAGAGTTGCCATGGTAGATGAGCCTTTTCTAATGATCAGTCTTGTAGACAACAGCTGGCTGCACAGACATTAAAAGAACGCAAGTAAAAAAAAAAGATTAGAATAGAATCAAAAAGAATTGAATCAAACAAGGTCAGCCATGATGCACTGCCCCCTGGAGCACAGAGGGTTAAGGGCATCGCTCAAGGGCCCAGTAGTGGCAGCTTGGCGATAACAGAGCCCAAATCCTTGACATTCGGACCAGTATCCCAGCACCTTAACTACTGACCTACCAGACTTTAAGAAAGCCTACTGAGAAAGACAAATCTTCCTGGGCGAAACACAAGCAGAAGTGCAGATAAAACAATCAAGAAAAAGCCTAGAAGTGTTGGCCTACAGAACGTTTTCCTGCAGGTGATCGCAGTAAATGCAGCACACAGTTGCTTGGTTCTAAAAGATTCCATTAGTCTGCTTGATAATGTTTTAAGTAATATCCCATTATGCACGAGTTTCTCAAGTCTCACCCGAATGTCACCACTGAGTTGGGATATCACCAGGACTCGAGTGTCTCGATCTCCAGTCCTGCGTTGAAGTGGCAATAAAGCGGCAAGAAAAGACGCGAGTTTCATGCCGGCGCTTCAAAAGCGGAATCTCGGCGTTAAGGTGATCATTAATCTTTCCGGGTAAGGCGTTTTTAAACGAGGCGGTTTTCCGAACAGATACGCGTCAAGGACACGGCGCTGAAAGGATATCAGGGTGCAATCGGGTCGAGCGGTTTGCACAGGAACAAACTACCTAACCTTGGTTTTGTTTTTTTATCTGCGAAGATAAGACCGCGCATTCTTTTCTTTTGTGCAGTCGGACGATTTCGGAATAAAAAAAATTTTAAAAACAAGAAAGAGGGGAGTAGTGCTACATTCGGAATAAACATACTTCACTCAATATCCAAGTTGTGCTTTGTAAGCTTTGGTATTCGGAGAGGAAAAATGCGACGCCTAATCTTAGGGTTAATGTGTTATCAATTAACCTAAGCACATGGCAAATCCCTCGCTCGAAGGTAAATGATTTCGAAAGAGTCGGCGTGAAAGCAGGCACCATTCATATGACTGAGTCTTTTGTTCGAGAACAGGTGGGGATGAACAAGCAGCTCCGAATCTGAATGACACCCCCCTCTCTCCTCGAATGAGCGTACTCACTTTCCCTGCTGTTCTCTAGACTAATCTGCTAAGAAATTGCAGGTGGTCCTTTTCTTTTTTTCGGTCTGTCGGTTTGGAGGACTGGGACTGCGCTGGCTTCGGGGGTTTGTCGGTTAACCAAGCTCGGTGCAGGCGACTCAACAATTACCCTCTTACGTACTTACTCTGGCTAGATCACAGAAAACACCCCTCTCACTTCAGGAAAAGCTGGGTAATTTGCAGCGAGGTCGAAGAGCACCTCGAACTCAACAGGCTGGGAAGCTAAAGGAAAGATAAGGAGGGGGAGGAACAACCCACTTCCTTCTGCTCTATTCAAGGAGCTGCTGAATAAAAAAAAACTGGTGGTGGGAAACATTAATTGGCGATGCTTACACTCTGGTGATGTCCAATTTCAGCAGCTTAACTAATTATGGAGCTAATCACTCAGCTGTGGAAATTACATTTTTTTTTTTTTTTTTTTAAGTCTCTCTAATATCGTACAGGGACACCGGACATTTCCAGTCATTCATGGTTCTTCCCCAAACTGTTACCGCAAAGTTAGAGGCACACAATTGTAAGGACATCTCTGGATGTGGTAGCATTACTTAAGCTAGGAGACACCAAAGCTGTTCCAGCAAGACAATGCATCTGTACACAAATCCAGTCCAGGTTTCTGCAGGTTTCACCAAGTCAAATTTAAGACTTGAGGCCTTTTTAAGACCATTAAACTTTCTTTCGGCTTCTCCCATTAGGGGTCGCCACAGCGGACCATCCACATGTTTGATTTGGCACGTTTTTACACTGAATGCCCTTCCTAACGCAACCCTCCCCATTTATCCAGGCTTGGGACCGGCACTAAGGCTTGTGCAACCCTAATGGTTGGGGTTGGTTCCCTTTTTAAGACCATTAAGAATAAAATTTCCCAAAAAAAAAAAAACCCAAACAAACACATATGATGTTAGCAACGGGAATTTAACCAAACCCAAAGTTTATTTTCTTTCAAGCCAAGTATCACTAAACTTGCACTTCCTCATAGCTGAAAAAAAAAAATCCGTTTTACGTCTGTGGTCCAATCCAGGAGAGATTTGTGCCAGAAAGCGTTTGAACCGTAGTCGTAATACAGCGAATTAGATTTGGACTAGCGAAAGAAAGAACTACAAAAAAAAATATATTTTCAGACTAATGCTCATTGATTTTACTAAGACCTGTTTACGATTGAAGACCTACAACGCAGAAATTAAGACCTTTTTAGAAGCATAATTTTTTTTTTTATGTTAGACGTTTTAACACTCCGCAGAATCCCTACCAGCCCTATGAATATATACATTTACATGCTTTGGAGTGGAAGATTTTGAGTGGCCTGCTATGATCTCAACCACTTCTGAACACCACTGGAATGAATGTGAACGTTGACTGCACCCCAGGCCTCCTCACCTACATCAATACCTGCCTTTACTAACACCCTTGTTGTATCAGAATGAGTGATGATCACCACAAGCATACTCTAAAATCTAAAAAGTGAAGGTTACTACAACAGCAAAAAGGGGAACAAGTTGCTCAGAAACCTTTTCACACATAGTGTAGCTTTGGGGTGATCCTCCCAATATGTTGACGTATCCGCAACGATTATCCAACAAATCTAATTACAGCTCTTTTAATCAGTTTTCGGAGTCACCAAACTCTGCCAAGTGCACTCCGAGTCAATGAATTAGACAGTGTCTCAAAAGTAGCTCCAGACCTTCCAAAATTCTATTAAACTCAGAGCGAAAGAGAACAAAAAAAAATAAGATGACACTACAGCAATCTTCTCTGCACAGAGTCTAACATTTTGGCTATTGAAAAGCAGGTTTTATCACGGAGCTGCGAGGAGCTGCAAAGGCGAAGCCGCAAGGTCGTTATGTCTACTTGCAGCTGTTTTTCTTTAAAAAAAAAATGTCAAAGCCGAGGTTTGGACGAGAAAAAAAAAAAAGGATTCTGACACAGCGTAAAGTTTTCAGACGTGCTCGAATGGAGTGCTGTTAGAACTTGTTACCAGGTCATCATTTACCTCGGAACATGTCAATCCTGTGGAGAGGAATTCTGACTAGCGCTAGATTCAAGAAGCCGACATCCGAGTGTCGTTTATATGAATGTAGTAAATGCTGTTGCAGGCTTTGACCCGTTTCTAGCACCGGCTCGAACGCAGAGTTTTGTTTTCTTCTGCATTCTTCCTTTCTGCTCAGATGCACACACTGAAAAGACGCCTCGCCAGACTGTAGGGTGCGTTCGGGATTTTGTGCGTCCGTGTGTTTCGGTGTGTATGAGGACTCTTTTGCGAGTCGCAGGGGGGAGGAAACCAAAACCAGACATACGAAGTTGGACTTGTAACCGGGTCGACGCGAGTTTGTTCGTACATTAACGTTTATTGGAACCGTGTGACTGCAACCCCCGCAATCAGGACACAGACTGTATCCTCACGCACAATTTATCATTACAGATCATCGATTTAAGGAGCAATTTTAAACCGTTTGTGCATCAAAACAAAACGGGGAGGCAGTTTATCAAGTGGCAAATTGAACAAACAATAGCAGATCTCGCAAATTGCGATTTGCTCGATTTCAATTAGGCAACAGCTTCAGACGTTAGTATATCCGGTGTACTTCGGCTCAACGATTCTCCCGTGGTGGAAGATTTCTTGCGTGGAATCTGCAGAGGGTGCAGTGTTACATGATGAAACTGTATACAGCCCAAGACGCCTCCTCGCTCGGAAACTGAACCCCTGGTTATTTACGAGCGCCACTACAGAAATCTGGGTTAGTCTGCGGATTGAACCCCTTGAAAGGAAGGAGCGGCTCGCGGGAAAACAAACAGGAACTGTGTGTGCTTGAAGAAAGAGCTCCTTATGCTGCGCCCAGCCACGCCGGCTTTCGGTTCGGGATCTGATCGCGACTCCGCCTTGCCTTGCGTTAGGAAACGTGACTGTGTAAACTTTTCCGCCTCGAAAGGTGCCTGTGTAGGACAGACAGGATCTGGAGATCTGTCTCGGGAAGGCATGTGTGCCAGGCGTACAAAATGGCGGCTGGTGGCTACCAGGCTCCCCATCATACCCTAGCACCCTGGCTTTCTATTTTTAAATCCAAATGGGGCAAAGTTGCACGGTTATCTTTAGCACTCTGCGGGAGAGAAAGAAGAAAGGAAAAAAGAAAAAAGGAGGTCACCGTTTGCACTCTTGTATCAACTCGTGTGATATTCCACTGAATACACTGCATGTTTGAGACGATAAAAGAAAATGCAACAATTAGATTTTATTCGAGTTTTAACTTAATTCGCGTATCAGCTCCGGAAAATCTGCATCCTCCAAATCAAGAGAAACATAAGGCCTGCATTTGTTATGCGTCAAAGAAAAAAAAAAAAAAACATTTGAGCACGATTTTACTAAGGAGATGTTTATTCAACAGTAGGAAGGAGTCTCCAGTGCTGAGGGGAATCCTTCAGTACACATGCTTTATCACCAAAAACAATTCAGGTAAACATGTTCCAAATGCAATATAACCAGCTACAGAGGCCACAACACCTTTCCTTATTTTTTTTTTTTTTTTTTTATAATCCTTCAAAAAACACAAGGCCGTTCCCTTGCCTCCCTCATAAATGGGAAAATTAAAACCTGGGGTATGTTCATCGTCAGTAGGAATGCACCTGATAGCTGAGCCACAGTGAGCAGGCTAGTAAGCTGCACAATATCGCAGTGATGGATGACTAAATAATACTTTCGGTCACTAAGAGAAAAAAAAAAAACAAAAAAAAACAAAAAAAAACACAAACAAAAAATAAATAAATAAAAAAAAAAACCCTGGTGTAAAACAAGAATGCTCTCCAGGATACAAAGTACAGAAAGAAAAAAAGCCTGTAGAGGTCTGACACTTATAGACAGATGAGAGAAAGATTCACCTGTACCAGAGTGACACAATGATGAAAGTCTGGAGGAAAAAAAACGATCGGAGGCACCACCTCATTGGTGGAACTCTTGTTTTTATTGATGAAGAGACTGTCAGCACGAGCAGTGGGAGAAACCCGGGGATGTCTTAATTTCTCTAAACCAAGCAGACTCCCAGAAACACTATGTTTAACTTTGCTTCTTAGTTATGCTGATCAGCCCATCTGAACGCCGAGCTGCAGATCACGTCCTGAAGTCAAAGCCGAAGGTGATAAATAAAAAATAAAAATAATAAAAATTTGAGAAAAGACGACAGGAAAAACCAGCAGGAAATAAATAACCAGGCAAAGCGTTACCAGGGAAGATGTGAAGCATCTGCTGATGCCTACAGGTCACAGCCTTCAGACAGCCACTGGATTTGCATCAGAGTATTAACATGACAATATTATTTATTATTAATGTCTAATTATATGGAAAATGAGAACCAGGATCAAAAAATTATCCCTATATATATATATCTCACCTAACACACAAATCTGCTTTATTATGTATTTGATGTTTAAAATGTGATTAAAAAAAAAAGGATTCAAAAACCTCAATCATTATTGAAGCAATGTGTTTTTTCACTCATTAATGCTGACACTCTTTTTTGGATGATCTATCTATAGCCATATTCAGCACCAACAAGAAAACCACAAACGAGTCCAATTACACAGCCAAGAGAGTTGTTTTCAGGACAAACCCAATCAATACGGCTGGCTATCAGCTTCACTACAATACACCGAAGGTGATCGAGGCTCCTCAGGGACCGCCGCAATACCTGCTATCGCAATTATACTCGGGGGGCTCTGGTGGAAAATTAGACTCGTTTACTACCCCAAAACAGCTGGCTGCGCCGCGTGGGGAAGAACGCGAGCGCGAACTTTGACGAGCACTGCATGTCACGGAGAAACGCATACCCAGTGCGAGACGTGTGCTGGGAAAGAAGGGAGAGGGGGGATACAAATAAAAAAAAATGTCTAAAATGTATGCGTCTTCTAATTTTATCCCACCTCCTCTAGTTCTTCCCCAGAGGCCGAAAAGGGAGTTGGCAGAACATGGCTCAGCCTACATGCCAAGGCAAGAGATACGGCTCCAAACCAAGAATGCATACGCGTTTATATATAAATAAATGCGTGCGAATACTAGGCCGTGCTCATCTATATGCAGAAACGTAAAGCACGAATATCAACCCACGCTTCGGTCAGTGCTGCTCAAGGGCTCTTGAGAAATCTAAAGGAGCCTGGGTCCAAAATAATAGGCAGATTACCTCGAGTGTGTGTATTAAATTTGCCCACGACGTCCCACAAATGTCTAAAATAAATCCAGACACCGTTATATAGACAGACCCGGACAGCTGAGGGAGGATTTCCATTTCAGTCCTATAACAAATGCAAGAAATACATAGACGAAGTCATTGAGATTATCTCCATTACCATCACCATCGATGTTGTACGGCTTTCAAAAGACACACATAATAGTACATATATCTCACTGCACACTATTTACAGCATGAGGAAACGACGAGCACGCGAAGACAAAAACGCGACCGAGCCGTCATCGTTCGTGGACACACGTCCACACTCAAAACAAAGCGGTGTACAATGACCGACACGTGCATACCCTTGAAAACTGAGGCTTTGTGATTGTTCTTGAATCGAAACGTGCGACCAAAAAACGTGCACCGACCCTTCAAAACGTCTCAAGATCACACTAATGGATCAGTGCCTCGTTATAGGTCAGAAGTAAGCGATCAGGAAACATTTTCGGGCTATTAACCAAACCCCAGCACCGCAAATGACTCGCATGCATTACTTCCTCTATTAGTTTAAAGGCTGGTTATCCAGGATACACACGTGTGTGTGTGTGTGTGTGTGTGTACGTGTGAACATTATAGCTGATCATAAATATACACCACACACACATCGTTCACTGGTCTCAAAACGTGACCACATGTGAGTAATCACGTTGATCTTGATCACTTGTGGTGGAAAAGGGTTTCACCAATGCGTTCAGGAGCCGTTCTCACACACACACACACACACACACACACACACACACTGCAGGAGCTCGCAAGACAAATAACGCCTCCTGGAGCCGACAAAAAAGGTCGCAAACATCTCAACACACACGCTTGAAACGTGATTCACGTGATTTCAAGGAAAACAAAAATATGAAACGCGCCTGTTGGTACTGCGGACACTTTGATCTCGTGTCTTTCTCCATACACACACCCATTGATCTTCACCCACACACACACCTTGCAGAACACGAATGAAGCAGTACCTGAGCAGAAACACACCCACAGCGCGGTGTTTCACCTCGATCTCCATCTCAACCTCCCACGGATCTGACCGCAATGCCTCGACATGCCAGAGCCCAAAACGGGCAAGGGCGCTGCTGCACCCTCTCCAAAACATCTACCCCTCACCGGGGGGGCAAAAAAAAAGGGGGCTGCACTGGGTGGGGTATTTCCATCTCATAATAAAATAGCATTACTGACTGCCAAACCCACACACCTTCCACTGTGGTATCGGAACCAGACATGAACACATCTTTCCTCTTTGCTAACTCTTCCAGCTCGTCCGAACAACCCCGGAAACCATTCAACTTGCACAATTTTCTTATTTGTATCTTATTTCAAGTCGTTCCGTCATATTTTATTCGAATTTCACCTCTAAAACAACCCTTTCCTTCCATTACCACAGTTCAATTTCAAGCCAGGGTTAGCAAGCTAGTTTCTTCCAAGCGCTACCCCCCCCTCTCTCCTCTTTCCAAAAATAAACCAAAAAAAAGCACCACGACATAACAATAAACACAAAAAAGAGCACAACTATCACTTTAAATAATAAACAATTTGGTATTTAAAAAATAGCGAAAACACAATGGAAAATATGGACTATGCTAACAAGCTAACACCTGTTCGCGAGAGAGGGACGTGCAGCCGGGGGGAAGTCGAACCTAGCCTCGCGACTGATGGCTAGCTAGCTTTCTGAGCACCGGAGCTAACCGTGTGTACGGGTATCCAAACAAACAAACATATAGATAAATAAATACATAAGTTATATGATATGCTATATAATAAAGCGGTTTAGCAGTCGCTCGCCTGGTCGTGTTTGTTGCCCGACATTATAAGCTACAGCATCAATTTCTAATGATTTTCTGAAAGCCGTGTCGGGGTTCTTTTTAAAACTGCTATTCCCAATATTGTTGTCATGTATTTGCTCTGGTGGATTGATTTTTTTTCCCGCTATTCTTTTATGTAAATAAAAGCGAAAATACGGCTTCTCTCGCCGGGTTGTTGTTTTTTTCCCCTCCGCAGAGCGAGTCGCATACTTGCACCGCCACACGCCGGTCCCTCGAAGCCTTGGCTCGGGTGCTCGATCCAAGAGACCAGCGTCCAAGCTTCAAATTCCCCCAAGCATTCAGATAGAAAATATAATGGAAAAAAAGCAATAAAAACAGGAAAGACTAACCGTTCCGAAGCTCCAGCCAAATGCCTTCGGTGTGTCCTGCCTGCCAAAGCTGAACAACACACACTCTCTCTCTCTCTCACACACACACACACACACAATGTCCCGGTAATGTCGTGATGGGTCTTCAGGTTACACTTCAGGTACCAGCTTTTCCCCCAAACCCTTTCTTCAGTTCTCCAGAAACAAACTCCCTGCAAATCCACACTTTTTCTGTTGTACACCAAAAAATGTATACAAAAAATAAACTAAAAGAGTCGCAGAAAAGGAGGATCACATGGTGTCGAGGAGAAGCGTCTCTCTGTCTCCAAGCACTGCGGTTTGTTCTCAGCCTAAGCACCAAGCAGGGTGTATTAGTATTCCTCAGCTCCTCCACAGCTCCTCCACAGCTCCTCTACAGCTCCTCTCCTCCACACACGGGCTGTGTAATGGGAAGGCAAAGCACCCAGGTTTGGATATACAAGTACTCTTTAAGTCCCCACCTCTGATAGAGAGAGAGAGAGAGAGAGAGAGAGAGAGAGAGAGAGAGAGAGAGAGAGAGAGGAGGAGGAGGAGGAGGAGGAGGATAGCTCGCATTCACTCCTCCCCGTCAAACACTAGAGCTTCTGTGTGTTTTCCAACATACACACTCATACAGTCAAGTCCTCTCAAAACAGGGTTGGGCAAAGATACAAATGTATTTTGAAATACAATATACCAAATCTCCTCAACTTCAAATGGATCCAAATAAACTACAAACTACAGCAGTCACACCATCAAAATAAACTACTACTACTAAATACTTTTACAAGGAGGTTTGGCCAGCTCCAGTCACGTCCCACCTCATGAAGATTATAGACCTTTGAAAAGTAGATGCCGAACTCGCAAACATCCCGAACCATCTAGAGACGTACCAGCGCCAATCGGATCCCACTACATGTGTGGAGTTTTGACATTGGACCTCCTGGAGTGTTTAAAGGCTCTGGCATGGAGAAGCTGGTGTTGGATCTGTGATGATCCCAAAGTTGAGCTCAGTAGCTCCTAGTTTTATAACCATAAAGACTGTATAAGACTGTAGAAAGAACATTACTTATAATCTTATACTCCAGTACTTATGTTAGTTCTCTCTGTCCAGTGTTCTGTATTGTTGAAAGATTTATGATCAAACTCTTGATGTCACCCAAATGAGGATGGGTTCCACTTTTGAGTCTGGTTCCTCTCAAGGTTTCTTCCTCATAACATCTAAGGGCATTTTTTCTTGCCACAGTCGCCACGGCTGCTCATCAGGGATAAATACACACTGTTCACCTTAACTGTTGATTTCTGTAAAGCTGCTTTGAGACAATGTCTGTTGTGAAAAGCGCTATAGAAATAAACTTGACTTGCCAAGGAGCATGAAACATCTTCGCAAACCTTCCATTAATTAGGCAATTTGATTTATTCCTTTATTACACTGACTCTCGATTAAGTAAACAATGTTTGAACGCAACAGCTTTACGCGATAAATCGGACATATGCGACCAGTCACGGTTTAAAAATTCACATACGTTTCCCTGTGATCTCTCAGATGAAGAGTTTTATATTTAATGTTTAACAGTTTGCAAATCAAAACTGTACAATGATAACTGGTGTTCTGACAAACCAGTCATTCATAAGAAGATGACTGATGGCACCTGTATCCATAGCAACTAGTTTCTAACTAATAAATCATCTGATTGTTAATCAGAAATATAATAATATATTATGTGTCAGACAGTCGCTCATGCGATGGTATACAAAATCATGATCCTACTAAACAGCTTCTAAACAGCTACTGAAACTTAAATAACATTCAGCAATCAAATATTTATTTATCAATCATTGGACACCTATTTAAAAGCTGGCAGCCTGCATGTTTCTTATCTTTACCACCTCCTTCCAACATTTTCTGTTCTGATCTCAACAAGTCTGGGAAAACTACTAGTCGGCACCAATCAGCCGAACAGAGGTGGTATCTCAAAGGTTAAGGCATTGTACTTTGGATCGGAAGGTCACAGGTTTAAATCCCACCACCATTAAGCTGCAACTCTGGGCCCTTGAGCAGGACCCTAAACCCTCCCCTACTTAGTTGTATTTCGCTCTGGATAACGGCGTCTGCCAAATGCCATAAATGTAAACAGAGGCCGAATTTTTATGATGTCATCATGTAGACTTCCTTATTTTACACTATGTTAAAACAACAAAACACTAAAGTACTGTGATACAAAATATGAAGCCATTTTCATCAACACTATCAAATACAAATCTCAGTCAAATATCTATCTATCTATCTATCTATCTATCTATCTATCTATCTATCTATCTATCTATCTATCTATCTATCTATCTATCTATCTATCTATCTATCTATCTAATTAACTATAGACATTTCATTAGTTCGTCTGAATCAGTTGCTAGCTAGTTAAACAAAACAAGCTGCAATCTAGCTGAAAGTAGACCTTGAACTAATCTGGCTTTTTCTTATTAACAAGATGTTTCCACCCACACAACTGTTTTTTGTTTTTCACACCAATCTGTGTAAAGTCTAGGGACTGTTGTGTGTGAAAATCCCTGTAGACCAGCATTTCCTTAAATACTCAATGCAGCCCATCTGGTTTAAACAATCATCCCACAGTTAAAGTCACTCAGATCTAACTTCACCCCCTACCCCTTCTGATGTTTGTTGTGAAGGTTGCCGGCAGCTCTTGACACGTATCTACCTGGTTTCATGCACCGGTTTGATGTTGCTGAATGGATAACTGCATCAATGTGCAGGTGTAAATGTAATTTCTTATAAAGTGATCTGTAAGTGTGTACATAATCGCGATATAAACTTAGTAAGGGAATTAGGAAGCAGCTTGAAAAGTACATTCTTATAATCAAATAAATTGTAGAAGAAGGAAAAGTATCGACAAAACACTGTCTGATATGATTTATGTTTAGTATGATTTATGTTTAGGATACACTACAAGTTAGAAACATTAGTCTTTTGTGTTTGAGTATATATATATATATATATATATATATATATATATATATATATATATATATATATATATATATATATATATTTGGTGACAGCCACAGCCTTATTTCGCCGATGTGTTCTTTTTTAAAGTACATTGATAATTCTGAATGTCGGAAATCATATTAAAAAAACGTATTGATTTTTATGAGCCCTCCTAATATTTATAGTTAAATACACTTTGACTTAATTAATTGTAGACAGGAAATAATGTAATAACTGCAATTCCTGTGCAAAGCGCTTACCATATGATTTATAGAATGAAATTAAGTGGGTACTTGTGTACTTGTGAATACAGGAGTGCTGAAGGCTACAAAGAAACCACTGATTTAATACGTGTTTTGTGTCCTAAATTCGCTCAAAAATGTACATTTCCTGAAGAGAATGCATGTGTCATCTAACTATGTGTAAATGTTTCAACTTCTTCTTCTTCTTTCGGCTGCTCCCATCAGGGGTCGCCACAGCAGATCATCCGTCTCCATACCCCCTATCCTCTACATCTGCCTCTTTTGCCCCCAACTACCTGCATGTCTTCCCTCACCACATCCATAAACCTCCTCCTTGGCCTTCCTCTTTTCCTCCTTCCTGGGGGCTCCATCCTCAGCATTCTTCTACCGATATACCCCATGTCCCTCCTCTGCACATGTCCAAACCATCTTAATCTCACCTCCCTCACCTTGTCTCCAAAACGTCCAACATGCGCTGTCCCTCTGATAAAACTCATTTCTAATCCTTTTCATCCTCGTCACTCCCAACGAAAACCTCAACATCTTCAGCTCTGCTACCTCCAGCTCCACCTCCTGTCTTTTACTCAATGCCTCAGTCTCTAATCCATACAACATCACAGGTCTCACCACAGTCCTATAAACTTTCCCTTTTTTCTCTTGCAGATACTCTTCTATCACAAATCACTCCTGTCACTCTTCTCCACCCACTCCACCCTGCCTGCACTCTTTTCTTTACTTCTCTAACACACTCTCCATTACTTTGCACTGTTGACCCCAGGTACCTGAACTCCTCCACCTTCTCCACCTCTTCTCCCTGCAACCGCACCTCTCCACTGCCCTCTCTTTCATTCACACACATGTACTCTGTCTTACTTCTACTGACTTTCATTCCCCTTCTCTCCAGCACGTACCTCCACCTCTCCAGTCTCTTCTTAGCCTGCTACCTACTCTCACCACAAATCACAATATCATCCACAAACAACATAGTCCATGGAGACTCCTGTCTGACCTCGTCCATCAACCTGTCCATCACAACATGGGCCATTTTCTGGAATTCCAAAGAAAATTCCAGAATGAGGTGTATCCACTTCAGAAAACCCATGATGAGGAGAATATGCCATACGAGCATGTTGAGATGATTGATGGCTAAGCTGTGGCACCCGTGTTTTATATCCTATTAATTTTCTGTACGGGAAAATTCAAGGTTTTTTTGTTTTATGTGATCGAAAACTGTCCGTTGACACTCTGAAACGTAAATGGAATTATAAAATGTAAATAATTTCAAAATTACATTTAAAAAGTGCCCAAAAGTGTCCTTTAATGCTTTAAGACAAAATCATCTGTGGAACTACGTTTGAGTAATTTAATGCTATAGGAATTGTGTGAGATGATTGACAGCTGAGCTGTTACACCCCTTGTTTAATTTCCTACTTATTTTCTGTAGAAGAAAATTTCCAATTTTTGTTGGTCATGTGATCGAAAATCGCAAACCTTTTGAAAAGTAAATTATCAAATAATATTTAAATAATTGAAGAATTTTATTTAAAAAATGCCCCAAAGTACTAAATGTCAGTGTCCTAATGCTTTAAGACAAAAACATCTGAGAATCTACATCTGAATAATCTTCAGTTTAATAGTTATGATTGATAATAGATTTGACACATTCACAAAAAAAGACGAATGACAAAATAAATAAATGACAATAAATGACAAAATAGCAGATTAGCACAGAGCCAAAAAAGTAGCAAAATTGGTTAGTGTAGAAGTGCCATACAACACGAACACGTCAATCAACTCAAGTCTCTGAAACCCTGTTTCTGCAGATAAAACACTCCCTCTCGCTCTCCAACATGCAGGTCGATTCCCAAGACTCCTATCGTAGCGATCGATATTGCTGGGTATGAAACTGGCCATCTTAAAGAAAGCCATGGTGATGATACATCAATAAGGATAAACTTTGATAAGGTCAACTTTCTTTAACTGTGCCTAAGATCCTAGTTACAGGATAGAATCTTAAAATGTAGACAGTGGATTGATGTGACAATGCCACAGAAAAACAACACAACTAAAAACAACAACCTAACACTGTATTCTGTATTTACTTTAATTTGGAACTGTCACTAAAGTTAAACATGCTTCCTCCCTGTATGCTAGCTGATGTTATCTAATGGGCAGCAGCGATCAATAATTCAGTGATCTTCCACTCAGCAATATTATATATACTTTTATACTCATTTGACAGGCGCTTCCAATGCAATTCCAATGCAGTCCAATGCAATTTAAAAGCAGGTAACTGGTTGTCAGACACATAAGTGCTGCAGAAGTAATATTTACCAACCAACCAGGGTTATGTGCAAAAAAAAAAAAAAAAAAAAAAAAAAAAAAAAAAGAGCTTCAAATAAATCTGATTGGTGGATTAAGTAAGAAATTATAAATTCAAATACGTTGGATTATTATTTTATTATTTCAATGGACGGGAGTCATTTATTTACATTTTTTACCCCAGTTACTACCACATAAAACATTGTTTTGTTTATTTATTTCTTTATTTGACTTAAAATGCATTTGTGTGATTAGAACTAGTAACAGAGCTTGATATTCTATTATTGAAAAAAAAATATGAATGAGAAAGAGATCGAGAGCATGTGATTACAGTAATGAGATGGAAAACCTATGAACCTGATATCGATATTTATTTGGTTGTTTAATTTTTTTTTGTACTAATATTGCATACTTCATAATTCCTGTCAAACTATCAGAATCAAGTATTAAACAGTGATTTTTAAGTTATATATACATCCAATATGCTATAAAGTTACTTAACAATATTAAGTAAAGGTAACTTAGTGGCAAAGGCATTAAACTTTGGATCTGAAGGTCATGAGTTCAATTTCAAGCCACACCAAGCTGATCTTCAGGGCCTCTGAGCAAGGCTCTTAACCCCATAGTTATTTAGTTGTATGAATGAGATAAATGTAAGTCGCTCTGGCTAAGTGTGTCTGCCAAATGCCAATCCAGAATGGTATTGTGTGATACGGCACAACATGCAGTCTCTTTACCACCCAAAAGTTCTTCATTTTTATTTATCTGTATGACCCTGGAGTGTGTTAGTCTAGAATGAATGGCGTCATTCATAAGGTTGAAATTGAAGTTTATCCCTTATGTATTAGCTCTGATAAACACGCAATCCTTTATTAACATCTCTCTTTCTCTCCCAGCTTGTCATTTGACAGGGAATGCAGAATACAAACACTCCTGAACACAGCTTCTGAAAAAACTTCAGGTTACAGAGACTGTTTCTAAGTGCTAACACCTGAGACTCCTTCCATAAATATTTCATAAAATCTTTAATAAATAAAGTAAATAAATAAAATCCTAACTGTACAACTTGTTACTATAGAAACAAGATGTACATCTTAATATTACATTTTTGCTCATGTTACAGAAGAACTACTGTCCAATACTCTCTACTACTGTATTACAAAATAATACACACTTTCTAACCAATCCGAATTCAATTCTGATGTAGTATAAGTGCATGTACTTTGGAGTGGAGCATGAATGGTCAGAGGTACACTAGTCGATACTGTATGGTTTATATAGAGACTCACCGTGCATTAATACACAAAGAGCTGAAGCTGTTTATGTATTGTTTTTTTCAAAAGCTTCTTTCATCTTTAGGTTTTTCGAAAGTTCCTACAAAATCTGCAGAGCAAAAATTAGCATTTTTATTTATCAAGTACTAGATTACACTAATTTAAAAATCAATGATATTTAATTGACAGTTTCCATAACAACTCGCAACCGATGCAGTATACAATCCGAACATGCTTGAGATTTAAAGCGAGTCCAGTCACTAGTATAGAACTACAAAGCTAACACTGACCTGGCTGATTGGTATGACTAAACATTGATTCACGAGACGAGAGCTATGTGGTGTGCAGCTCAGTACTTTTACACGTCAGAGGAAATCCATGGAAGTGTGGTTTAATTTAAAAGGACAAAGCAATGTCCCTGAGAGCCTTAATGTTTACGGGGCTTCAAATCCTATTTGGTTTTGCACTTAAGGTATTAAAAATGATGGAATTGGGAAAAAAACAATGGCAAACTTCTTCGGGATTCCGCTCAAGAGACTGCATAGTTTAGTGTCCAGTTTGGGAATTAAGAATATCAGTTATCAGGGCATTCAATCAGACAAAAAAAGGAAGTTGCCTTGGAGTAAAGTCAAGGTAAAATACACTCTATACACAGGCAAAGTGTTTCTTTTTTTTTTTTGACATCCTACTTTGTATGCATGTGTAATGATAATTTATATAACATATAAATAAAAATCACCTACAGCACACAAGAGCAACCGTAATGCTTTATTAAATGGCATTATATTTGCACAAAGGTGCGAATCCAATAAACAGCTTGCACTTGAGTCATCCTTTTCCGTGAATTGTCCATTAAAACCGTGTTATGAAAAATACTGCTAGCTCAGTGGTAGAGACATTGGTAGGTTAGACTGTGGATCACAAGGTCCAAGCAGCAACTACTGGGACCTTGAGCAAGGCCCTAAACAATCAACTGCTCAGTATATATATATATATATATATATATATATATATATATATATATATATATATATATATATATATATATATATACACTGTATACTGTATATCCAAATGAAAATGCTAGTTTTAATGTTTCACTATTCACTAAATTTTTATCTCTGGAATATCTGGAATGTTCCTCAAGTTCAACAGGAAGTCATAACATCTGAATTTGCTGAAGTTCAAGGACGGAAGATAAAGTAAAAAATGTAAAGATTCTCAGATTTTTGTTATTCATTTACAACAATATCGACTAGAGAGGTGATTATTAAAGTGTAATCCTGTTAAAAAATATATAGATTGATCGACAAACAAACTAAGGCAAACAATCAAATAAATAATTTGAATAAATCATTATGCAAACAGTGAATTTAGGTTAATTTTTATTTGATATTTGGCATTTTTTATTTATTTGATTGATTTATGCAAAAAACTATTTCAAGCCTCTATTCAAGAATAAATGCAACTAAGAAATTTAAAACGAAACCTTTTTTTCCTTTTGATAAAATGATAAGAAACGGTAAAAACAAAACAAAAAATAGAGCTAAAACTGTGTCCATCACAAGAAGTGTCAAAACTTTGTGGGGAACATTTGCAATTACAACAGCTAAGGGCCTTGCTCAGGGGCCCAGGAGTGGCAGCTTGGTGTGGCTGGGATTTAAACTCGAGACTTTTGGATCCAAATGCTAATGTCTTAACCACTAAGCTACCACCTCCAAATCATGTTTTCCTATAACACTAAGGAATACCCTTTCTATTCAAGCTGCAACATTTGTATATTCATATATCACAGCAGTAATTGTGTTATATTGTGAGTGGTGTGTGTGTTGCAGATGTGGCCAAACACTTAGAAAAAGTTCCTAATAGAGGCAAATGTCCCTGATTCGGATTCCGATCATGTCATATAGAGTTATTGTCATTTCTGCACAAACATATGCAGTTAACTGTAATTATATTACATTGTAGCTGCATTCTTTACTTTAAAACTGAAACAGACAGAATAACCAGATTACTCTGTATGAGACCATAATCATCTGCTCAGCTGTTCTATCTTCAGCAGTCCATATGGAATTAAGTGTAGATATTATTTCTGCACCGTGGGAGGATGCACACACACAAACACACACAAACACACACACAATGTTATATAAGAATACAAATACAAGAATCACACAACACAGTAGGAACTTGCTTCCAGCTGTCCAACTTTTATTAGCTTTAGGACACAGAGGTCACTCATATCATTGTAAACAAAATAAGCAGGAACTGTGTTATATATTTTTTAGACTATTGCACCATATTGATAAGTGATAATAATGTTTCTTAAGGCATTTTTTTTTCTTTTTCCAATCTGTTCCCTGTAAGTGAGCTCACAAAAAAAAAAAAAAAAAGCGATCAATGAAACAGAAGTCTGAGCAATCGATAGCAGTACACTATGCATTCAGTTTGACCTTCTGGACTGCTCAAGTTGTTCAATAATCTCACAGGCGCTTCAGAATTAGCACTGATTATCAACGATCTTATCAACGCGCGTTACTTCACCGATTTGTGCAACTTTATTCCGCAAGAGCTTATTCATCAAATCGTTCCGTTTCCAAACGATTCCCGAGTTTCCTGAAATGAAGCTGGATTTATGCATTTTTGCTGCTTTTTTATTATTTTATTAGATTTTCTTTAGATAAACCCCTCAAGGTCAAAGAGTTTAAAAAACAAAATGATGCAAACTTTCGCTTTTGCTCTACTTTGACATAAAGCAGAAACCTCCAAGTCAGAGAGCACAGCTTGAGTGAGAAGTGGAATGAATTTTTTATGCTTTGGGTATTGAGTTTCTAATTAAGGTTGTAGTCAAAGTCTTCTTTTTTAATGTACAAAACATCTTTGTTTGTTTTGCATCAAATTGCAGGATACTTGCAAGAAAGGGCATAGGCATGTGTGTACGTATACTGTATGTCTTCGCATATAAAGTCTTATTCCCAAAGGGAATTTTTAATTTATTTATTGAATTTATTATTTTGTATTATTCATTATTTTGTATCAATTGCATGATAATGATGATGATAATAATTAGTAGTATTATTCACGCAAGGCTACATTATAAAAACGAGTAACTTTTTTTTCTGATATATTTATTGATATACAAATTAATACATTAGTTCAATTAAATTTATTGTAATTTGTATAGCGCTTTTTTACAATGTCTGAAAGCAGCTTTACAAAGGTTATATGATTGTATGAAAGAATGTGTATGTAATTGTTTATCCTTCGATGAGCATGCCTGTGGCAACAGTGGCAGGGAAAATCTCATTGAAAAAATATAAGGCAACTTATTCATTAAAAGTGGTAGGAAAAAAAAAAAAACAACTTTAACAAAAATGGATGGAGGGATTTTTTTCATTTATGAAAGAATAAAAAAATGCTCAATAAAAAGTAGATAAAGTAAAAGTAGGTTTGCAAAATTCCTATAGAAGTGCTTGACTTAAAATGCCTTTTCTGTTTTATGAAATGCTGCCAAGTATATTATAATAAAGAGAATTTATCAATATTTCCAATATTTACACTGTACATTTATGCCCAGTGTTGTGCTAGTTACTAAAAAATAGTAACTAGTTACAGTTACTTGTTACTTCATTCAAAAAGTAACTTAGTTACTTTGTTGATTACTTACACCATAAAGTAATGCGTTAATGTTAAAAGTTACTTTTTAGTTACTTTTTTAACGAACCTTCTTTAATTTTCCCATTAATGCCCTTTTATGCGTTATGATCTATAAACTGACTTAAACACAAAGTAATTTTTAAACACTATTTTATTAAAGTCAGACCAGCACAAACTGAATATATCACAATTTCTGAAATAAATAACAAAACATGCTGAATAATATATTCACAATCAAAAACTAAAGTAGCTTCTGCATCATAAAAGCTGTTGTGTTGAGCTCTTAAAAATGTTCCTTTCACAGCTTAAGTATGAAAACTATCAACAATGTAGAACAGAACACCGGGTTAGCTTCTAGCTTCTAGCTTTGTCGAGGCATGGAGTTCCTGGAGGAGCTTTTATCGTAGTAGATACAAGCTTCGAACCAGAAAGACACAGCTTACATTTGACTAAAACATTTTTGTCTTTATACTCAACTAAAGTGAAATAATGAGCATATTTCAACTTTGAGAAACTCGTCTTGCTCTCGCCTCGACTCGCCATTACTGGCGCACAGACCTGAATAACCAGAGACACGCCCACAGTGCGTCTTCTTCGTGTTTACAGTGGTTCATCCACCAATCCTACCATGCGTCTCTGCTGTAAACAGGTCAGACTGTAGTCTACACTTCAGCCAAAATTCATTCATTTAAAAAAGTAACGGAAACGCACTATACGCTAACGTTACTTTACTTTATTTAAAAAGTAACGCGTTACAGTATTAGTTTCTGTCAAAAGTAACTGCATTACAGTAACGCGTTACTGCCCAAAACTAATTATAATAATGAGAATTTATCAATATTTCCAATATTTGCACTGTACATTTATGCCTATATATATATATAGTATGTTCATTTACTCAAAATCTAATCCTTAATTTCTCTAATAGAATTTATTTATTTATATTCTTTAACCCAGTGCATATGTATATGTTTAATTAAATGTGTGCACAACCATAATACAGTTCAGAGATCTATGTACTTGGGTCTATTTGGGAAGTGTGTTTTACAACTAACAATGTGACGACTCACTTCTCCTTTGCACCAAGTTTGGATTGTGTCATTGTTTAAAAGATAGTTTCGTGTCTGCCTGTTGATCTGGTTTGTGAACTTTCTCCTCTGTGGAATTACAAATTTGAAACTATCATTTCAGTGTAACCTCAATTTCAGCAAAAGTGAAACGTGTCGTTGGATGAGCAGGCCAGAATGTCAAAACTCTTGTTTTTTGTTTTTTTTTGCAGGACATTTAACTTCAACAGTCTCATGCTGTTTAAATACATTGATTTTTACTTATTCTTATTTTCACATCACACAACTATATAACCAGTTTTAAAATCTGCATGATATATAGAAAAAAGCTGATTGAATTTGCTTGATTAGAGTGAATACATCGGTTCCTTCTTATCACATTAACATAGTTTGTCTTTTGTGCATCCCAAGATGATTCAATCATGCACATTACATGGATAAAAGTATTTGAACACCTGACAATTCCAGCCAGATGTGCATCTTCCCCAAACTGTTACCACACGTGTATTGGATGTCTTTGGATGTGATGGAATTAAATTTTCCCTTCTCTTAAACTAGGAGACCCAAACCTGTTCCAGCATGACAATGCCCCTGTACACAAAGCAAACTCCATGAAATAATGGTTTGCATGGGATGTAGAGAAAGACCTTTGGTGGCCTGCTTCAGAGTTCTAATGTCAACCCTACTGAACACCATGGGGAGGAAATGAAACGCAGATTCAGTACCTGACTTCAGTACTATCACCACTGTGGCTGAATGAGCAAAAATCTTCATAAGCACACTAAAAATCTAGTGGAAATCTTCCAGGTGCCCACAAACTTTTCTCCATAGAGTGCATTTTAATAGCACTGAATAAAATGAAACCCTGAGCTCTCAACCAAACTGAGAATGCTTTGGTGACACACTTATTTTGTAACCTATATGCAATGTGTTCACTTAATTCTGACATGTTCCATTTTTTCCAATGCATCTATACAATGTATTATTACAGTATATCATACTTTTTGTTTGTTTGGTCTATGATCCCATTTTAAAACAAGATTATTTAAATGCACAAAAAAACAACATAATATTTTAAACCAAAGATGTAAAGTGTGTAGAGATTTTTAATGAACAAACATACTTGGAAGAAAAAAACAAATCAACAAATTTGTCTTTTAAAAGGAGCACAGACTTTCTAAACTCACATAAGGGTGTTTCTTAAGGTTTCCTACATTTTTTTAATGTGCTACACTTAAAAATAATTACAAAATAATAATTTCATATCCAATTTTGAATGACAGCATCTGTGCATACAAAAATAGAACGCCCGTTAGAACACTGAGCATAGTCTAAAATGTATATATATTCTTCTTTTGGATGCTCCTGTTAGGGGTCGCCACAGCGGATCATCCATCCATACCCCCCCTGTCCTCTCCATCTGCCTCTTTCAAACCAACTAACTGCATGTCTTCCCTCAACACATCCATAAACCTCCTTCTTGGTCTTTCTCTTTTCCTCCTTCCTGGTGGCTTCATCCTCAGCATTCTCCTACCGATATACCCCATGTCCCTCCTCTGCACATGTCCAAACCATCTCAATCTCGCCTCTCTCACCTTGTCTCCAAAACGTCCTACATGCGCTGTCACTCTAATAAACTCGTTTCTAATCCTGTCCATCGTCGTCACTCCCAACAAAAACCTCAACATCTTCAGCTCTGCTACCTCCAGCTCCATCTTCTGTTTTTTACTCAATGCCACTGTCTCTAAACCATACAACATCACAGGTCTCACCACAGTCCTATAAACGTTCCCTTTCACTCTTGCAGATACCCTACTATCACAAATCACTCCTGCTATCACTCTTCTCCACTCACTCCACTCTGCCTGCACTCTTTTCTTCACTTCTCTAACACACTCTCCATTACTTTGCACTGTTGACCCCAGATACCTGAACTCCTTCACCTTCTCCACCTCTTCTCCCTGCAACCGCACCACTCCACTGCTCTCCCTCCTATTCACACACATGTACTCTGTCTTACTTCTACTGACTTTCATTCCCCTTCTCTCCAGTGCGTACCTTTACCCCTCCATCTTAACCTGCTCCCTAATCTTGCCACAAATCACAATATCATCGACAAACATCATAGTCCATGAAGACTTTTGTCTGACCTCGTCCGTCGACCTGTCCATCATCAATGCTAACAGAAAAGGACTCAGAGCCGATCCTTGATGCAATCCAACCTCCACCTTAAACCAGTCTGTCGTTCCTACTGCACACTTTACTGATGTCACCACTGCACCACCCTCACATACTTCTCTGGCACATCTGACTTCAAACAATACCACAAATCCTCTCTCAGCACCTTGTCGTATGCTTTCTCTACATCCACAAACACATAATGCAACTCCTTCATAACCTTCTCTATACTTCTCCATCAACATTCTTATAGCAAATATTGCGTCTGTGGTGCTTTTTTTTGGCATGAAACCATACTGTTGCTCACAGATGGTCACCTCTTCCCTCAGCCTGGCTTTCACTACTCTTTCCCATAACTTCATGGTGTGACTGATCAACTTTATTCCTCTGTAGTTCTGCAGGTCTGCACATCTCCCTTATTCTCAAAAACTGGTAGCAGTCATAGTACCAACAATTAAAGTGCCCACCCAAACCTCCACTCTTCTACACTTCTCCTTTTCCTGCTGTCGCCATGGCTTGCTCATCAGGGATAAATGCACACCATTCACCTTGACTGTTGATTTCTGTAAAGCTGCTTTGAGACAATGTCTGTTGTGAAAAGCGCTATACAAATAAACTTAACTTGACTTGACTTGTCTCTGTAGACATCTTTCCCCTCTCCCTCTCCTCCTTTGGCCAACAGTAGCCCAATTTACACCGGTACCCTGTTGGTTAATGATACCTGTGGCGGTTGTTGGTAACCCAGACCTCGACCAATCCAGTATAAAATTCTGGTTTGTGATCTTCATATTTAATTTGCCACGTTTAACGCTGTATGCCCTTCCTAACGCAACCCTCCACATTTATCCGGGCTTGGGACCAGCACTAAGAGTGCACTGACTTGGGCAACCATAATCGCTGGGTTTTATAATATATATATATATATATATATATATATATATATATATATATATATATATATTACCATAACATATTAATCACAGTATGTTGAGGTAGGTGGTTTTCTTTTTCCTTGCTGTAGTGTTGTTGCATCAGTAAGTCATACACACCACGGTTATTAACATATTTCTCATATCTCCGTGGGTAGCCGATCAAATGCAGCAATTTGAAGCAGTTCAAGTCCTACAGCATTTAAAATTATAACAAATCAAGAGTAATCTATAGGTAATGGGATACATTAAACAGTAGGAGGCAAAGTTAATTATGCATATTTATCATTATGTATTATATATAAGTGAGTGGCATAATTTGATCTAAATTGGACCTCAAAGCTTCAGTTTTTTAAAACATATGCAAACTTATACTATATGAAAGACTCAGACTCTGAGAATACATTTGGGAAAACATTAATTAATTAACTCACTCACTCATTCATATGTGCATTCAATCATTTATTTATTCATTAACCACTTTACCCTGGTCATCATTACGGTGTATCCAAAGGCAATCCCTAGCACACTGGGTGTAAAGCAGTAATGCACACTGGATCAGATGTTAGTCCACCACAGCCCACTGGCATCTCTAGAGACTTAGCCAATACATCATTTATCACGCTTTTAAAAGACAGGAGGAAACCAGAGAACCCAGAATAAACCCTCAAGAAAACTTACATTTACATCGAATTCAATTCAGTGTAATTGAATTGAATTAAAATTCAAGTTGATCCATGGCCCCTTGAGCTTAGCAGCAGCCTTAAGAATGAAAAGTTCTATCATGTAAAGATGAAAAAAAGTGCTGTGGTCTAACAGTCCAACATTTCATTCAATTTCCTATAAACAGATTTCTTTTCTAAAATTAACCAACATATAAAAAACGTAAAAAAATAAAATAAAATAAAAAATATTTTTTAATATACACAGCAAATTATTTTTAAAGAATCCAACATGAAAATTGGAAAAAAACTTCAACATATCCAACCCCATAAATGCAATATGTTTGCTTTTAGATGATTAGTTTACTTAGTACAAAATGTATTTGAACATATAATAGAAAAAATTTGCCAAGCCAATATTCAAAGCAAAAGGCAGAAACGGAAAAATAATAATCTTGAGGTAAAATCTTGTCAACTACCCCTGGTGACTCATCAAGTGGGTCAACATGTACAACCATCTTATCAAAGCAATATAACTTTATGGCCATACATGCATTTTATTCATGTGGCCAGTGACTGTTTTTATATGGTATATACGATATCCTGACCGGGATTGGGTACAGGTAAGTGTTAGGGGTGTAACCTTACACAAATCAGATTGAACAGTTAATACTTTCTAAACAAATATATGAACAATAGGCAAAGTGTTCTTGGATAAAACATTTGCACTACATTTTATGGTCTTTGGCAGACGCCCTTATTCAGGGCAACTTCTAGTTATCTTATTTATACAGCTGAGCAGATGAGGGTTAAGAGAACTTGCCCAGCAAGACCAAAGCAGTAGCAGTTTGGCAGTGCTGGGATTTTAACTCATGACCTTTTGTTCAAAAGTCCAAAACCCACTGAGTGCAACCCTACTTGAAAAATACAAGATATTACTTTAATTTGGTCAACACAATAAAAATCAGATGAAGATACAGAGGAAATCTTTAGTAAGCCTGAAATTAAAGTGAACATCCAAAATTATTAGATGTTTATGTGGTTCTTAAAAGGAAAATAAGTTGTTTGCCATCTGATTAAATCTATAATAATCTCAGATATTGAGCTAAATTATGATGTGCTCAGTAACTCCTGGTTCCACAACTCCAACTGACGGTATTAGACCGTAAAAAGGACATTACTTATAATCACACACTCTGGAGCTCATGATATTTCTCACTCTCCAGTGTTTGTGATGTTTTAATGATTTATAATCGCACTCTTGGTGTCACCCAGATGAGGATTGGTTACACTTTTGAGTCTGGTTCCTCTCAAGGTTTCTTTCTCATAAAATATAAGGGAGTTTTTCCTTGCCTTAGTCACCCCAGTTTGCTTATTGGGGATGAAAACACATCAATTTAAATATAAGTGAACTGTGTTTTACAATTCTTACATTCTGCTTTGAGGCAATGTCCATTGTTAAAAGTGCTATAGAAATAAAACTAGAGTGGAAGTGAACTAAATCAGCTGTTACAAATACAATTTGCTTTGTCTCACGAATGTAAATATGCAAAGCAACAGTATGCTAGGAGTGTATGTGTGTGTAAATGCATGTTAATCCAATACCATGGTGTTTCGTGTCCTACTGGTATTAAAAACAATTCAAATGTCCTTCACAATAGTCTATGTCAAGGTTCCAGGTAAAGAACTTTAAAACCTTAGTAGAAATGCTCTATAGTGCATAGAAAACTGTATTTTGCCTGTTGCAGCCCACTAGAGCCACCCCTTACCTTGAAATGCTGTATAATCTCTAAAATACTTACTTACAATAGTGTGTGGATCCATTTAACATTTAATATTTGAAAATTCTTTTTTTCATGAGTCATCCTTTCTAGGTTATGGAAAAAAAATGCATTTCAAATACATTTTATTCTCCCACACTGTTCACTCAACCATGCTGAACACAGTTTTCAATGGCAAGTTGCATCACGGGAACTTCTTGAGGATAATACCAAGAAGGAAATGTTCTTGCATTCCTGTTCTTTATTTTCCCGACGACATTTGGATACTAAGGTTCAACCATGCGTCATGCTTGTGCCAGAGGGATGGAGAACTACACTACTCATCATCCTCCGCATGCCGTGTGTCTCACTAATCACTCTCACCTTGTATCATTAGCACCGCTATTTGAGTTCTAGTTCTTTCGCAGTTTATAATCAGGCTTTTGTTGTAGATGTTTGTTTGGCGTGTGGGCCAGGATCACATGTAGCCTGTATGTTTTTTGTTTTGCAACTATAGTTCATGGTAAAGTATATTAATATATATAAAATATCCATCAATTGAATGTCATAATGTCTTTATGTAATTCCCAACACTGTGGGGTGTGGGTGAAGCACCTCTGATGAGATGAGGTCAGTGATATCTTGCTATAAGTTGCAATCGCTGTACAGTACTTTGAGAAGTTGCAAAAGACAAAAGAGCCCCATTTCTGGCAGCACCAACTGAGATGGATATTGAAAAGCCGCCCAGGAAGCAGGTGGGTAAACAGCAGGCAAACAATGGCCACTAATCTGCCTGATTACTTCTGTAACACATGCTACCTCACACACACACACACCCACACACACCCACACACACACCTCATCTACATTGTATCTTTCGTCACATTGCTATCTGAACACACACAAAGAACCAACATACTCAGGTGCAGGGCAGACAGGACTATGATGTCATCCATCACAACGATGTGTCTCGTAGAGAACATCTAAACTAGACACATGCATGGAAGAAAAGCACAACATTTGTAACCAATTCATATTTTGCTTTGTATTTAAAAGATCAGTAAATTCATCTTAAATTAAATTTAAGACATTGAACCGAATATTAAGCCAATGTCAGGGTAAAAAATATTGTTGTAGCGCTTTTCAACGAGGCAGAATACCACCACACAGTAGAGTGGCAGCCTTACAGATCCAGGCTCCTTTGATCCTGAGTTTGACTTGTCTATATCCGGGTGGTCTTTGTCTATGTGGTGTTTTTTTTGTTCTCTTCAAATATATTCTAGAATGTATTTCCTTCATTCCTGGGAGAGAAATTGGATGCACTCTGAAACTGACCAAGATAAAGAGCTTACTGAAGACAATGGATGTTGGATCATGTTGGCCACCTTACAGGTCCAGGATCTTTGGTTTGATCCTGAGCTCAGGAAAAAGTAGAATTTTCGTGTACAGTTAGTCCCTGAGTTATGATGGTTTGGCTTACCATTTTCGATCTTATGAGGACGATATGATTTTTTTTTTAATATTGCAATTTTCCCATTGCATTTAAATTGTCAGCCAACAGAGATCAGTTGTCTCTGTGTTAGAATATGAATTTTATCCTTGTTTTAGGTATTTTAAAGCCCAATTTTAGCTCTTCTTACTCTCCTTTTATCAAAATCCTGATTAGGGTAGGCCATGTCTCAACTTATGATATTTAATGATAAGTTACGCAAGTTGGTGTCTTTGTAACGCATTGTAAGTCGGGGACTACCTGTACTTTATTTGATTATTCTTGGCTTCCTATAGGTTGTCCAGTATTCTCTAGTTTCCCATATGTCTCTATTTGCCCAATACCTCTATGCAGGACTGGCATTCCACCTAGACATTATTACCCACTCACACCCAGGTAGATCAGCTCTGGATCTATGTTCCTGAACAAAATTTAGTGGTTCCTGTAGATAAATTAATGAGTGACGTACAACAGAAAGGTTAGAGACCTTTGACCAAGAGCTCCATGGATAATGCACAGGGTCATTACAAGATCAAAGCAGTCAAGAACTCCACCTATGTCATGTCCCCTGTGTTCTTCGTAAATCTGCATTCAAATGCATTAGTGTGATTCACAACGTAAACAGCTATGTAGCCGCATCAGATTCCTCTCACCTCCTTCACCTCAGGCTGTGGGAAAAGTTGCCAAGAATTTCTCACTGACCCTTCTATTAGGCTTGCTCTATCTCCATTTTGTGTCCTCTGGGGAAAAAAGGATGGGTCACTGCAGCTAGCGAATTGGTGACATGCGAATTCCAGTCACTGATCTTTTGTGCTAGAGGCTCCTTTAACAACCCAGCCCTGAAAGCACTACTTTCCATTTACCCCATGGAATCCGAGGATCACCTGAGGCCACCCTCGACTGTCATCCACTACAGAGGGGCTCCTGAGCCTGGATTCCAAGACGGTCTCGACTTGCTGATCTTTCATTCTTTTCACAACAAGCCTTGTTTAGCCCAAAACAAACTGCTGCCGCTTGCCAAAAGACACAAAATGCCAGAGTTGTAGCAGGAGGATCCGAAAAACAAAACAAGTTTAAAAGTGCAGTGCCTAAGGCCAGAGGCCATGGAGGCATTCCAAAGTAATTTCAGCCAGAGAAAGTGCCATCACCTCTCGCAGAGAATGATCAGCACCGGGCTTTATATCAGGATGACTCATTATTGACCACAGAAAATTACTGCTCCTGCGCATCGGAGCAGATTGCAATAGACGCCTTGTTGTGGCTCGGCAGTGCTATAGGATCCTTCTGGCTTTTGAAAAGAGGAGAAGAAATCCTCCTGGGAGACTTTGGCGTTTGCTGTGAGTGAAATGAGCCATAAAGTAAACAGTAAGTAAATTGGCTGCAGTGAACCGTTTATGGAAGTTCCTGGCACTAAAAGTAATGTCAAGAACAATGTTTCGCACACAAGTTCGCAAGCTGAACCATGTGGTCATGACATTAGAATCGTGATATTTGAGTTAGGAATATATAAGTCGATGTTGTCATCACTGCATGAATTTGCACACATTCAGCTAGTTTACCCAGTCGCTTCCAATTTCACCATTTCCCCTCATTTTCATTTTACAGCATTCAGCAATCAGCTGGAACTAATGGTATTAAAAGAAAAACGAACCTCTCCCCATGATGACATTTCATCCATGAGGCGTGCTGTTTGTTCGAATCACCTTTCCGATCAGTTCCCAGCTCATGAGGCTTCTCCCAGAGAGAAGGCTTATTACTCGCCTGCTAATGCTGTAGGATGGATCAGCAGCGTCTAGAGATGCATTAGAGCTCTGAGGCCAGAGCATGACGCAAAGCTCTGAAAGCGAGAGCATCAAGCTCACATAGACTGAAGAGCGTCTGGTAAACAAGCTCCGGATGAACAAGGATCCAGAAATCGTTTTTACAGAGTAATAATTATATAAGACATCTGAAGCCTGCACACAGCCAGCTGGCATTGACTTGTTTTACTGCGCAGTGAGATTTATGTCAAGAAACAAAGAGGAAATGTTAGGTCAATAATTTGTATTCGTTTGACACTGAAGGCACTTGGAATCATGCACCGTGAAAGTTAAATATTGGTGAATTCTTAATACACTATATGTACACATGTTTGTGGACACCTAACCAAGATTCGTATGTGTTTTACCACATCATATTCCTCATCAGAATCAGAATCAGGTTTATCGGCAAAGTGTGTTGACACACACAAGGAATTTGGTTCCAGCTGATAGTGGAGGGAGTGGTAGCTCAGTGGTTAAGGCGCTGGGTTACTGATCGGAAGGTCGGGGGTACAAGCCCTGGTATCGCCAAGCTGCCACTCTTGGGCCCTTGAGCAAGGCCCTTAACCCTATGTGCTCCAGGGGCACTCCATATCATGGCCGACCCTGCGCTCTGACCCCAGCTTCTGAGCAAACTGGGATATGTGAAGAACGAATTTCACTGTGCTGTAATGTATATGTGACAAATAAAGGCTATTCTATTCTATCCTAGTGACTCTCAAAATACAGACATAAATAACACTATACATTCAGCTTGGACTATACAAGACAAAACATACTATACAAGACAAAAACAGACAATGTGAGACAATATAGACAGTATGAGTATTAAATAGGAATACAGATTATATGACAGATCAGTAATATACATAAAGTGTGATAGTGCCTAATAGTAGTAGTGCAAATGACAGTATTGTGCATCAGGTATGATTAAGAGTTTACTTTAGAACTTTTGTACAATATACAGTACAGCAGCAATAGTGTGTGTAACATATACGGATGATGTGATGACTGACAGTTCTGATAATGCAGTACTTATACATATGAAGAAGAAAATAAATCATGGTGAGTTGTTTATGAGGGTGATTGCCTGTCAGAAGGGAGGAGCTGAAAGAGGTTGTGTCCAGGGTGCGAAGGGTCAGTAGTGATTTTGAAGCACCAATGATTTTTTCTGCTGTTTTATCTGTGTTGCAGTCTGTTCCTGTTCTGCTTTGTTGCTGCTCCAAATCAGATGGTGATGGATGCACACAGGACAGATTCAATGATTGCATTTAATATCCTCCACTCTTTTGGGAAGATGTTCCACTAGATTTTGGAGTGTGCTTGTAGAGATTTGTGCTCATTAAACCACAAGGGCGTTGATAAAACCAGATGTAGGGTGTGGAGGCCTGGGGTGCAGTAAGTCTTCAATGAGATTGAGGTCAGAGCTCTTTAACTCTATACCACTCAAAATCCTCCATTCCATACCATGTAAACTATATTTTCAGAGAGCTGGCTTTGTGCACAGGGGCAAATGGTGTTCGTGAAAACGGCACAGGTATAGAGATAAGGATATTCAACTGTATTAAAATGTATGGAGAAAACAAATCAAAGCAAGGAACTATCTTTGAATTGACATCAGAGTTGTATATTTTTATAGCATTGATGATCATCAATTTTGGCTACTCTCATTAGGGGTCGCCACAGCGGATCATTCACATGTTTGATTGGGCACATTTTTATGCTGGATGCCCTTCCTAACACAACCCTCCCCATTTATCCGGGCTTGGGACCGGCACTAAGAGTGGCTGGGGTTGGTTCCCTGAACGGGGACCGAACCCGGGCCGCAGCAGTGAGAGCGACGCAGCCTAACCACTAGACCACCAGGGACCCAACAGTAACTCTGACTAATAAGATCTTTATCAGTCCTATAATAACAACTTAAATAGAAAATTGTATTGTAGACTTTAACACTTTTTAATGCATCTAATCATTGATATGATGAAGCTTTATTTACATAGACATTTATTTTTGCATTGTTGGAAGTCTCCTGTGTCAATACTCGGTAACAATCATAGGTCAGTCCACATACTGTGAATGCATCTGGACAAGTAATTATAGACATGACGTAGAAAAACCATATCTACACTAATACAGTCACAGTTTCTTTCCACAGCCTTCCTAAGCCAAACCTTTTCTGTTCGGTTTTGGCATATATATTACCTGATCTCTTATTTATGCTATTACTAAGGATGATTACGCCTTTTCTATTTTCCCTGCACAGTTCAATACTGATTCTTTAAGCTTCCCTGGTCCATTACCTCTCGCACCCTCAATGCATCATACCAATCGATAATACAGCCTCCACGCTGAAGTTTGCGGCCGAGAGACTTAATTGAATGAAACTAAAGTCTCGAAATCATTTGCCAGCGCTAAATGCGTGACCTTACCAGTAGCTGCACTCTCAACTGAGAGCAGACATACAGAGATGAAAGGGTTACACACAGGGTACGTTACTAGGCAGCATATAATCCCCTTCGGTTATCTTGCATGCATGTCATCGTTCGAAAGTCCAGCTCTGGGTTCTCATTATTAGCACAATTGGCGGGAATGGAGATGGCACTACATAAGCGCAAAATTGTGCATTCACTTTCATTGAGGGTCAAGGCAACTGTGTTAAGGCAAGGCAATATTAGTGTGAAAACATTAGAACAGCAATAATGGATTTTGTTCAGCTGAGCAGATGTGCATCATCTCTTGGAAATAAAAGAGAAAGAGACATCTATTCAATCTAAGATTTTTCTTTAAACATGAGTTAATTTATTATGCCCTTATCTAGTTTTCCTTTTATCCCTCAGCTCTAGCACAGACTGTATATTATGAATAAAAAATGGACAATTACAGTCAATTACTTCCCATAAAGGCTTTTTGAACACCCCAACAGCCCTCCCCTTCTTTCCTGCAAGCATTCAAGGAGAGAATACAGGCCTAATTTCACATTTGAGCAATTAATCTCCCTTTTTTTATTGACCAAGAGTTAATTCATCAGGACTACATTTACTCTACGTGTGTGGTCTAAAGATAGGAAGAAAAATCGCTTAGCTTAGCACAATAATTGGTTGTCTTCGAGAAAGAGCTCGCACTCCTTTCACGAAGTGGACAAAACTTTCCACAGAAGAAGCTGGACACTTAGCACTTTTGTGCTTCATGCAGCTATTTATTATGTTTACATATAAAATAAGAATAATTGGCTTGCAGTTGCCTTAGAAGCATGTGTCCTTGGAGCTACTTTCAGCTGAACTATGGAGTTTGCTCGCCAGATGGGCACACTGCAATAAGAATACAAATTAATGCCTATAGGGAAACTGTGATGCAATTTCACCTCCAGGATTGTCAGTGAAATTAATGAAGTTAAAAAATATATATATCGGGTGCAATATGCAGTTTCGTTAACTGCTACAGTTGACTTTTGCGGCCATTTTTATGTTGCTTTTGAGTGGAGACAGCGTGAGCTTCAACTGCAGAATCCCATTACAGAACTTCAGGTTATATGTCACGGGGCATAAAAGACAAGGTCGTTCATTTATTCTATAGCGCACAAAATGTGTTTTTTAAACGTATACAAATCAGCAAAAACAAAACAACAACACAAAACTGGCTTAGTTTCACAATCTCAGCCCTTGAAGAGGAAAAAAGGAACATTTCCAAATTAAAAGCACACTCTACTGAATCTTGACAGTCTCAAACACATCCATGGCTTGTTGCCAAGGGAGCAAATTTGGCTGTGCTGTCTGGATGGGAGGGATAACAAACTCTGTCTCCATTGTCAATCACAGTAGCTAAAAGTAGGTGTCTTTGAGCCCATGTACTTGGAACAGGTCAGAAAGTGCTTCAGTGTAAGTGAGTTATGTTGCCCTGTGATCTAGTATTAGCAGCTGTACTAAAAAAAGATGATGTCCTCTGGTTTCATGTGCCTCCGAGGATACACAAATTAGCCCTAACCATACTGGCTTGGTTGCTGTTATAGGACTAAGGAAAGTTGTTTTGTGGGCAAGGATTGGGAGGTGACCAAGAAATGAATAGAGGAAAAATTGTGTCATCTGCTGTCAAATGATGGACCATGGTCTGGATCTGGGAGGCACCGGTATTACCAAAACTGGCTCCCAGGCCTGTGATCTTCAACAGAATGGGACAAAAAAAAAGTGAAGGAAACAAACATTCCAGTCTTCTCCTCCAGGCCTGAGAGTCTTCCCAAACTGAATCGATGACGTTTGGCCAGGCTGACGAAGATCAATGGCGATTACCCAGAGCCTAGAGCTCTTTGTAATTGCAAAGTGAGGAGAGATTGGCTGAATGCCACCGGGTCCAGGCCACTATTGGGTGGTTATTGTTATTTAGATGTGCTGACAGGTCTGCACTTCCCTGGCCTTTTATGTCACAGTTCCCAATTGTGTCACTACGCCCAAGCAAATGCCCCCTTCCCCCCTCCCCCAGTTCATTTTTTTCCCCCCTGAACAATACTGTCTGTCTAGCGAGTCCTACAAATCAGCACTTGTCTAGGCTACTTCTTTAATGCTTGTTACACACTGGAGCACTCGGCAGTAAATTCCCTAGCTGGACAAAGTGCACTGTAAGCTTAGATAGAGAAGTATGTACATCTCCAAGAGGAAGAATGAGTCGAGCCTTAAATATGATGGTGTCACTCTGGAGCCAAGCAGACTGCTGTCCAAATCTGACGCCTTGCTTTGACAAGTCTGGAGCGAATGTTTAGCCAACAAGAGGAGTTTCCCACTGGCAGCCATAACCAAGAATTATCTTTACTTTTCCTCCTTCAGGCTGTTCGGAATCAAAGGGCAGTGTAAAAATATAAATGGATCTATCCTGACCAATAATAAGCAAACATCTTCCTATAATGTAACTGTTTGACAGAGCTATAATTCTGACTCAGACAACGAGCCCACACTCACACGACTATTGATTTCCAAGAATAAAACCTGCATTGTTACTCTCCTGCTCGTCTCTTCTGTTTTTATGAGTCACGTGTAGGCCGTAAAGCCCTCTCCAGTCAAACACGAGTGCTCTCAATACTTGGCTCGCTATACAGAAAAGAAAAGCAAGAATCATCTTCAACAGATATCTGAAATATGCAGGTGAAGAGTCATTTTGCCAATTACTTTGCTGTAGTATTTCATAAATGTCATTCGTTATGTCAAAGACCCCAACAATAGCGTTAAGAGCATACATATTCAAATAACAGAGAAGCTGAAATTGTGAAAAAAAAACATGAGTCAAGAGGTCTAAAATGGAAATGACAAATGGAAGGATTCGTGAAGTGTAGACTGATGAAATGGAACTGCTGCTTAAAATTAAACTTAATTACAAATCTCAATTGTCCATTTGCGGTATGGCTTGTCGCACAATAGATTGGTGGATTCAACAATTAAAAATACGAATGTGGAAATACGCCAAACAGTCATAACATTAGGCACATTATAATATTATGAGCAGTGAAGTGAATAACACTGGTTATCTCTTCACCATGGCACTTGTTAGCAGGTGGGATATATTAGGGAGAATTTTGTCCACAAAGTTGATGTGTTCGAACCAGGAAAAATGGGCGAGCGTAAGGATTTGAGTGAGTTTGACAAGAGCCAAATTGTGATGTTTAAATGACTGGGTCAGAACATCTCCAAAACTGCAGCTCTTGTGGGATGTTTCCGGTCTGCATTGGTCAGTATCTATCAACAGGGGGTCATTGAATCAGATGGGTAGCGAAGGCTGGCCCATGTGGTCTGATCTGACAGACAAGCAACTGTAGCTCAAATTGCTGAAGTTAATGCTCGACAGATCAGGACTGTTTTGGCAGCAAAGGAGGAACCAACACAATATTAGGCAGGTGGTCATAATGTTATGCCTGATCGGTATACATGTGAATGGGGTTTGAATTATTTGTTGGTTGACTGAAAGACGATATTTTGCACAGACATTTAAGTCCATGGCTGAAACTGACCCGGTGTCTGACAACGGGCAAACCCATATCCATCGGTGCATATTCTAAAAACGATGTTCCCACAAACAATACACTGCACATCCATGCAAATCGAGACCTATTGTGGATCTCACAATGCAAAATGTCATGCGCCGTGATAAGCGCTGACCTGAAATTTAATCTCAGGATAATTACATGTCAGGTTTTAGACCTGCTTAGTATTAGCACCGTTTTTCCATCTAGAGGAAATTTATCTTAGAAAACTCTGGGCTGCATTTTGGAATTTGACTATTTTACTTGTTGAGCATGTATGAAAATACATGCCTGCAAGTTTGAGCAGAAATATGGTATAATTTACACACATATCCTCGTTCCATCTCATTCTCCATTCCAAAACATTGCGTCTGAAGCAGAACCAGTGGCCATAAAGTCAACACTCAAGTATTTGCGATGGGAAAAAATAAAAAATAAAAAACCCACCGAGATAAACGCTAATGGCAAATCAATAGAGCTGAGCATTTGCAGAGCTAGCGATGCCATGTTCAGATTTGTGTTTACCAAGAGATGGCCGGCTCACTGATGCATGCACTGGCAGCTCTCAATGTCACAGGGAGCAGGCATTCACATGAGCCTGAATGAAAAAAAAGCCATTGATTCAGTAGTACACCAACAAACAATGATTCTCTGGCAGAGTTTGTGTTCACATTCCATTATCTTCAGCTATGAGCATGACGATAATCAAAGTTATAAAAAAAAAAAAAAAAAAAAAGAAGAAAGAAAAAAAAAGGACAAGGGATTGTTGTGAATGGTACAAATAGCAGTGTTGCTTATTGCTGCCATGGGGACTTCGGCAAGGTCAGAGTATAATCTTGCTGTCATCTCAGCTGGAAAATAATGCTGCCGAACTTCTAGTATTAAGTTACATTTCTGAGAAGAACACTACAGAATGCTAATGCCTTTTAGGTACATTTTTGGGATGAGTAAAAGCAGAAATCTTCTTTTTATTTTAGGATATCTAGTTGAGACTAACCATGCATATTGGGAAAACAAAACCTTTGTGATTATTATTATTATTATTATTAGATGCATGGGTCATTCATTCATCTATAGTAACTGCCTGGTCTAGGTTGTGATGGTTTGAAATAGTCTATTGGTCTGTTTAAAAATTAGGAAATAGAACCAACTACTGTATATTTCTCAATATCTCAGCTAAGAGCAACTGAAAAAGATGACTGCACATAGTTCTACAGCAAGGTTTTGCACTGTATATTTGCAAATGGGGTCAGTATAAGTACAAAAAGCCTGAAGGAAAACCTTTATAACTTCTCCCATTGTTTAATGCAGGTAGGCACCATAATCATTTTGACATAATATCTACTTTTCTTTTTCAATGCAAGTTTTCCGGTGAGGCTGAAGCCTTATCTACATTACACCCGCAGTAGTGAGGTGAAGATCAGATCATTTTAGTGACTTGGTTCTTTTAATCTGGTTCATCAAAATGAACAAATCTTTTTTTGAGTCATTTCGTTCTATTAGTCACCTTCATAGTGTATATGGTAGTCATGTGACAAAAGGATGAATGACTCAGTCCAAAGGACTCATGAGATGAACTACAATTCTGTTTCCTGTACATATGCTATGGAGATTTTGTGATGCTTTTCTTATACGCATCCAGTAGAAAATTAACAAATCACTCTTTGAGACTATTCGTTCTTCTTAATCAATTCAGGAAAAAAAAAAAACGTTCACGGTACTTCATCATTTTTAACTTTCTATAACTTATTAACTTTGAATAATGGACAGTAGAGCTCAAAGTGTCTTCTTTTTAAAGATATTTAAATTGGGTATGTAGCCCACTTTTAACAGGAACTGTTAACATTTGAAATTAGGTAGGGCATTTTCAGCTGTGAGTCCCAAAAACTGTGGCGAAGGCTAACAGGTTAAGGACTCATTCAAAATGAACGAATCGTTCATGAATGAATCACTAACCTGCAAACAGTTTCTGATTAACAATGACTTAACATGGTAAAATTTCCTTTGATTACATCCATTATAAAAGGCCATATTGCGATTATTTTGACTTGGTTATTTAACATGAAGCTAAAAGGGTCCTTGGTGGTCTAGTGGTTAAGATGCGGCGCTCTCACCGCTGCAGCCCGGGTTCGATCCCCGGTCAAGGAACCAACCCCAGCCGCTCTTAGTGCCGATCCCAAGCCCGGATAAATGGGGAGGGTTGTGTTAGGAAGGGCATCCAGCGAAAAAATGTGTCAAATCAAACATCAGCTGTGGCGACCATTAACGAGAGAAGCCGAAAGAAAGTTTATTTAACATGAAGATAAAAGACAGAGTATGTGTTAAATCAATGTTATCCAGAAATCATTTTGTCACTAAACAAAACAAGATGCAAGATACAGGTAAATCCATGCTCCAAAATGTGAAACATCGAATGTTAATGCAGGCATGAGTCTAAACATTGGAATTGAACTGGAAACAAAGAACAGGAAATGCAAGAACCTACTGTAAGCCATAGTAAGAAACAATGTAATGAATAAGACTTTGCAATGAGAAAAAGGAAAATGACGGCTTATACCGAAAAACTAATGGGAAAACACAGAACAGGTGCACACATTAGGTAACTAACCAATGACTAAAACACAGGCATATGGCAATGTAAATGGCATAAGCATGGCATTGTAGACAGTGGGGTTTTTTTGTGTTACTTCCTTTATGGTTAAGACTATAAATTCATTCAGATTTAAATCCATATACAGGTGCAGTTATTTGAAAGACCAAAAACAGATACTAATAGTATCATTGCATTAAAGCTTTCTATACTGTATGTGCAATTTTTCATTAAATCATGTGTTTTAGTTTGCAGCTGGCAAAATTAGTTGTACTGTCTTAAGACTTAGCTTTCTTTTTTATGGTGGTGGAAAAGTGGGCACCAGTCACATGAAATATGTTCTGTCATTCCATTCATTTCATAATTTTAAAAACGTTTTTTTTTTTTGGCCTGCATGACCGAGATGATTCTCGTTCTCCTTTCAAGAGTGGCTAAATTCTGCATGCAGCAGCATCAATAACAAGAGCATGGAGATTGAAGGTTTTGTTCTTACCTTGCAGACCTCCCACTCCCCTCAGGGGCCAATTGTGTTGCATTTCCTTTGATTTTCTTCAAGATGAACAACAGACGATGAAGAAAATGAGGGAATTTGCCTCGAAGCACCAGAAGGCGTTATTACACCCCTACAGGGGGTCATTAGTAACAGCTGTTTCAGTAGGAGCATAGCCAAACCAGTAAATCACTTGACTGTAGGAAAGTCACCGAAATGCTATAAAAGTAATCCCATCAAACAAGTTGGAAAATGCTCAAATATAATCAACATGAAGCCAATTGTTGGTTTCTCACCAATTACCTAGAAAGTATGGTTATTTAAAAAAAATAAATAAATAAATAAAAAAAAAACCATGATTAATTCATGAATGAAACCAAGCTGGCATAAAACCAAACTTTGTGCTTCAATCTGTCCAAACTATCACCCTTATTTCATGACAAAAAATAGAAGAGGTAAAAAAGGCAGGCTCCATTAATACTGGGGTGTATGTTCACCATAATTTTAAATGCATTGCTGAAAATAAACTTTCTTCACAGGTGATTTGAGGTTAAGCCCTGCTGAGCCCACTATAGCAATCTTCATGAAATAACTACAAAGCAGCTGCTGGCTAGATAAGGAAACCATAAAAAAAGCAACGGATTCGACCTCCGAAGCTGCTTCTCTTTCCCTGCCTCTTACTAATCTTAAAAAGAAGCAAACCTGGAATTATTAATATCCTCGCACGGGTAATCTCCCCAGTGAGGTGCAATTAATCACAGGGTTACAGCCTGGGCATGGCTGATTTCTGGCAGTGTGGTTCAAAACAGAGGTGTGCAAGAGTCAGGGTGATGTGTATCTTCCTTCTTGTACATACCAGGACCTTTCGAGAATCTGAGTAATGCTCAATTATGCACCGCAGCCGAAGGTGCGCATCCGTTTGACATTAAATTATGATTAATTGTAGAGTTCTAGGTGAAAAAAGTGGCAAAAAAATGTCAGGGGAAAACATTTAATTATGATTCTCACACTGCTTTAGGAACATTTGAAGCTTTCCAGGGTTAAGCTGTGAATATATGGCTTAAATTACTGCAACCGGATAGCAAAGGGGAAAAGAAAATGGGAGGTTTAGAGGATTTATACTCTGTGGAATGCTTTTTCATGTCCCTGACGCCATTTTAGAGTAGCTTGTTCACATGGAGCATTGGGTGTGCATTCATAGACCAAAACACACACACACACACTTTCCAGTCACTCATCCCAGTCTGTCCCATGCATTGGTATTGAAATAGATGTTGATATGAAGGAAAAAAACAGTTCCTGTGTACACCCAAGAATACACTTTAGTGTGCTAATTGTGACTGATAAAGTGAGATGGCAGACTCAAATAGGAGCCAGACTATCAGGGGTTTGCCAGTAACTATTTACTGTGTGACTGCTAAAACCTAGTGATATCTCTCAGGGCTCCTCTGGCTGCTCTTCAGTATCAGCTGTACTACACTTGGAGCAATTATCAGCAATCCAGGCACGTCATTTAAACATAAAAACCTCCTCTGGAGTTCCTTTGGAAATTTCAACAAATCACCCTGAAATAGAGCCTGAACAATAGCACAAGTAACACGCTTTTCAAAGTTAAACAATTCCTGAAGGATAAAACCTGTCTTTCAGTTCTTTCCAGAGAGAATGAAATAGTAAAAACAGAAAAAAAAGCTGCACGCTTCCATAACAGAACTCACATCCTGACAAAAGAGGTACTTTCCTATTATCATTGAAGTGCACAAATAGTTACACAGAATAATAATGTTCTTTATACCACGGCGCTGTCAAATTTTTGATTAATTTTGTATTACAGAACCGCTATGACAGTAGTGCTGGCTGTTAATCGAATCTCAGGTTTGTACGGTTGATGCGCCACATCATCTAAGTCCAACGATAGATGGAGTACACCATTCCCGTACTTGAGTAAAAGTACAAATCCCCTGCTTCAATACTACACCAGTACAAATACAACCCCACTTCCCAAAAAGTTGGGACAATGTGTAGATTATAAATAAGTTTTTATTTTCTTTTACATTTTATTCACAATAGAACATAGAAAACATCCCAAATGTTCAAACTAAAGAAAAGGTACCATTTTAAGGAAAAAGATATATTGATTTTAGAATTGATGGCTACAAAACATCAACACAACAGAACAGTAAGATGGTTGGGTATAAACAGTATGTCTCACAGAGGCAGCAACGATGATGCGGCATAGTCGTGATTCTGTAATGAAAATCATTGCATGGTCTCATTAACACAACCAGAATACCTCATTGTCTGTAAACACAGTTTGCCATGTCATTCACAAATGCATGTTAAATCTCTATCATGCAAAGAAGAAGGCATGCGTAAACATAATCCAGAAATGCTGCCATCCTCTCTTGGCCAAAGCTCATTATAAATGTACTGAGGCAAAGGGGAAAACTTTTCTGTGGTCAGATGAATCTACATTTTTATTTCTTTTTTAGAAACCATAGACACCACATCCACCTGAAAAGGAGAGGGACCATCTGGCTTGTTTTTAGAGCTCAAAAATATAAAAGTATAAAAGTGCATCAGTGCCTGTGGAGTGGGCAGGTTTCACATTTGGAAGGCTCCATCAATGCTTAATAGTATATACAAGTTTTAAAGCAACAGATGCTCCCATCCAGAATAAGTCTTTCTCAGGGAAGGTCTGACTTGTTTGAAAAATCCAGGTGCTGAACAGTCTAGACCTTTCACTATTTGAAAATATTTGACACAACATGAAACAAAAAATACAACAGAGGACACACAGAACTGTTGTGCAGTTAGAATCCTGTATTAGACACATATGGGACAAAATTCCTTTTTGAAAAAAGGTCTCACAAATGTATACAGAAGATGTGATGGTACACAGTGGTAAACATGGCCCTATCCCAACTTTTTTGAGACCTGTAGCAGCCATCATATCCAAAATTACCTTTTTTTGAAATTACATTTTATATATTCTAATCGAAACATTTTATTTGTTTCTTTACTGTGAATAGAATGTGGATTTATCAAATTTGCATATCATTGCATTTTGTTTTCATTTACATTTTACACATTGTCCCAACTTTTTTTTTAATTGAATTTGTATTTCTTTTACATTTCTACTTGAGTAAAATTACATGCTTTTGAGTGTACTTAAGTATCAAAAAATGCTGATCTTTAAAAACTATTTTATTATAATTATAGATGCAATTTCAGAGTTCCAGTCTCTGGAACATTATGCCTTTTTAGAGAGGGTTTTATTGTTACAGAAAGACAGTGAGTGAACCCTGTGTCCACATGAACTCTTGCGAGAACTTCAGTCTTGTGACTTGTTCTTGTTAAATGAAATATATTGTGATGGTACAGTTCTATCTAAGAGTGATGATTAGGCAATCAAATTGTCATTATTGAAGAAAAACATAAAAGTACTGACACAGTGTAAACTTCTATATGATAACTTTTATTGAAAAGTTGTAATGGTTTTTACTGGTGTTATTCTGATACCAGGTCTGTGATTTCATCATGGACAGCAAGTTAGAACAAAGAGAAAACTTGAAATTCTGAGTGAAACTGGGCAATTCTGCTACAGAAGCATTTGACATGACACACGTTTGACATGCGGCGATGATGCAACGAGTCGTTCGAGGTGTTTGAGTGGCATGTGTGCTTCGAAAGCGGAAGAACATCACTGGTAGACAATGAGAAATCAGGAAGACCTTCAACGTACTCAACCCCCCGAAAATATCAAAAACCTTCGGCAACTTCCGCATAACGGTTGTCGGAGCACAATCCACGTTATCTCACATCCTTACACACCCTACTCATCGGATTTGGCTCCTGAGGACTTCAAAGGTGAAAGATCCGGCTCAAAGGTCACTGTTTTGACACTGTTGCGGAGATCCAGCGCGAATCGCAAAAGGTGCTTGACACGTTTAGAAAAGAATACTTCAAGAACATATTCCAAAAGTGGCAGGAACGCTGGGAGCCCTGTTTTGCTGTGCCAGGGGATAATTTTGAAGGCGATAGTGTGTAAACCTAGATAAATAAAGTTCTTTCTTGTAACTAGAGTAAGTCTTGAAACTTTTTGATACCACCGCCTACCTATAGACTACTTTATAGCTCCTATAACATAAGCGATAACAGGACATAAACAGTCTTGGAGATGTTCCGTGGGGTTAAGTGCAAACGTAAAGTGTTCAAACTTTGACGTTTGTTAACAAAAGCCCGTTTTGAATCAACGAAAGAGAAATAAAATGTGAGGTGCTATTGGAAAACAATCAATTCATGTTGACTTGCACCACACTGTCATCGATTATTGTTTTCTTAAACATCACAGGCTGAAGCATTTTTATTCCTTGCTGTGGAACTTCCCCAGTCAGCGCCATAATGCAGTGCCCACAGTGCTCGAATAGTCAGTAAAAGCGCTGCCCTTTTCTCCGATGCTTCTGGACAGAACGTGCTTTGTTTGCCTTGAGTTCAGTCCAGAAGCGTTACCTGCGGGAAGGTCGATGGGAGGAAGGCAGGAATCCGGAACAGTGGAGTCAGGCTGATTTGAAAGAGCGAGAGAGATGCACAGGGGTGTTCTGCTCCACTAGTCTGAGCAAATAGTCGAGATAATATAGGAAAAGGGAATACCTGACACTCCATGGGCTGCGAAAGCAGATGGTCTAAATTAGTCACAAATTAAGCCATGAATTGATTCCTCTTTTTTTTTTTTTTTTTTTTTTTTTGAGAGACCTTTGTGCACAAGCTAATTGGGTCAGTGTTAGCCAGAGATTGGTACGTAATGAAGTACAAATACTTTGTTACTGTACTTATGTAGATTTTTCTGGCATCAGTACTACTTCACTCATTACACTGTTTATATATAAAAATATATATAATACAAATATCTGTACTTTCTACTTCTTACATTTTTAAAACAGTCTCGTTACTTTACTATGTTTTAATCTATTTGGTGACATGATCAATATTCTTTCTTCTCAGTGTGCTCAGTTTTCAGCCCATCAACCTAGTTCTTTTCATTGCGTGGCTTTTTTAATTGACCACCGGTGTATTATTTCCTGGCACCATAGATTTCGGCTAGTTTACAAAGCTAACAACAAGCAAGGCAGAAGGCAAAAAGATGTATAGATAACGTGGATGAGACAGAGGCAGTCAGTGACTGAGAACAGAGACATTCCTGATCACCTGATCATCATCATCTTTTCTCTGCTTGTGTTCTATATGGTGGATATTCAGCCTTTTGTGTTATTATATTAATATGATGCGAGGTCCAGTTTCCAGCGTGACACTAAAACAGGTAGAAGTAATGGCTACTTTTTACTTAAGTACATGTCAGAGCCCAAACTTCTTTACTTTAACTTGAGTGAAAAAGCGTAGTCAGAACTTCAACTTTTACCAGAGTCTTTTAAAACATGAGTATATGTACTTCTACTTGAGTGTAGGATGTTTTGGTAGGTTTGCGTTGAAATAAATGTGCGAGAGCATGGTCCGAATAGAGCGCGACAGAGAAAGATAAATGGCGATAGTTCGCCTGCCTTTTTAATTCAGACACAGGGCAGCGACTTCATATGCAAGCATTGCATGGCGAATCGGCATTTTGCCTCCAGTTCGTTTTGCTCTCTCTCGCTCTTCTTTCAGCCACCCTCTCTTCTTACTTCTCCTCCTCCCTTCTTTCTCTTTTTCCTCCTCTCTCTCTCTCATTCACAGAGCTCTCTGCGGTGTGACCTTGAAGTCCCTCCAAGCTTCATTGTCAGTGCAGCATTCAGGATCCGGCTCAGCCCGCACGCCTCCGCTCTGCCGCCGCTCATACATCGATGTGGCAAAGGAACAATGAATGTATTTCTCAACAATATAAATTACACAGTGTGCCACTAAACCTCCATCCCCCTCCCCCTTTACCCCACCCCGACACCTTCTCAAAAAGATGATGATTTCTGAATTATAAACACCAAGATTGCCGGAATATTCTTTCCAATCGCTCCGAAAAAGAAAGATTCTTTGTCTTACTATTTCATTATGGTGTGTATACTTTAGACTCTCAGCACACACAAACACATTTGCTTACTGAATAGAGGCATTCTTTATATATAGACAATTCAGAAGGCTGCATTGTAAATACAGTTCTCGAGGCCTATCTTGGAGGAACGCAAATACTTTAGACACACACACACGTACACTTGTCTTAGCCAAGAGCGTTTGCAAGCGGTTACCCTATTGGATTCTGTTCATAGGAGATAGCCAATGACGCAGGTTTGTCGAGTCAATAGAAAATACAGAGTGAGTCATGCTCATGCCTCACACACACTCACTCACTCACACACACACATATATACACACGAACCTCAGCGCCGTGCACAGAGAAGCTATTCAGCAATGCCAGTGCAATATTCTCCACCCCCAACCCGGCAGCAGCAGCAGCACACAGATACAGTGACAACATCGGATAACTGCATATCTAAGGAGGAAATTAAGCAAGCTCCGTAGTGCATTTAGGATATTAAACGAAGCCAAGCATGCCGTCTGGAAGAATATTTCCGTCACGATATCTAAAGAAGCCGGCCAGCTTTTCTCCAAGGGTCAGATTTCTTTAAGGGCTCTTCATATCAAGGCTGTTTTTTTCAATACAAATCAGGGGATCTTAAACAGAGCTGTTTTACCATCATAGCAGCTTTATTGTAGAATGCATTTCAGCAAATCCAATCCATAAAAAAATCCTTTTTTTTTCTTCTTCTTCTTCCTCTTCTTCTTCTTTCTATTAGCATTCAGTCTTTGATGGTTTTGAAGCTCTTATGCTAAAACCCGAATGGCTCCACATCTTCAATTAGAAATAACTCGAAATTGATGGCAGCCTGAGAAAAACCCAGAATTTTTCTATAAGCGTAAAGCAGAGCATTAAAAAATATATAAATTATATATTTATTTTACCACTTCTGGCTCTTATTCCTCAGATCTTTGCAGCCAGCCAAAACAAGGTTACAAAGCAGCCTAAACAATACACTTCTACATTTTTTGTTGCAGAAAAACAATTGTGGTTTCTTTAAATTTATTTTACCTTCTTTTCCTGTTGCTTGGATGTTTTCCAGACTTGAGCCACGATGACACATCAACAACATGTGTGTACAAAAAAACCTGACTCAGGCCTGTCTTGCAAGTTAAGTGTGTTGAAAAGGTGGAACAAGAATGACTCATGCTTCAGATGGGTGTATTTGTAATTTATAACTAGCCAGTAGCAATTACCGGATAGATTTCCTCAATCACAGATTAACAATTCCTAACGCTTTTGACGTGTCTGCTTTCATGCTGTCCTCATTATTACCCAAAGGACATTTTGGTATGTGTAAAAAAAAAATAATAAAAAAAACACCTCTTCAGTAGTGATAGAAATAGGTGTCATTTGTGACTATTACACTCCATCCCTTTAAAGAAAAAAAAAAATCATCTCTTAGCTTGAGTACACTGATGTATTTACACAGCAGGCAATGTGCATTGTTGTCGGTGCTTCATCTTTCGCATTAATGGTGAGCATGATTGAGGGGAAACTATTCACATTTTTTTTTTGGCTTTACTTTCTGAGCTGAATTATCCAATGCTAAAAATCAATACGTTTATCCGAAGGCAAGCTTCATCTCAACACATCAATGCACTCGCTAAGTTCGTAGTGACACAACATAAGCAACAATGGGATAGTAAAAACCTGTTCAAATTGCCTAAGAACATCTCTATAGCATGCTACAAATATAACTTAACATTACAAAAGGATTAATACACCTCAGACTTATTCATCCATATGTGGTTCTTCTCCAAACTGTTACCACAAAGTTGGAGGAACACAATTGTATATGGTGTCTTTGAATGTGGTAGCATGTAGTTTTATTTGAGCTTGGAGACCCAAACCTGTTCCAGCATGGCAATACCCAAAGCCATCCATGAAGATATGGTTTACATGGGTTGGAGTAGAAGATCATCAGTGACCTGGTGTAGAGCTCTGACCCTAAATCTATTAAAGACCTTTGGGATGAATTGGAATGCTGACTGCACCTCAGGCCTCCTCATCTCACCTACAACAGTACCGGACTTTACCAACACCCTTGTGTCTGAATGAGCACAAATCAATATATCTTCACAACCAAAAAAGTGGAAGTTATTATAATAGCAAATTGAAACTAAATAGGAAAAAAAAAAAAAAAAGATATCTTTTGTTAGAATTTTGTATGTAATATACAGTAAAGGCACTACATATACTTCCATGTCTGTATGAATTGGTCTGTCACATGCAAAACCCAGATCTCTACCTAAAATTTCAACCACAAACAAGCTACGGATTTTATAAGAATGTTTTTGGTAGGTGAAACTTGCTTATGGACATGTAGTCAAGGACAAGTTCTCGTTAATCACATGTACATTCTGACTCAGCGTCGAATCCCTCTGGAGGAGACCTGGTTCTCTGAAAACTGATGACATGAATCGATTCTCCATAATACTAAAGCCTGACAGGTCAGAAGACAGCTTAAAGAGCATGCATGTGCTTAGATCGCATTTTGATATGTGAGCAAATTTCAGGCCTGGCTGCTTGATTATTTCACTGGTTGAAATATTCAGCTATAATTTGTACACCTGAACCTTCCATTTTCCATGTAATTTAGCTGCCCAAAAGAACGATGGGTTGCTTTAAAGGAAGCAAACCTCTCTTAAAAGTTTTAGAGTATTACTTCGGTCCACTTTCAGAGCCGAATAAATGATGGACATATTTAAAAAACTCAACATTTGATATCCAGCACTGACTTGAATCAAGAATGTCATGAAGAAAAAAACAAAAAAGAAAAATGTAATGTTGACACTGTCACATACCTTTCAAGGACTTTGTGCTGAATGGATTGCTTGTTGCTATCAAAGGCTCAAGAAGCCATCATCAATGCCGGGCTGTGCCATCCAACTGATCCTCTACTTGAGTGTGTACTTTTCTCCACAAGTCGAGTTGGAATGATTGTGATTTGTGACAAGGCGGCACAAGCTCGACGAAAAGTGGGACAAGAGTGCGTGTGAAGATTGAAGAGAGAAACTCGATTGAAGGGTGGAGTGCCCCAGATGCTGCTAGCATACTCCTGACTAAAGCTACTTCAGCCTCACTTTCCGGATCATTAGACCCCCCTCCTTCTGGGTTCCCAAAGAGGGGAAATTCGAAAGCTCATCTCAAACATTTAAAATGGAAATTCAAATTTTAATTTCTGAATTAAATCTTTCAAAGTGTTATTAATTTGAACAAACTGCTGTCGAGCCATTGCCAATTTTTCTTTGGAATCAATAATTTAATTGAATGAACTGACTGTCAGGTCAGAAAAAAACAAAGGATGCACAACTAGAAGAGATGAGAACATGTAAGTTGACACCTGCTTGGGACTGCTATAATTTCTGCTAAAAATCTTTTTAGAACAACTGCCACATGCTAAAACAAAAAACCTGGTCAAACTGGTGGACTGTCCCATCTTATTTTATTTGACTAAACTGATAAAAATGCAGACACTGTCATGGTAATTTCTTATGAATAAAACCAGTAAGATCAGTAAGGTGTAAATGCTGCTTTGTTGGTGCAGTGGTGGACTTCATTGTATATATAAAGCATTTGAGAAGACTTTTACTTTAACTTCACTACATTTCAAAGTCAAATAAATTTTTTTTTAATCTAATACATTTTACTAAATCATTGATTCCTTTTTTCCCTGGTGGTCTAGTGGTTAGGATGCGGCGCTCTCACCGCTGCAGCCCGGGTTCGATCCCCGGTCAGGGAACCAACCCCAGCCATTAGGGTTGCACAAGCCTTAGTGCCGGTCCCAAGCCCGGATAAATGGAAGGGCATCCAGCGTAAAAACATGTGCCAAATCAAACATGCGGATGGTCCGCTGTGGCGACCCCTAATGGGAGAAGCCGAAAGAAAGTTTATTGGTTCCTTTTTATTTATGAGTATAAAAACTTGGTCAAGCACGCAGCAAGCCACCGATCAGGGTCGAGCACATGCTCTGTTTTGAATGAACATACAGTTCAGCTTCAGTTCAGCAGCAAGCAGAACATTTTGAGAGGAATAAATGATGGAAGAAACTCCAGACTTTTTTACTTTGTCTTATTTACGCGATTATTTTTGAAGTAGATTTTGGGCTCATGATAATCTTAATAGATATCAGTGCCTGATCTAATTAATATTATTCAATAATTAGGTTGATGTGCTAAAAGTAATATTTCAGTCTTTTCACATAAACTGAGTTGATTTAGTAAAGAGTCTTATGACAAAAATGAGAATAGGAACATTATAGCTGAAATAAATCATAGTTTTTTGGATACTTAAGTCCATTTGAAGGCAAATACTTTTGTACTTTTACTCAAGTGAAAGTTTAAATGGAGCACTTTTACTTTACATAGTGTATATCATGGTTTATGTACTTCATTATTGTATAATAAAAGCATCCTAAAACCCAGTTATTATAGTTATTGTTATATAAAAGCAGTATATTCATGATACTGAAGCGCTTGTGTTGGCCTGCATACAAGATCAGCTCCTCATTTGCAGGTACTCATGCACGATGACATGCCCTGCATCCAAGAACACTGCTTGAGTGATGGTATCAAAAGAAAAATCACGTTATGGTAACAGCTTGTGAAAGCAAACCTACAATTATGTGAATCTGTTCTGAGAATTCACGTGAAAATGTCCTTATTAGCAAATAATTAAATAATGTTTTCTGCCACCACTCACATGCTAACAAATATGTAGTGGCTTGACCATTGGATTCTACGTCATATGTGTTCCTTAAAAAAAAAAAAAAAACGCTGAGGCTAGTTAGCATTAATTCAACATAGCCATATTTTAAGCTGCTACATTCCTAAATTTCGAGGGAGGAATGCTTGAATGGTGGCAAAGAACAAAAAAAAAACCTGGAAATTATTCATCATTTTCAATGTGTAAGTAAGGATGGATGGAGGATTGATGAAACAAATCTTTTTTTTTTTTTTTTTTGCTTCAGCCAAGGACCTCATCACTGGGGTTGATTGAGTTCAAAACACATTTACCATCTACAGCTCATCCCGAGTCTTCAGATTCAGTTAGCATAAATGCAAATTCATTTGGTGTGTAAAAACGCCACTTTCTTCTACAATGGCATTCTTCCAAAGCTGGTCAAGGCAGTAAAACACTCTCTTTTTCTCTTTCTATCGCTCATCTCTCAGATCTAATGTTCGAGTTTTCTTTGCTTAACATTAGGACTTCTGTATATCTATTTTGAGAACACAATGGAGCTGGCATTCTATCAAAAATGTAGAATGAAGGAGTGAATAACCACAGCACACTGGTGACTAAATTACATTTCATGAGGGACAAATAGCAAGTAGAGGACACCTGAATCAGAACCACATTATAATGTAGACATAGAACTGCAACGTTGCATTTCGCTGTTTACAGAATGTCCCAGCAAAACTATTTTCAATATCAGGGCTTTGCGTGGTGTACTTCTCTATACCACGGGCGCTTTGTTTGGATTTGCACATGTAATCCTCTTTACGGCTTAGAATGCCACAAAGTCAAAACACCTTTAAGTCTCTGAATGTCTGGTAACGAGAGAAAGAGAGGGAATAGATAGCTGGAATATTATCCTGTCTTTCAGCAATATCTCGCACACTCGTTTTTAACACCAACCTCCTGACCGTCAATTAATAATAGACAGACAACGTGGGCAAGCCTGCAGTCATATGCTCGAAGCACTTGGAACATGTGAGGTAGTTGTCAATCGGCCATTGGTGGGAGGAGCTGAACTCGGAACAGAAAAATATATATACGCAGCACCTGTGGTGTGAACAATATTGCCTTTGGTCTAATGTTAGCTTAGGGAGTCAGGCGGAGTATCTGCCAGCATTAAATAAAGACATGTTGCCATGTGCATGAATATTGTCAAAGGGCTTCTGCTGGAGTGTTTTCTAAGCAGATGATTGGTGCTCATACTTAAAAAAAAGGGAATTTTTGCTCAATTATGTAATCAAAATGTAGGTACATAATTGCTAGAACATTCTGGATCAAATGTGTATAGATATGACACCCTTAATTATTATATGCTTTGCCCTTTAAAAGTCACTATCCAAACGTTCCTACAGTGTGATTTCAAAAAACATTGTTCCCACACTTCCAACAGGTTCAGCGAATTATTAACATGAGTGTTAGATAAACATTCCTCAAAAGTTTCTTTAGTGGAGGAGGAAAGGAAAGACCAAGGATTGGTGATAACGGGGTGACAGTTACTGACAAGAAAAAGCAAAAAAATAAAGCAGCTTTTGTACAAAAATTTGATGACTCGTATCTAAAATAATAATCGTTTACATGCTCCAGTCCCTATGTGTGTAGTATGTGGAGATACAGTAGGCAACAAGTAAATGAAGTCCTCAAAATTGCATGGGTATTTTGAATCTAAGCATCCAGCACTGAGAGACAAACCATTGGATTTTTTCACAAGAAAAAAAAAATCTACCATTTTAGTAGATCCTCTAAAGGGACAATAAAATAGAAATGAAAATTGGATATGTTTTAGAATAATCAATGTGCAGCTTACAGCAGTACAGATTTACTGTCCTCTAAAAAGAACTCAACATACAGCCATTATTGTCAAAATTTGCTGGCAACAAATGTGAGTACACCCTAAATGAACATGTCAACACTCATATTTTGTATGAACACCATTGTTATCTAGCACTGCCTTAATCCTCCTAAACATGGAATTTACCAAAGCTGCACTCTTTGAAAACAAGTTCTCGTTCAGCTCAGTTTCTAAAGGAAGGGCATCATGTTCTGCTTCAGAATGTTAAAGTACATGTTGGAATCCATGTTTTCCTCAATAAACTGCAGCTTCCCAGTACCAGCAGCACTCATGCAGCCCCAGACCATGATGCTACCACCACCATGCCTGACTGTAGGCAACATCTTTGTTTCAGTGTCCGAAAAAACTGGGCTTTGAAACACCAAAAATAAAAAAAAAATGGGACAACTGAACTCTGTCAACCGCTGTCGAGAGTAAGGCATCTCACAAGGTGGGAGATGTGTACATCCTGGCAGAGTCCCAAAATATTCTACTGCACACACGCCGTTATGTTTGCCTGGCACTCAAAACTTAATTTTTTTGTGTCATATATATTTGTATATATATATATATATATATATATATATATATATATATATATATATACACAGTGGAACCTCGGAGCTCGCGGCCTCAGCGCTCGCGACCTCGCATGCTCGCGACTTTCATTCCGACCAGCGACTCTCATTCAGATCAGCTCGTGAGCAACCGCGAGCTGCTCAAAACGCTAGTTTTAACATTTCTAATCAAGGTTTATCTCATTAAAATTGTCTAATAATTAAGTGTTATGGAGTGAAATAGTGTTATTTACTCATTTAAATCGATTTCGTATAGTGTTCTTTGGGTTTTTACTGGGTTGGAAGGGGCATATCAAAAGGTCGCGAAAATTCGGAACTTGCGACCGGTCTTGGTCCCTAACCCTCCGAGGTTCCACTGTATATATATATATATATATATATATATATATATATATATATATATATATATATATATATATATATATGGTGGGCTAGCAACCAGGCCCCGTAACAGAACTGCTAAGGAAACAACAAATAAGCAATCAGGCCCACCCAATGTGCTCATGGTGCAGGAGGACTTAACAAAAACACACCCCACCAGCCTCAAGACATTTTTCTAAATGAAATTGATTCATGGTGTACGAAAGTCTTCAAAAACACTTCAGACTCTTTATATAGTAATAGTATTTTGCAACTATAAAGCTGCAGATCCTTTAGGTCTTGCAATGTGTGAAATGGGTACTCTATGATTTGGGTTTGTTTGTTCAGCACAACAAACAGATGCATGATCAGATTGAGGATCCGTCTGGGGAATTTTAAATTTCTCTCAGTATTCTGGTTACCACCTACCTAAACAATGCTGGAGACCAACTGACACTTTTAAATGGCATTGGTATTTCTTAATGGCAGTGGCCTCTGTCCATAAGATAATGATAAATGAGGAAATATTTCAAGGTGTTGCCTTGGGCTCCAAATTCCCCAGATCTGAATCCAAGCGAGCATCTGTGCAATGTGCTGGACAAACAAGTCTGATCCATGGAGGCCCCATCTTACAGCTTACAGGATTTAAGGGATCTGCCTCTAACGCCTTGGTGCCAGAAACCACATCACACCTTCAGAGGTCTTGTGGATTCTCTTGACATGTCAAAGCTGTTTCAGAGGTCTTTTTTTTCTGAAAACTGTTCTTAAAATTGAAATGAAATTCCTTTGCCTTTTGAATGCACCGTTATTACAAAAAGTCCAGTTCCAATTAAACCCCTCTCTACCAATCAGCTAATGCAAGGTTACTTGAAACAAAAACATTCTCTATTCCAACTTAATTTTTGATTTTATGGAAAGCACTATCTTACACATTGTTCCACAATCTCTTATTGGTGTTTAGTTGCCAGTAACATCCCCGAGGGTAAATGAAAGCTTTTTATTGATTATATTGTTCAGTCTATTATGTCTGTTATAAGGAACATGTTATTTCTGCTATTGACCAGACATGTTAATCACTCAGAACTACTGACTAAGCAATCAAGAACCCAGCTGCCTTCTAAGCTATCAATGAGGACAGTACCAAACACATTGTTTAACAGGTTAACTGAGCCTCAGAGCAGATAAGTGATTGTACAGATCATTTACTGTGACTAAGTTTGTGACCTTTACCATTGAGCTCATGATCATTATCTAGCAAACACAGAAAGAATGAATATTAGTAGCAACTTGCTGTAAAAGTGAGCCCTGAATGGCACAATTTGAAATTATATATATTTTATAAAAGTATGTTTTTATGGTATGGTGACGATTCTTTAACATGTATTTTTTTCCATTTTTAAGATAGGTCTGTGTCACATCAGAGCCAGATATTAGAAATAACCTACCATCTTATCACTGGATCTACCAGATGCTTTGGTTGCTTCTAAATTTAGTTTTCTGTAGATCCTTAAAATGGATTAGTTCTGGTATGGATCTTTGTGATGAGAAAGAAAACAATTTTATGTTTGCAATCCAGAGGCATCAATAACCCATTGCATTATAGTAAATTTGTTGCCAGGTTCAAATCATGTCAAGTTCAGATTCGAAAACCCGAGCAAAGTGTAAATTCCTTTCTTTCATACTTTTTGTTCTGTGGTATTATGCCAGAAATTGAGATTCTTTAGATTTTTTTGAGGGCACAACATATTGACAAATATTGAGCATTCAGTATAAGGAAAGAAAAAGAAGAAGGAATAACAGACACATACACACAAAAATGTGTCTTCGAGGCTGAGTGAGAACAAATAAAAGCAGCTAGCAAAGCCAACTCTTTGCTAAAGCAGTTAAGGATTGGTGTCAAAGCAAACACAGCTTCGACACATGCCAAGTGTGGAGGATCTGACAGTTTACGCCTCTCCATATGTTCCCAAGCACTGGCTGCTATGTTAAAAGCGTCTCAAGTCTCTACAAGCGTCTGGACATTCCAGATCAGGTGGATAAATGTCGTCCTTCTCCTTCTGATTGTTATCAGAACACTCTGGGTCTGTCTCCAGTAGGCTAGCCTTCTCTGATGTTCCCTTTTGATTAGGGCCATGCTAGCGGGGGTGAGGAGGGAAATGCCTGGTTCATGCTTTCACTTGCTCCAGGCAAACATGGCTTGAGAATGTAAATCTCTGGGTCAAGCCTCCCTGCTGCCTGTGGCATCTTAATTTCATCATTTCAATTACGACAGCCCCCCCTTTCAGTCCTCCATGGTGATAAAAGACACCCATTGACCGTGTAATGTAGCTCGAGACAGCACACTGAACAAAAAAATCACCCCTACTGATAATCTTGGCTCTAGTATGCTGCATTGCACATATTTTTAAGCAGTAAGTCATGATAAGTTATAGTTAGTGGCTGCTAACTATGAAAGTACACACTTAGGCCCGTGTGAGGATTATCAGGTAGCAAACATAGAAATGTACATATGTAAACCTGTTCATGTGCATCTATACATTTTTATAATATATTTTTAGATAGAAAAATTATAATCACTAGAATGATACTATGGTAGCTTGTTTGCATTTCAGATTGGAAACTGAAAACCTAGCATCTCAAATGTCATGCTAAATACTTATGATTTTGAGGTTCGGTTATTCCCTTTCAAATTTTCTCCCTTTTCTCAGTCATTACTGACACTAAAACAGGGCTGTCCTGATTGTGAATCATGGTTTTGATTTGAATTTGGTGATTTGGCAAACTAACAATGAACTCATTCAACCTAATCAAATCATGACATGAATGACAAGACAAGACAAGAATTATTAGCCTCATATTATTATTATTATTGGTAGTAGTAGTAGTAGTAGTAATAGAAGTAATCCAGAAATTAGTAGAGAAATGAAAAACCTCTCTTGCCGAAATGAGTTATATCGCCCCACAGTAACAGTCGGATATCCCAAAGCACAACCATTACGCCATTTATATCAACAACATAAACCTGGTCTAAAATTTGCTGCAATAAATTTCAGTCTCATATTCTGAGAAATCAAGTTATATTATTTTTACTCCATATTAATTAAGGTGTCTACTGAGCATCTGTTAATTTCGAGGACACTATGCAGCATGTTTGTTTAGAGATATCCAAAATGGATGGGAGTTGAACTTTAGGTCAAACAGCAGGTCTAAAAGCACTCAAGAAAACAGCCACTGCTGGCTCTTTACACTCTCTTTTATGATTTTATTGCAGTTGCATTTAGCAACATCTTTTACACTTCACCCAGCAGGCAACTTAGCATCTGTCAGGTCTTGAAGCTCCATTAAAGAGGCCTTGCACACCTTTTAGCCGTGATTAATTTATGAGCACCGGTTGCTTGGTTACCTAGATTTAGATTTTCTAAGAACAGGAATCTTGGAGAGCATCAGTAGCATTACTTAAGGGTTCCGGAAACTTTTGTAACCAGGGACCCTTTTAACTTATTCATAAAAAAAAAAATTCTTTGAACTTTTCAGTACAGATTTCATCATATTTTATTAACTTTACTGAAATGACTGCAGATATTTTATGTATTTTCCTGGAGACAAAGTAAGACCTTGTTATTTACTGAAGATTAGATTGAGTCAATTCCTTTCAAGCACATCTGTAAATAAATAATGACAAAAGAAATGTTCCAGGGATCAGCAACATAACTATAAAAAATAAATATAAAGCTAGAATGTGATTTCCATTGCTGTAATTGAATTAAAAACTCCTCTTTTGTGAACCACGTTGAGAACCGTTACAGCAATCAAAATTATATAATTATATGACTTTGAAAACATTGCCGATATTTAGAGATTCTAATTCTAACAGGTTTTTGGTGGATGTCGGGGTGTATACACTAATGCTTACAGACAAAGCTCCCACACAAAACAATCTTTAACCTAGAAAGGTCCCCTGGAACAGATCTGACCCTGCTTACTCACTAAAATAAACATCAGTACTGTCTATCTTGCAGCATTATGGTTTTGTTTTGCTGAAGAAAGACAGACAAGATAGAAAATTGTTGAAATATTGGTTGGGGTTATATATATTGGTTGAAAAAAAAAAAATACAGTGCAAAAACAGTGCTAGTTTTATAGTGGATGGCACTAGAGGTCTCGCTGGTGTTGGATGTGTGATGATCACAAATGTTGAGCTATTTTATAAGTTGCTCAGTACCTCCTAGTTTTATAACCATAAAGACTGTATAAGACTGTAGAAAGAACATTATTTATAATCTTATACTCCAGTACTCATGTTAGTTCTCACTCTCCAGTGTTCTGTATTGTTGAAAGATTTATGATCAAACTCTTGATGTCACCCAAATGAGGATGGGTTCCACTTTTGAGTCTGGTTCCTCTCAAGGTTTCTTCCTTATAACATCTAAGGGAGTTTTTCCTTGCCACAGTCGCCATGGCTGCTCATCAGGGATAAACACACACCATTCACCTTCACTGTTGATTTCTGTAAAACTGCTTTGAGACAGCGTCTGTTGTGAAAAGCGCTATACAAATAAACTTGACTGGACTTGACTTAACAAGTCATGTATTTACTGGCTTGTTTGTTTTGCTTTTTTGTTTCCTACAGTGATTTAAGTATAATATGTCAAATAACTTAAGCAATAATGTATGTGCTCAAATTTTCCACAGAACACATGTGGATGATAAACTGGATTAAGGGATCTGTTGCGCATGACAGCAGATTCATTTAATTTCCTTTTGAGCAATCACTGATGTTTCTCACTGTCATATTTGGTATTTCTAACAGAGGGGCTCATGCTTAAAAATTGCAAAGAATCATTTGCGAATTAAAATATTGGGATTTTTGGAAAATCAGCAGGAAATCGTGCTGCTACATGAGAATATGAAGCAATAATTGGCAAGCTTGAAAGTAGTATTCCCTAGTGCCACAACAGAAATACCATTTGCCATCATCAAGAGATAATGAGTTAGAATTATGATGATGCCACAGTCATCTGTATCCAGGAGCCAAGGAAATATATCTTAGCCTTCAACCTTGCTGGTTCATAGCTATTATATGATAAGGAAGAGCTGCCTGGTGATAGTAAGTGGTACGTGGCCCAGAGCCTTAAATTTAGCTCACTACTGGGAAACTGGGGCTAAAACTCTGTAGTGTGCACTAGCGAATTTGAATGGTGGCAACACACAGGTAAAAACTAGTCATCATGTGATAACCTGTGTCAAAAAAGTAACAAACCTGCAGTGAGGTTTCACATTAGGTAACCATGTCTCCCTTTTCCTCAATGTCGTGACAAGGAAAAGTAATGACTTGGACACTGGGTGAAGGTCTGTAAGCACCCCTTCAGCCCTGTCAGAAGTGTAACTAGGCTCTATTCATATTTCATAGCCATCGCTAAAACCTGTCCAAGCCAGAGATGATTAATCCGAAAATCCTTTTATTGAGTAATGAAAAATGCATGAGGACCTACTGAATGACTTGGTGGGCAGATGGGCAGTTTAATGTCTCTAGCTTTAATTCAAAACATGCTCACTGCTGATGCCAGTGCATTGCCCTGAGACGTCATGATTGATTTGCTTGCATTTCTAATCAGGAGATAAAAGCGAAGCAATAATACTCCAATCTTATACTATTGGCAAGTTCCCAATGTGCTTGTTTATTCTTATCAGCAATGTTAAAGCTGAATTTCTTTTTTAAAAGAACGTTGCCTTCGCATAAATAATGCAATGTTTATTAGGAATTCTTTCTTTCTTTTTTCTTTCTTTCTTTCTTTCTTTCTTTCTTTCTTTCTTTCTTTCTTTCTTTCTTTCTTTCTTTCTTTCTTTCTTTCTTTCTTTCTTTCTCTTTTGCTCTATTGCAGGGCTGTTTTTTAGATTTAAACAAACCCTGCCCCCCTTTTTTCCTGGTTACCTCACAATATTTCCAATAGATTTCCATTATCAGGTCCAAATCATGTTCAAATGTGCTGTGTTATTGCCCCTGGAGCAATGCACAAAGAACCTGAAGACCCTTCTTGGTTTTAGATTCAGGATTTTTTTTCCCCTCCCGCTCAAAAATTTTTCTTCAGATGACCGGGAGGTAATGGATTTCTCATCAGGGAATAAGGGTGATGACTTCAAACCCCTTCCTTCTCAACACGCACAGAGACACACAACTGTATAGTTTTTATGGAGCCAGAAATATCTAGCAGAAGAGATGTTTTTCAAATGACTTCAAGCTGTTTAATCGAGTAGCTTTTCCTCTATTTATTGAAAAAATTATCCTCTTTTTTACAAACAAAATGCTGCTATGGGATGAGATGCCCCTAAAATGATTCTTAATCTTGAATCATTCTAGTTTTCCACCCTAAAAGAGCAAATGTTTGTGAGACTGCTGATCTGCTGAATAGACTCATTGTCATTCATACAATAATGAAATTTTTAGTACCAAAACATTGGTGGTAGAACAGTATATTGCACTATAACTCAAATTATTGTATATCAACAGTATATTTTATATACCATTGTATACACAAGGTAAAGTTTTATTTGTAAATCTGGTTTCTTTCATTACATTTATGATGCCCTTATCCAGAGTGACTTTTATTTTTCTAATTTATAGAACTGAACAGTGGAGTGGTTAAGGGCCATGCTCAGGGGCCCAGGAGAAGGAGCTTGGTGAGGCTGGGATTTGAACTAATGACCATCTGATCCAAAAGCCTTAACCACTATGCTACCACTCTCCTTATAGTTTCAAGTTTTTTCACAAGTGATCACATGAAAAGATAAAAACTATGGAAAAGAACTTTTAGAATCAATAGCTGACTTGGTCAAAAATTTATAACATTACTCATCGATCAGATTTTACCTTGTTGACTTTTTTGAAAGAACTATTCCAAAAAAAGTTGTCATTTTAATATCTATACTTAAGTCCAGTAAAAATGTGTTTATAATAATTAAAGCAAAAATCAATCGATAAGTTTTGAATTAAAGAGCAAAAAATCTAAAAAAGAAAATTAAAGCAGAAAGTAACGAGTCGATAAATATCATTGAAAGAGTCATCATATCAAGAAAAAGAACTCATGTCAAAATAAATTAATTTTGAGAAAAAAACTTGTAAATAGTTAACAAATTAGTTCAACTTAAAATTCACTTAAAAAAGAAAACAACCTAAAAAATACAATAAATGCAACAATCATTGAGGAACGAAATTCTAAAAATTAAATAAATATAAAATATTAAATAAATAATATAATGTAAATGCATGTACCTGGATACATTTTATTGATAAATAAACACCCACATGTGATATTTATGTAATTATTTGCAAATGATCAAGGTTAGTTATGGGGTTAGCATTTTGTAATAATATTACTTTTATAAAAAACTGTATTTAAATTGCATTACACTTATTAGAAATGAATGATATCCAATATATTACTCTTGCTTACTTGAATATGTAAGATTTGTTCACAATGTCTGTAATGTTTGCCAACATCAGAATCTACTTAAAATCCAAAAAGATTGTTCAAGTAGAGAGTTACAACTTTCATAGTTGGTATTATGTGTACACTGTGTATAAGGAACTCCTACATCTAATTGTGTAATGATTTGCCATTCAAACCAGTAAATCGGGTGCTTAAAAAAGCTTGGCGTTTCGCCCTCCAGCACATCCATTGTGTCGGTGGAGAAGGGGCTATGCAATAGCCAATGAAAAGGAAGTGGACGTGAGTTTTTGCAAGTTTTGGCAAGCGCCATTCCAAGTAGCTAACTTTGTTATTCTTAATAGAGGAGCCAAATAACTATGAGTCACAGTGAAATCAATTCTTCAGCGCTTCTCTGTGGATCCATTTCACGCTGCTATTTATCAGACTCGGCTATTTTTGGACCGGCCTAGGAATTAGATACGTCAATGGTAGCATCCTGCTGAAACCCACAGCGGCCACACATGCGCACACGTGAAAACCTTCTAGCATTGTGAAAAATGAATTCTTAATATGGCAAGAGGTTAAGATTCAATAGAGCCCAATGGAATTAGCATACACAGCTGAAAAGTTTTTTTCAATTTCGTAAGGAAAATGTCAGGTGGATTTCTTTGCTATGACACAAATACTGGGATTATATTCTGTTATCCTAGTCCAAAGCACAGAGGTAAGAGAAAAAGACAGACAGAGCAAAAGAGTAAAACAGAGCTATGAAGCGCTCCTGTAGCAGCCTTTCGATGCAGTTGGGACATTAAAAGTGTAGGACAGGGCACATTAATAACAGTACGTAGAACTGCCAGTCACATTAATCAGGCGCTTGCAGAGCGAAGCAGACAGCCAACACAGTCCCTGAGCCCCTGGAGCTCTTTATGTGGAGGTCAGCTCAGTTAGAGAGTGAGAAAGAAAAGAGAGAGAGAGAGAAAGAGACACAGGCTTACATGCCTTCGTAATCTCTGCTCCTATCTCACTTAACACGGCTGTCAAGTCAGCAACATGGATTCTTTTTCAACCTAGACAGACTGTTCTTTTTTTTTTTTTTTGTAGTATTAAAGTTGTATTGGAAAGTCGTCCTTTTTATTTAGCACCAGAAAGCTTGTGATTAGTTCTCTATCTTGGGGTTGTGTGACTGTTGCAGTCAATTATGCAGTTACAGCAATTATTGACAGTTTTTTGATCAAGGATAGGTCGCATTTATCATTCTTTTAGTAACATCCCACATCCCACGGCTGATTTGCATTTGGTGACAGAATTCCATAAAATTCACATCAAAATCCATAAAAATCTAAAGTTAACAATATTGAAATGACTAGACAACAGCAAGACTTTCTCAGAAGTGGAAGTTGTTTAGACTTATGTGTATATAAATATATAATAAAATATGTGTAATATATAATGTGTGTGTCATATTTCTCATATATCTCTTTTGAGTTACTCTGAACTTAACTTGTAGTCTGTACATACTCATATATAAGCTGTTTTATGTTTTTTTTCTTATGTGTACTTTTTTATTGTTTTATTGTTTTGTTTGTGGCATATACGTTTTTTTTGTTCAGTTTCAAAATCCTGTAAAGTCTTGTCTTGTATCTGTTTCAAAATTTCCCATTGGAGATTGATTAAATACTTTCTATGCTACTCTACTGGGTACAGATCTTAAAATATGACAAACGTATTGGAATATAAATGACATTTATGTCAATTCTATACAAATCCCATTAAAACCCTTGTTTTGTGATGTACTTAACGGAAAATACATTTGTGAATTTTTTTTTTTATTATTGGTTTTGAACGTACAGGTTACAGTTTTTCAATTGGAGATACAAATTGCAAAAATGTTCTAAGCAAAAAAAAAAAAAACAGAATAAGTCAGCAAAAGTTTTAACTTCTGGCAAAAAAAATACGTTTAGATTAGACAAAATCTGTCATTTCCTGTGGTTGCATTTATGTAATGATATGTAGAGAGATGAAATGATGTTAAGACGTGATGTACATATAGAGTTAAGATGAAATAGATATATAAATTTAAGATAGAATGAAGATTTAGAGTTAAGATATAATGAAGAACTGTTATGAGAGAAGTGCATGTAAATATTTAATCTATGTGCTAATGAAATAAATAAATTATTACCAAAGAGCTAAATTTAGTTGTTAATAATGGGCAGAAAGCTAATGGCAGCATGGTCTGTGCTTAGTATTTAGGACATTACAAAATCATGCTTAGCATATGTTAAGTTGAAAATAAAGTGTATCAGTGTTGAATGTAGTTACGGAGAAGATTTTCCACTGGAATTTGGAGTGTAGTGATTTGTGCCAAATCAGCCACAAGGGCATAATTGAAGTCGTACTAATGTAGGGTAGAAAAAGTCTGGGGTGGAGTCAGCGTCAGATCTCTATAACAGGCTACTCAAGATCTTCTACTCCAACGCATGTAAAACATATTTTTATGGAGCTTGATTTCTGCACATCCTAGTATCCTAGTTTAAGTAAAGGTAAATTTGAATTCCACCACATCCAAAATCATCTGTTTCCAACTTTGTGGTAACAGTTTGGGAAAGAATCACATATATCAAGAAAAAACCTATTTTGGTCTATGTAATGTACCTTTCCCATTCAGATATAAAACTTGCAGGGAAGATTTTAATGGGAAATATCTACCACAGATTTAAATGAGAAATAAGCATAATATTATATTCATAATAAACTATGTGCAGTAAATATACTTTCTATCCCTGTTACATACCAACAGGATTTTATACCTTGCAGTTTCTTGGTACGTGATTACAAGAATTACGTATGCTAATTACATGTAAGTAGGTTTTTCCAGAAAATATTTTACTTTAATATGGAATTGGGACCAAATTGAAACCAATAGATCGAAAATCAGGAACTGTCCGAGCACCTTGACTATATATTACACCACCACATAAGTCACTCGGTCCATTTTATATGTTTATATACATATAAAAGATATAATGTATATAAATGTCTAATTGTATGTATATGTATGATTTAAATGTGTGTCTAATTATTAAGAATGACATTATTTTGATTCTTGAGAAAAATAAATTAAAGCAGATGAGAAACTCTCCCTCTCAGAGGCTAGCCCGCTCAATAAGAGTGTTTGTACAGCCTGCTGCTGATCTTTGAACCTTTGGCTCTGAAGTAGACCTATAATCAAGCATTCTGCAAGTGCTCTGAAATTGCACACTCAAGGTGCTTTGGACTGATTGAGCCTGGCTCTAATCTACAGACCGAGAAAGCACTTACGACAGATTCTTGGCCACACTGCAGGGGCAAAGTATTGTTTATGAAAGAGTTGCATGTGATTGACATGAGCAGCATTTGCTCAATTCATGTTTACTTTAAAGAATATGTAACCACCAGTACAAGCATGTTAGAGGGCATGTCTCATGGCCTGCTTATTTCAAACATGCAAGTCGATTACGTCTTCCGAATGAATGACATAGTATGTCATCGGTTTGCACATGTTTTTTGTTTTTTTTACCTGAAGGTTGCCTGGGAATGACAAATGTGTGTACAAATTGATACAATCAAAGGGCAAGTGTTACATTTGTCTTTACTATTTAAAGAAAAATTATACTGATCTTTTTAAAGTTTCATTAAAAGATTCATCAGTATCTTAATAAAACAGAACAAAATAATCTACAATTTAAAGGTTAAAAAATTAAACATTTAAAGGTTTAAACCTGATATAAATATCTAATATGTAATTTCTCTGAGACTTTTTGATGCACTTCACCACCTTAAAGCTACAGACACATATAAGGTGCATAAAATCTACCCAGTGGAAAAGTTTTTCATGTAAGTAATACATTATACAATACAATAATTGGATAAGACATGCCTTAAATAAATGAAAATAATAATAAGCAGTCTCCTGTGTGATGTGATTGATCAGCAATTTTTTTCTACCTTTAAAAAAATATATACAGTATATATAGTGGAGGGCTGCAGTGATGTTTGTCCTACTGGAAATGGCTTGGTGTTTGCTCTGATATTTATTGTTAGCTGTGAGACCATCTATAGAGTGGTGTGTGTCTTTCCAAATCATGTTTAATCAATAAGCTTTTACTCAGGTGGACTCTAGTCATGGTGTAGAAAAAATCTAAGCAATGGTTAAGAGAAATGAGAGGCACCTGAGCTAATCTTGTTGCAAAGGGTCTGGATACATATGTACATGTGATAATTCAGTTATATTTTTTATATATTTTTTGAATGATCATAGTATCAGGTTGCAACATAATAAAATAAAAACAAGTGAAGGGAATATTGATAGAATAGCCTTATAACCTATATAGCCTTATAACCTTCTACTTGTTGTACCTTTACAACCGTGTCTGCACATTTTTCACTGCCATAGCCTCATAACTATTTACAGGTACTTTCAACAATGTCCACAAATCTCTTCACTGCAGTAGCCTTTATATTTATTTACTGTACATATGTTTACATATACATATATTACATGCTGTACATATACCTCATATTTATCTGCACTTGTCTATTTGCACAATTGCTATTTTTGCACTTTTGGTAGATGCAAAACTGCATTTCGTTGCTGTGTACTATTAAATGACAATAAAGTTCTATCTATCTATCTATCTATCTATCTATCTATCTATCTATCTATCTATCTATCTATCTATCTATCTATCTATCTATCTATCTATCTATCTAAGAATACTTTCAGAATGCATACTTGTTAGTTTATTAGCTGTTTTTTTTTTTTTTTATTGCTATTGCGAAACACAAGACACGACTATTAGACAGCAAATATGTCCTGACCATGTCTGGTGTAAGTGGAAAAGTGCTTTGCTTGGTCATAATCATGCTTCGACTTCATTGATCAGGTGCTAGCAGAACTACACTACAGCTTCCCTAAGAGAATCTGGCCAATAAATCAGTCAGGAATCAATGTAAATGCCTTCAAGTCTTTATTCAAGTGATAAACTGGCAAGTGACAGGTTGCTGATCACATGGTTACTAAGTCAGAACTGTTCCCCAAACGAATATACCATAATGAGCATTCTAACCCAATGCAAACATATAGACATGTCATTGACTCCAGGCTATTATCAGCTCCACACAGCTTTCCGCTGCTCTACACTGCCTCCATATTGGTTTTTGGATCCCGATGCCAATAAGTGCCCTGTGGTTGTGAACATCTGTGCCATTTCCCAGTGTAATTTTCTATTACACATTATTAAGCTTACAGGAAACATATTTGCATGTTCAGCCCACCGACCTCCAAAAATAGCCAGGAAACATTTTCATTGCATAACATTGCAGTTGATTATTAAGTTGCCTTCTGGGCAGGAAAGCAGCTTGCTTTAAAAAGCTATCAGAAAACAATAGAAAGCTGGCTTGGCTCGTCAATTGGCTGAATAACGAGGGGGCAAACTAATAACTATTATTACAAGATGCTCTTTTCTCAGCGTCTCCTAATTGGGTCTTCTGCTTCGTAATACTATAATTCAGGTCTAATATTGGGTGAATGATGTTTATGATTTTCAGCTCTATGCTCTCTGGCACAATCCCATCATGTTTTCTTTGATATTTTTATATTTTCTTTTTCTTGTTTTTGTGTTTAATCGTGCTAAAGAAAAAAGGAAAGAAAAAGAAATCTCACGTGTGCCAGAGAGCCTCTGTTAAACCCTCCGTCGAGAACTTTAACCCAAAACTGCATAAGCACGCGCTTGGATTGCATTCTGTCTCACTTTTCTTTGGCCACACTGGATAAAAGCATCTGTAAAATGTAAGCTTTTTACAACGTACTAAGTAGGAAGGCCAAAGTTAGTTAAAACTTTCGAAAAGTAACTTTCATAGAGTACATTCTCTACATTCGACATTGAAAAGAACTTTCCACACCTCTGTCAAACATGTGCTGCTGATTTCCGAGCATCATATCTTTGGGGAAATAAAAACATTCATCCAATACTTTGGTAAAAAAAGAAAAATTCTGTTTTGTAGTCACGACTTCAAAGCAATGGAATGCACATCAGAATACCTTTGTTTTGTTTTTTTAGGCTGAACAGCAAACAAGTGCATAAATCATAGGTAAAGACAAAGCAGTCTGGATGCAGACAAAATATTTCAGCTTGAACAAAAGCAGACTGTATATTCATCTGTAGTGATGCATTAATAGCGTTATTATTATTAATATTAATTTTATTATTATGGTACCTCTTGATACAGATACTAAAATAAGCGACCTACATCATTTTTATCAATAAATGGGCATCTGAGAACATTTCATGCTGGATATTTCATAAGTGCTGCAAGCAACGAATTCCTTTTTTGCTGAGCTTCATGTTTAAGATGTTATGTTGTTTAAACTGTATCTTTAATATAGAGCATGGGGGCGGCTGACCTTGCAGAGAGAGCAGAGCAATATACAGTAAGTGAGTGTGGTCATTAAAAATGACTGACCTGACTTGAGTGAACAGAGTAACATCAGTGAGCGTGGTCATTAAAAATGAGAGCAAGGTGCTGTAAAGTGCTTGAGTTGGCGAGCAGAGTGTGGAGCTACTGGCGAGAAATTGGAAGCGATTGTGCCTTAGTGCTCAGTGCTCGCTGAAGTGAAGTGCTTAAATGCATGATAGATTCTCTTGTGCTACAGTACATGCTCAAGCCATGTACTTTATTTAAATACTTGTAGGAACTATGAGATGTTTATTTGCTTATTTACTTTTTCCCCATTATTCACACTTTCAAAAGATACTGTAGTCTGTTAGCCAAACAATGCATAGCAAGTCATTTAATTTCACGTTTTCCAAGTTGAAAGTAGATTAGTCTTGAATAAATGACCAATACTACAATCATCTCTAATTAATCTAATTCTTACAGTAGCTTCTCATAGTTTGATATGGATAAACCTTTTTGTTGTGTTATAGCATGGAGCTTTCCAAAAATGAAACATCCACAAAAGCCAGTCAGCCTCGTGGCTTTACGGACAAATCCTTGTCCTGATGTGCAGGCTGTGTTGTCAGATGAAGGGATTAAGAGTCAGCTGACTGAGTTTCATTAAAAACATGAGTACAAGGAGAACCTCTGCTCTGGCAACAACAACAAAAAATCTCTATTTATTCAGACTAAGCCTATTAAGAATGCTCTCATTTGCCAGGCTGCCTGATTGGGAAACGAGACAGTAGTCTTGGGCCGTGTCTCTGGAGCAATTTGGGTCCAAGAGCTTTGTTCAGGAAAACAGTGAGGTTTGAGGAAAGCCAGCAAACTCATTATTGCAAGGTTCGGTTTTACACAATATTGGTGACTTTTGCTCTAATTTCATTAGTGTGAATATAATTTAAAGGTACTGTTTTCTTACCAGTATTACCAGTGTACCATCAAGCCTTCAGTAAATATAAGAGAAGTGACAAAAAAACCCACGTCACTGCTGTGGAAGTTAATCAAAGGCTGATGCGATGTAGAATAGAATAAGTTGTTATTACCACCCTGAAGTTGGTTATATTTCTAGAATTCTATTTCCTGTACTGTTTTTCGCCATTACACCAAAGTAATTTGCCAACCATTCCATTTTTTTGCATTTATAGTTATAGTTTTTGTTACAAGACTCTTTGCTTCATCAATTTTTTATGTTTATGTGAAAAGACTCTAACGTTACTCAGCACACCAATCTATTAATAGAATGATATTATTTATTTCAACTGCTTAAAAAAATTCCATAAATGAGGTCACGGGTGTTGTGGCAAGTCAGAGTCAAGAGTTTCATAGATAATTTATTCCTCTCAAAATGTTATACTTGCTGTTATACTGTATGATGCTAATGTTCATGCTAAAAGATAACATCAAGTGGCAATCAAAACAAGTTTAAAACAGAGTGTATGCTCTACTCTGATTGGTGGATTGCTGTGTGCTTGACCATTTAAGTTTTTATCCACTTATAAATAAAAAGAAACGACTGATTTCACACAATGTTTTTGAGTAAAAAGCTTTTTAAGTACAGTAATGAATTACATTTAATTCCTTTCTGTCCACCAGTGGCTACTCTTAATGCTAGTTCCTGTTATCACCTGTTATAGCAGATATAAACACTTGTACCCTTATTGGTGTGCATTTGGTGCATCCTAAAGAGTAAAATTAAGAAATACATAAATATGCAGCTTTGCTTTCTTTACTTTGTGGCTGGGGGGCCAAGGGAGCAAAATCATCTGTGTTTTTGGGTGGGAGGGATAGTATACTGTCTCTTGTCAATCAAAGCAACTTTGGCCAATTATGGATATCTGGGTGGATAGAATTTAGGGATTAATTTTAATAGTGTGCATGTGACCAAACTGAGGAAAAAAAAGACTTAAAGTGTTTTAAGTCCTGCATTGGTATTTTCTATTTTGAGCAGGGTTCCTACAAATGCTGAATGGTTATATCCATAGTTGTATCCATGACTGCTTAATACTGATTTCCTCACCTCAGCACAGGTAACATCCAAACAGAAAAAAAAGCATGACAAATCTCTTCCATTAAATAGCAGGTCCACGCTGACCCAGGTGTCGCCTTGGGCTTTACCTCCTGCCTGTAAGTGCATATCTACTTCTCCGAGGTCAGCCGTCCATCACTGTCTGCTTTCTGAACCTCTGATTGAGTGTCCCATATAAAATATGAGAAAGAGCCAAGTGCTAACAAATCAAGTCGAGTTCAAATCTTTGAAAGGCTTTAAAATACCAGGTGATGGCTGGAGATAAAGTCGATTGAACAAAATGACTGTTTAGAACACTGTAGCTTGTGGGTGAATATTGTTTATTGTATACTGTATGTGCTATACGATGTCTTTGTCACGAAATTCCTTCAAAAAATCTTCCGTTTCCACTAAGAATATAATTGCATGGATGTTTTTAGACTGTTTGAACACAGCACAAAAGTACAAAATACAACACAGTTCAGCATCTAAAGTGTGTGTGTGTGTGTGTGTGTGTGTGTGTGTGTGTGTGTGTGTGTGTGTGTGTGTTTTATTTGGTCAGTCGGATCCGCAACAGTAGTTTCACTCACCTCATGTTAATAGCGCCATTGAGTCGCTCAATAAACCCTGATCTGTGCAATTAAGCATCTCACGAGGGATTGATTACACCTTACAAATTGAACAAACAACATTTACAGACACAGATAAAAATGTCAGGAGAGATGTTTCGAGTGTTAAATATGAATTGGGAAATAAAGAAGAATATCAGAGTATGAGTTTATATATGTATATTTTCTTTTGCAAACAGCTCGGTGTGCCTGTTTGCTCTGGAGGCTTAAAACCAAATAAGAATGTGTTATTCAGACTGCAATTATAATGTGTTCTAAACAAATTCGAATACATATTTAAATAGAAAGGGCACTGGTTGGTTTTTCTTATCTTTATAGAAATGTAATAACCCCATATACAGTAGTATTTTAGATTGAAATGTGCTTGATTTATATTCTTTTTTTTTTAAATTTTTTTAGGAAAAGCATGAAGCACTTTTAATCTGAAGAACATTATCCTGTCTGGGAAGCATGGGGCTGGAAGCATCGCAATGTGGAGCTGTTTTGATGAGAGACTGGTGCTCTAGAAATTGGGGTAGGGGGTAATTGTAGGAATACAAAGGTGAAATTTGAAAGCAGTTTTTTTTGTCTAAAAATGCTCCACGTACACACTTTGGTTTTCCATTATTTCCCAAAAGTTGCTCATCCACACTGAAATAACTGAAAATGCTTTCATCCCTGTACTGCGTAAGACACCTGCGTCATTTCCGCCTGGCGTTTATTGACTCTCAGACTCTTTGAAACGTCACGCCAATGTCTAAATATGTGTCATTGTTTTCAAAGTCTTGGTTTTCACACTGCAATTCTAAAAAAATACTTTTTCATATTTATCCACTTTGGAGAGCGTTTTCAAAAACCTACAGGCCAAAACAAAGACAAAAATAAGCGTTTTCAAATGGAAACGTTTTAGCGTGGACATGGCCTAAAGCAACATCTCTGGGCAACAGCCAAATCTAAACAAATTCATATACATTTTCTAGAAATACTAAAGCAACACCTTCAAACTAGACAATGGGCAAAAACACACCTCCAGAGATGTCATAAAACTGCATAAAGACAAGAAAGTTTGTTAAAAAAAAAGCTGAACCGGGAAAGTCTTTAGACTCAACTGTATAAATAACCGGTCCTTCATCTAATAAAGACATTCTTGTTTATAAAAGGAGTTTAGATAACATAGTCAGTCATATTACATACATATACATTATCTTCTGAAGAAAACTTGGCAGAAGTTTAAACAGGATTCCGGGTCGAGACCGGTTGTGAAGTCGAGCAAAGGAAAACTCGAAGCAACAGATCTGTAGAAGTTAAAAAAGTTTAATAAAGTTCAATATTTTACTGTTTGTAATATTTTGTGAATAAATTATAACCTCTTTTTTCCAGCAGCCTGTATTTTATTAAGTGGTTTTCAGTGTTTCTAGGGGCAGGGATCACATATTAAAACTAAAAACTGACCACACCCACTTCTAATTCAGACCTGATCTTTATGAGCACTTAACAGATAACTCACCATTAAAATTGGTTTAAGCATAGCTACTATCGGTCTGTATTTGTAAGACCACGATTATGGACAATGATTCATGCTTTTGAATGCTTTTTAAATGCTGGCTAAATAAAAACATTTGAGACATACTCACTCCCCTAATCATTGTTTCATTTCGGTCCAAATCACTGCAGTGTGTTTTTGACCATCATCTCACTATGAGTGAGTCAAGCTCTTTGAACATTTTCGCCTCCACTTATTTTTATGCCTACATTTTAAAAGGGACGTAATTAGAGCTGAGGGACAGCTGCAGGTGCCGTCCACTTTGCCCAAATATGTCAGTGAGCGCAGGAGTGATTAAAATTAGCCCAAGCCTCGTTTCCTGAGATCTGATTTGAGATCAGCCTTTGAAAAGAAAAAAAAAAAAAAAAGTTGCCGGAAAGGGATATGGAAATAAGCAGGAGCTGGAGATAGACTGGTCATGTGGCTCCATGTCCAGACCACACACACTCACTAGGCATCCAACATGAGCACCATGGGTTACTTTTTGCCTTCTGCCACTTCCACACTGACACACAATAACACACAGAGCTGCATACCATGCACCACAGGGGATGTATGGCTAATACCATATAGGGTGGGATCTGATGCTCTCCCACTCTTTCTTGACACCTACTTCACTTTAAACACTAAACCAGCAGTTTGAGAGGTCAGACTGCATGTCACTTCTCTGCAATACAATCTGGGCAAAAATAGAACTGTGAAGCTGTTGACTATAAAGAGAACAGAACAGACATCCTTTAGCACTTAAACACACTGCCATCTCTACATAACTATATAACACTTTCTCTCTCTCTCTCTCTCTCTCTCTCTGTAATATGACTGACTATTAGTCAAGTCATGTTTATTTCTATAGACCTTTTTACAACAGACATTGTCTCAAAGCAGCTTTACAGAATTTTAGGAGTTAAGGTGAATGGTGTGCATTTATCCCTATTGAGCAGCCGTGGCGACTGTGGCAAGGAAAAACTCCCTTAGATGTTATGAGGAAGAAACCTTGAGAGGAACCAGACTCAAAAGGGGAACCCATCCTCATTTGGATGACAATTATGGGGACATGATTGCTTTTGTATGGTTGCACAGCTGTGGTTTGGGGTTTGAATCCTACCCATGCCCTGTGTGATGTGCACCTAAAATAACGGGGTAAATTTTTTTTCCAAAAATCTAAGTTAGTAGAGTCAGTTACTGGTGTAGAGTGAGGAGGTCTGGGGTGCATTCAGCATTCCAATTTATTCCCACAGTGTTCAGTAGGGTTGAGGTCAGAGCTCTATAGTTTGCCACTCAAGATCTTCCACTCTTACCCATGTAAACCATATTTACATGAAGCTGGCTTTGTGCACGGAGGCATTGCCATGCTGGAACAGGTTTGGGTCTCTTAGTTGCAACAAATTAAACTTTTAATGCTACTCTATCTTTAGACATCCTATACAATTGTGTGCCTTCTGTTTTTTTATTAGGAGTTTGGTTAAGAACCACATATGGTTTATAACACATCAGGTGTCTCAACAGGTGTGAACCACTGGAATACCTAACTGGACACTGTTTAATATAAGGTTTTATAAAAGCTATTTTGTATGGGTCAGTGAAAATAATAAGAACTGAAACTAAAATCAAGGCGTTCCAAAGCATTAAATAAATGATATACAGTATATGGGAAAAAACCCATATTCAAAATACATAAAGAATACATCCTGCTGAATCATCATTCTCCAAATTTTACTCACTGTTCCATTGTGCTGAACGCTTAAAATGACTGAACTGTGATTTTATGCTTATGGGTGGCAAATATGGAAATAGCTTGACACTCTTTACATAGAATAATTAACACGAGTGATCTGGAAATGGAAGAAAAACCTACGAAGTGCGTACACTGTTTAAACGCATCATTAGTACTTCAGGACGATTTCACCTCATTCAAAACACATAACCAAACGTAATCTGTATTAACAGGGTAGAATATATGAAAAACACACAGATGAAACATTTCACCTTGCATAATTTTTGAACCGAACATCGGCAATTGAAAGTTAAATAAAGACTTCATCATTTTTAACACATTTTTAACATTTAGTAATCTAAACCTTTTACAGCATCCAATTAAAGCAAAATTATGACATTAATACATGTAAAAAAAAAAAGAAAAAAGTAAATAAATTGTGTGGTGATGATGTACAAACAGCCAAACAAACAAATAAAATGACCTGTAACTTGTATTCCTTTACAGCTCTATAGCTCACATAACGCAACTTCTGATCTGACGGAGATGGTTAGCATGTCAGTACAAATGCTTCTAATTAGCTTCATACCACAGAATGATGCTCTGATTGGTCAGAAGGTGTTGAGGACATTTTAATAACAGTAGCTCTGACATGTGTCTGACATCTGTCCCATCTGCATACTTTATGTAAGGGATAATCCAGGGCTAGGTTTTACAAATATAATAAAGTAGGTCTTGTTTTATTCTTTCATTTATTCACAATTTAAACATAAACCAAGGACTCATTTGTTCTCCTTCATACAACAGATTGTCCTCATTGTTTTTCATCTGGTCCTATTGTTATCTATTCTTTCCTGAAAAGTATTATTATTATAGTCTCACCTTAATTCTGCTGCTATGCTAGAAATTGCACACACTAATTTCCACCTGTATGCCTCTGCTGTTCTGCAAAAAAAAAAAAAAACTGTGATGTCTTTCAATAGCTGCAATATGTCCACACCTCACTGTCTTTAATAAATAGCTTGTCAGTCACGGCCAAATTATGAGACTGCCATTTCTCTCACAGATGGAGAATCATGCCGGCGAGCCTGCCTGCTCACAATTATTCGTTTAATAATACCTATTGCCACCTCGCTGCTTATTCGTCGCTATCTACACAGGCCGAGGTGATAACGAGAAATAGATCTGTCACGTCGCCGGCGATGTTTTGAAGCCTAGTAAAAATGGAAATGCGCTGTGAAGTTAACGAGCTCTGCAACCCTGTTGATAGTCCTCATAATCTCTGCTACTTTTCACAGACAAATGCACTTAACACCTCGGAAATGCCTCGTCGGAAAAAATGTCCCGGAGAAGGTTGTTCTTCCTGTAACTGGAGAACTGGCCACCAAATGACCCTGAAGCAGCAAGAGCGGATCCATCCTAATATATTGCTATTTTCAATATCGAGAGGATTGATTCTCACATGAAGGGTTAGGATATTCATTTTAAAATGTATTAACTATTTTTACTCACTTCTCACTTAGTCTTGGGATCACTGCATTCATTATTTTTCACATTGTCACATTAGCATTTTTTTCACATTGTCTCAAAGCAGCTTTACAAAATGTAAAAAAATATGAGTGAATTATGTGTGTTTATGAATTATGTGTGTTTGGGTGTTTCAAAAGCAGGAGAGTTGATCAGTTAAAAAGAGGTTTCAAGAGAAAACAAATGTCTAAATGACTTTGTTCCTTTGCCAAAGCTTAAAAAAGGGCATATAACAAAAAGCCTATGACAAAAGATAGGTCCAGTCCTTTGTTGTTTAATATGAACAATGATCCCTTTAAAAAATACACAATGGGCTACAAAAAACATTTCATAGAAATATTAGTATCTGTATTGACGATACAGGTCTTGGAAGTACTTGGTACTGGATTGAAATGAGAATAAATGTTATTTCTCAACTAAAAAGAGGAAAAAGGTGTTATTACTGGATTATTGAACAGTTTTTATATTACATTCTTGTTTTGTTTAATTTCATTTACCTATTAAAATTTCAATACCGGCTCCATATTGAATGATCTTTGGATTTGGAAACAGGCCCAAAGTAGAGATGTGTAAAATAGAGGTCACATCACATGTCTCAAAAACGATCAGACTAAATACTTGGGCCTTTTCCAACTGTATATGCGAGCATCTTCCAATCCTAACATTCTGAACTCAAAGAGATTAAGGTTCTTTCTCTTCGCTCGCATCCTGGAATCTTTTCATCCTATAATAAAAAAACAACACATCTCAGCCACATACAGAGCACAAAATTGTCCTTCATTTCACTTACAGTTCAATCTGGCTGCTCTTATTAGTGCACACAAAGGCGAAACACAACGGCATCAAGTCCAAACTCTCAAGATGCTTGGAGTGTACCCAAGCCTCCATTTCTAAACTCCACGCCAAGTGAGAGAGGGACAAACACTCGAGACTGCTGCCAAATTGAAAGCCTGAATAAAGGCAAGAAAAAACATTGCCTCGCTTTCAGCTGCCATACTAGAGACTGTTTCTCACGAGCCAAAGATGATTCTTTGAGGTGCTAGGTGTCCCTCAGGGGAAAGCTGATCTCAGAATTCCAGAACTAGAACTATGTCGGAAGCAGGAGTTTGACCAGGAAAATTCCAGCCATCTTCCGGCTAAACAAGCTGCACTGCCAAAATGGAGTGAAAAGCTGGAGCCAGGATTGGAAAACCTGAAGGGGGAACCAACAAGAACACCAGCGAGATTAAACAGCTGCAGCTCTGTTTCAGTGCCCCATTTGATTGTGTCTCCTAGTGTGAGATATTTTCTTGACCACAGTTTGCCTGCTTGTGGGGGTTTGCAGAAGATAGTAGAGTTCGAAGTAATAGGATTTGTTTGGTCTTTTTTCTTTTCATAGCTCTGTCATCAACTTCCCAAATTCTTGACTGACATATGGGGGATAGGTGGGGTACCCCCAAAAAATATTATGACTTATAAGGAACTCAACACTGGCAACTGCTTGATCACCTCAGTCTATATTCAAAAATAAAACTCAGTTATGTAACTTTTTTTGTTGCATGAGGGTGATTCATAAGTCATCCACAAGTCTCTTGGGAAAAAACGGTTCTTTTAAAAAAAATCTCGTCAGTCCTGTGTGAAAAGGATGTCTTTCTCCTCTGGCACAGGTGGAGGTCTGGTGGCGGATTTCAATTAATATGCATAGCAGGATGTCTCTCTCTCTCTCTCTCTCTCTCTCTCTCTCTCTCTCTCTCTCTCTCTCTCTCTCTCGTTCTCTCATCACATGCACTACAGAACGCCCTTTTTCCATTGCGTCAAACAAGTCACCTTATTTGCTTATCTCACAATCTGTTAGCATAGTAAGGGGGTAGGGGTCCCTCTGTGGGGATGGCATTGAAGGAAGCAGTGCCATGGATGACATATCAAACATAAACCATGTGTACACCACATTGCTCTAATGTTCCTGCTTGTGACATTTTTACTACCAGCGTCCAGACCCAATTTCAGATCAGCATTAAAATGATCATGATCATACAAAGAGCACAACAGTCCAGTTTCTTTTGACTAATTGTATTCCCAAACTAATTGAGCTCAGTAACTAAGTGGAACCGTCCGTTTTGAGTTTCCCACATTTTACCCATCTTTGCATGAGTTTCCTTCGGGTTTTCTGGTTTTCCAGTAGTGCTAAGCTGCTTCTTGAATTTTGGTGCCACTATGATACAATCCATTGTGTATTCCCTCCACTCTAGTTAGTGTCCACTATGGCCATGACCAAGATGAATGTATAGGAAATCATTTAATGCGACTAAATAATTGACTCTCAGGAAATGAGTTAGAAGCAACCTAACAATAAAAGTTTTAGATCTAAATGGAAGCAAATAATGAAGGAAAAGTTGATAGAGCGGACATGAGGTCCATAAACCCTCATTCTTTCTTTGCTGAATCTTTTATAGTCTTTTTAATAGTCTTTTTATGGTCTATAAACTTTATTAACCCCCACTAGATTTCAAGAGAATTAATTTAAGGAAAGACATTATAGGTGAACATAAAGATTTTTTTTTAAATATATTGTATATATCTGTAATTTTTGCCTGTAGATAAATGATATTCTTTATTCTTACAGGTTATTTATTGCGTTGGAATTTCTCAAAAATATATATGGTTTTATATATACATAGAAGAAAAATAGCGTATAAATGGATGTGGGTGGATTTTTATGGATATAAATGGATATTTATACTGTATAAAACCAGGAAACAAGCATGTCAGATAAATGACCAGATGTGAATAGGTCAAGCTTAAACTCTTAGATTTCAGATGAATTAGTGTTCACGAGTAGACACAGTTCACAAGATAAATTGTCATTCCTACTCTTCCTTGTCTAGGAGATGTGTCTCCTCTTATAATTGAGATGCTTCTAATTTTCCAGATGATGGAATCTTGAGTTCTGTTTTTGCAGCTTTTGTGTAGTCTAATCAAAAACACTCATGTTGAGCTTGATTTGGTCAACAGTCGTTTTTTACAGCATTCCAAACAAGCCTTGGATGGCAAACTGTTTTCTGCAGGTATGAAGTAAAACTCAAAGCTATTTGTCACGACTGTGAGATGTGAATATAAATGAATTCATTACGTTTATTTCACAACACAAGTGAAATCTGATTTAGAAACAAAACGGGGTTAGTCTGTTAGTCGGCTCAGCAGTAATGGCTCAAGTGTTACTAACAGTGAGAGAAGTGTTAGAGATACCTCAGGGGAGTGTTTAAGGTTTTATCACATTTCAGGAGAGATCAAAAAACATGAGTTTGGACAACACACTAGAAACAATAGACTGTATTTCGGAATTGCAATGTTTATCGAATACAGTTTATATTTGAAACATAAAGTTTGGGCTTCTCCAAGCAAATTTTAATTTCATTAGGTGCGCATGCTAAAGTGATGAAGATGAAGCTCCGTCATGAGGTGGGTCTAGATGATGACAAAAGTGTATGAAGGTTAAAATGGTAGGCATTTAAATAAACAAATAAATAAATATAACACAAGTTAATAACAAAAAAAATTTATTAATAAAAAATAAAAAAAAACAGGATACAAAATATAACAATAAAAACACAGTAAAATTAAAACTTAAAAATGATCAATTGTTCAACCTTTTGTTGGTCACTTTATAATTCCTTATGGCTCTGGAATGAGTTGCCGCTTCACATCAAGTCCTCACCGAATCTTCACTATTTTAATTAAAGTCTTAAAACATTTAAAGTCTTAAAAGATTCATTTGTTTTAGATTTTGATTTCCTATGAAGGCTTTATTTTGTTTCATTCTCTATATTATTCTTAAATACTTTAGTTTTAGTACAAAACTTTGTTCAACAGTTATTATTTTTAAGTGTGCCTTATAAATAAATGTGAATGACTGACTAACGTGGTACTTCCTAATTGTCTATATTCCATGAATTTTTTTATCTACCTGAATATATCAAGTCAATTTTGGCATTTAATATTGTGCCCTTGTTTCATCGATTTTTACTTTTGGTTACTGTATTTCAAGGATTTTTTCATTTCCTCTCATGAATGTGTATAGAATTCATCTACACTATATTGCCAAACGTATTGGGTCACCTGGTCATAAGTACCGTATGTGATTTTTGAGCATTGAATTTCACATTTAGTGACAGTTTGCTTTTATAATTCCTTCTACTAATTTTGGAAGATGTTCTACTAGATTTTAAAGTCTGCTAATGGATATTTGTGTTCATCATCCACAAGGGTATTATGAAAGGCAGGTACTGATGTAGGTGAGGAGGCCTGGGGAGCAGTCAGCGTTCCTATTCATCCCAAAGGTGTTCAGTAGGGATGAGATCAGAACTCTATAGCAGGTCACTCAAGATCTTCCTCTCCAAAGCATGTGACCTATATTTTCATGGAGGTCACTTTGTGCACAGGGGCATCGCCATGCTGGAACAGCGTCTAAAGACGTCCTGTACAACTGAGTAACTCCAGTTGTGTTTAAGAACCACATATAGCAGGAAAGGTCAGGTGATCCAATACTTTTGGCAATATAGTGTATGTTCTCTTGTTTCCTCCCACCTTAAGAACTTAAGAAGTCACACTAGAATGATGGACTAGTGTCTCAATACTCACTAGTCTATTTCCACCTGGAATATATGCTCAAGACCAGGATAAAGGTTTACTGAAAAAACTCAAGTGGGTTGAGAAGATGCCAAGATGTTCAAATATTCTTATGGAATGAATCTAAGATATACAATAGTTTTGATTTACAGTATTTAATCTTTTTTTCTGGTCTCTTGATGATACATGGTGGTGTGGTATAAATGCAATTAACAGAATTTTGTGTCCAATATCAAATATCGAGATGTTATGCTTAAAAGTTCCTTGAGGTTTTTAAACTACATGATATTCAATCTTCTACATGGAATTCTAGCTTGTTTCAGCTTAAAAAAAAAACATGCACTACGACTCCACCACTATTCAATGTATGCTATATCGTGCCACTCCCAGACAGTTATGAAGTTAAAGAGAGAAAAAATGCAGAAAAAAGGAAGAAACTTCATTCTGTTCTTCATGTTTTTTTTTTTTCACAATCCTGCAAGGCTGAAGGCGTTTGTTGCAGCGCCAAAGCAAAGAGTAATGTTCCCTAGCTGAGAAGGCAAAATTGCGAGCGGATTTCTCCGTCTATGGAACGCCGATCGGCCTGAAATACAGCAACTCCCTTGGGCTTGAGCTAGCGTGGCATGGTGGGAGGTTGAAGGATGGGAATTACAGTGACGGCTTTCTGGCGACCGACTTTATAGCTTAACTAAAGGGGTCGAAGCATAAAAACCTCCCAGCATGCTGCCTCGAGTCAAAGAGCTGAGGTGAAGCACAGCCGCGAGTTCAGTAGGGAAGTGGAAGTCGCAAAAGCTGCAGCCAATGAAGCAAAGATTCATTTTCTTATTTACATTAAACGCTACATTGCTTAGAGGAGATCTCGGAGGGCTACATGAGAAGATGGTAAAACTGGCACAGAAAGGCTACATTTGCAAAAATCTAAAAAGTTTATAAAGTTAACAGTCAAAAGTTGAGAAAAGTAGGATACTACCAAGTAGAATCACACCCTGAAAAACCTAATGGCTAACCATACCTGAGTGTATGAATGCTAGCTTGGCCAGAATTATGTTTTATTCAGCACCAAGCATGTCAGCATTTTAGGTGAAGTCTTACCCTTACATTATTTTCCAAGTTATTTCAACATAAGTCCGAAGGTAATAAGATACACACAGAATATTTATATATCAGTTCTAAAGAACTGTTCACCAGCTCTCTTGAAATTGATGTTCTGTGATTTGTTTCCAACGAACCATGGTGCAGGAGCTATCAACATGATTACTTCTCTTGTGACATCATATCCTGTTTCAAGTTTCATGCTTGTTATGTTCAATCGAGGAGACTGAACGTCTTACTGAAATATGAAGCTAAAATGATATAAAACTAGGCCAGCGCTATTAGCTCAGCATTTTGACACTAAAATCATAAAAAACTTGTGCCAGCCTCTATGCTTTAAAATGATCTTATACAATAATGGCTCCTTTGCATTTGGAGGTACAGATGTGACAGATGTAGTTGTGTAATCATTATATGGTTCAGAAAGAAATGCAAATGAAAGTGAACAGTTATAATTAATATCTATATTTATAATAAAAAGTAATAATTTATTATTAATTTGAATGCTTAAATGCTCTCCCCATTGTGCAATAAAATAAAACAGATGTGCATTACTACTTTCACTAATCTAAATCTGTACTTTTTTGTGCAATAATACTCATTTATTTTCTTGATAACAAAAAAAAGTCCAATAACTTTTATACTTTTTAATACATTTTACTTAAAAAAAAAGTGCAGCTGGAAGCTTTTGTCATCGAAACAAATTCCTTGTAAGTGCAAAGATTCTTGGCAATAAAGCTCTTTCTGATTCTAATTAATAAATACATAAAATAATAATTATTATTCAGGTTTTATAGATGATTTTATGGACATAAGCTGCCAATCATACGAGACAATGAAACACAAAACTAGTGTTTTAAAAAATTTAAAACTAGAAAATTACAACATGTATAAGCAGAGCTACGTATGGAACGTGTGCAAATGTGTGCAAACAGTGTTTATGCAAACAACACAACAAAGTACAATAAGAACAATAGCACAGTGAAGCACTGATCAGTACACAGAGATAATGTACACTAGATATGGAAGTTCTTTAATAAAATGCTGCAATCTATACCATTGTATATTTTTTTTCACTCTAACTTTTTTTGCCTGTGGTACTAATACCTATCAAAAAAGGTAAGAAAGTTTGAGGATTGATTGACACTGTAGAAGGAACTGGCATGTCAATGAGTGTAGCAGTCGTTTTTTTTCCCCCAAAAGGCATAGCAGTCAAAAAAAAGGAAAAAAAAGTTCCTAGTGAACTCCTGCCTTGTTTGCTCACTGTTCTTTTTATCCGTGGGTAAGTGGAGTTGTCAGTAAGAGTCCTGTTCCACCCTCACCACTGTTTTAGACACACTCGGCTGTCTGTGTAAAAGTCCCACACTTTCGTCTCTCACTGCTGTGCCAGATGTGAAATCCGCTGTGACCTTTTATATAACGTGTCACAGCTACTGTTCGTGGGCTCCGCGATTTAACTTTGCGATTATTGGGTCTTCAGAGTTCCCGTACAGCTCCGGTTCTCTGTGAATAATCCTGATCGGAATCCTGATCTCACGCAGGCCGTCTGAGCGGATGGCGTAGCTTATTTGGGTCACTTAAGAGGTCAGAAACCCTTGAGAAAAGCCAGTCTAAGTCGTGCGGCTTGGTAATGAACCTGCACCAACACTACAGACACTACGCCTGGCTCTCCTCTCAGTCCCTGTCCTCCCGTCCCAGCATTGTCAGGTTTATCCATGCGAGCTTCGAAACCGGCCCCAGCAGCTCCTTAATTACTTCATTAATTTTAATCAGATCCAATTAATTACTTTTTTTCTACAGCCCAGTGAAAGTCCTGAGCCTACTGACCATGGTAGGGGACCTTGCGAGGCTTCTGATGCAAAAAAACTTCCAACTCCATAAAAAAAAATCAATTATTCCTATGAGGCAAACAGAGACTTTTGTTATTCAGTAATTATTCACTGCTGGCTGCACGTCCAATTTAGTGCTCCAGCAGCAATTAAAGTGATATTTCACACTAAAATATCAGACTCTGTAACCAAAGCTCCAGGCAGAAAAAAGAGAGAGAGACGACTGCGATTTCCTTGACTTCCAACGAGTTGTCGCATCAGAACGCATCGATAACTCCTGACACAGCAAGTGCACTTTTACTCATATGGAAATAGTCTAATCAGGAAATTGCCATCATCTGTCTGGAGTTAGAGGTATTGAGTCAGATTTTGGTTTGGGAAGAAATATGACTTTAAGTATCTCCTTGAACATGTCACTTCTTGCCTTTTCGAGGTGATGTAAAGCCTAACGTGTGCTCACTATACTGTATATGCAGACAAATTATACTGTTTTTTAAATTTTTTTATTTCCACTTTCGGAAAAGGTTTTTTTGACGAGAAAATTCTTTGCACATGATTTCAGTTTGCACCCTAATATGTGATTTTATACGAGAGGTGTTCCAGTTAATACGTTTGAGTTTCTAAAATAAAAATACAAATTTTAAGGGGTGAACACTACATTTCGTTTTTGAAATGCTACATTTATTCACTTATACCAGCATTTAACTAAGGCCTGGAAAGTTTTAGCATAGAAAGATCTGTCAGTACTTCTGAACCAATCTAGGACAGCCTGCTTCACTTTGTCATCAGCGCTGAAATGATCTCTAAGGAACTCTTCGATTAGCCAGGATCAGACGTTTCATGTGCTGAATGTTCACAGGAACGACACTGAAGGACGTACGGCCTTTAAAACGTTTACACCATTCAAATGTCTTACTGCCAATCGTCTGTAACCAATCGTCTCCACACCGTACTGTGCTTGAAGTTTTCTGTAGTTATTTGTTCACAAGACACTTCATCACCACATGCTGTTCCATGCACGCACTAACACTGTTGTCTGCCTTCTTGATTGCCATCTGGTCTGGTCTGCGACATGTGCGCTGCTTATCAGCAATAGAACACACTAGCCGCTTAGTACCGTGTAGTACCGCCACGTTAGCATCCATTTTTATACATGTAAAATTAAATGTCCTTGTTTGAGCTGAACACCAATCATTCAATATATATATGTATGTATAATAAACGAGGGAAACAGAGAAAGAGAGAGAGAGCACAGCTCTGTTTAATACTTGATTTTGATTGGTTGACAGAGTACAAGCGCAAACAAAACGACAGACAATTTCAATTACTTTAATGAATTATTTACTGCTGAGGTATATTATTATACAGCGAATAAATAAATAAATATTGATACTTGTTAACAGGCTTTTTCTGATTTGTTTATTACTACAGCTAAAAGAAATTAATGAATTCAGAATGCGTACATGAATATTAATACGTGTTCAACCGGCATTTCTGTCTCATTACAGCAATCACATGACCTTTCACACTCTTTTCTTCCCCTTGCTTTTTCTGCCTGTCTCTGTCGTTCTGTCTCTCTCTATCTCTCTTTCCATTGACTGCATAAGCAAAGCTCAAGCCTCCTTCACTAGTTTTAAAATGATCTTTTCAAAATTTGTATAGGAGACGAATTAAAAAGTCATTCTACACATGAGAATGTTTTAAGCACAAGAACCTGATGAATGTCTGGAAATAAAATATTTCAGCAATGACTTGTGCAATGTGTAGTAACTGTGGTATAAGTGGAATAATTCATTTAAACAGGTGAATGAATATTTATAAAATATAATGCACACCTGAGGTGTAATGGCCACAGTGTCCCCACTTTGGGTGTATTTTTTTGGATAATTCAACCATCATTCTTAGATAATTCTATACGATATATGTGTTACTCTCTTTCGACTTCTCCCGTTAGGGGTCACCACAGCGGATCATCTGCATGTTTGATTTGGCATATGTTTTTACGCTGGATGCCTTTCCTAACGCAACCCTCCCCATTTATCCAGGCTTGGGACCGGCACTGAGAGTGGCTGGGGTAGGTTCCCTGACCGGGAATCGAACACAGGCCGCAGCGGTGAGAGCGCCGCATTCTAACCACTAGACCACCAGGGATATATATATATATATATATATAATAGCACCGTGCAAAAAGAAATCCTCAAACCTAGAAGTTGCTGGTTGCATAAAACATATCAAATAACATTTACTTTCGCTACACACTGTGGTATAAAAGCAATAAAACACTTTATGCGACGTTATAATACGTAATAAAGAAAATAATCCAATGTGCAATACATCGAGCAGCACTGCACAACACTGTCATGGATTATTATCTTACACAAAGTTTTTTATTCCTTACATGTCCCTGTGGAGTTCGAGCAAAAAAAATTACAGTGTGGATTCAAGGATTTAATCAGGCTCTCTGTTTTCCTAAGACTGTGGTGTAGGCTAGATATTTGTTTCCTGAAGGAACGATGCTGATCTTATTTGCTGTCCCAGTTTTTGACTGTAGAAAAAAAAAGCGTGTAGCTTCCTAGATGCTTGAGATGTGTTTAAATTGTAATGAGCACACATGCACTGGGAAAACGTTTTGAGAATATATAAATCTCCATGCACTATTTGATTGTGCAAGTGCTTCATTGAAAAGGCTTTGCATCAAGAATTATGGAGCTATGGAGCTGACCTTGTAGATGTATATATTCATAGAAACACTGTTTGAGCAAAAGTATTTGGACATTTAACTTTTCTAGCCATATCTAATTCTTCCCATTTACTATTACACATTTGGACTCATACATTTGTATTAAATGCATTTAAATGTGATAGAACTAAATGTTCTCCTTTTTTCGACTAAGAGACCCAAATCTGTTCCAGCATGACAATGCCATTGTGCACAAAACCAGCTACATGAAGTTTATATGGGTTGGAGTGGAAGATATATAGCTCTGCTATAAAGCACTGATCCCAACCCCTACTGCACAACTTTGGAATGAACAGGAGCACTGACTGCGATCCAGACCTCCTTTAGTCACCTACATCAGTACCTGACTTTACCAACACTCTTGTTTCTGAATAAACACTTCTGCACAAGCACACTCCAAAATCTAGTGAAACATCTTCCCAGAAGAATGGAGGTTATTATAATTGGAAATGAAGACTAAATAAGGAATAGGATGTTTAACAAAAAATACATATGAACACACACACATACCCACACACACACACACATATGTACTGTATATATATCTATAGCTTGGTACATTTACATTTGAGGCATTTAGCAGATGCCCTGTCCAGATGTCCAGAGCAACGTACAAAAGCGATTTAAGTCTCTAGCAATGAATAAGAATGAAAATGAAAAAAAATGTTAGTTTAAGTGTTTAAGGAAGAGGAAGGCCTTCACCTGTCGCTTGACAATAGCCAGGGACTCTGCTGTTCGGACATCTAGGGGAAGTTAATTCCACCACCTCGGTGCCAGAACAGAGAAGAGCTTTGAAGAATACTTACCTCTTACCCTGAGAGAAGGTGGTACCAGTCGAGCAGTGCTGGAGGATCTCAGACAGCGTGGTGCAGTGCGGGGTGTGATAAGGTCTATGAGGTAAGATGGTGCGGGTCCATTTTTGGCCTTGTAGGCAGGCAAGCATCAGTGTTTTGAATCTGAGACTTGCAGTTACCAGAAGTCAGTAGAGGGAGCAGCAGTGGGTTGGTGTAGGATAATTTGGGCAGATTAAACACAAGTCGCGCAGCTGCGTTTTGAACCGTATGCAGTGGATGAATAAGTGGTACATTAACAGCAGTGTAAAGAACACACATTGTTACTGATATACAATGTAGCCAATCAATCGATCATTTAATCAATCAATAAGGATGTACTTACACATACTGACTGTTTAATTTCTTCTGAAAAAAATATCAAAGACAAAAACAATACCACAGATTAACAGGTTTATTCAAACAATGCTGTCCACTAACACGCCGTTTAACTCTAATGAATTATTGTCTGCTCAAGCTTCATAACCCTGCTCTCTCCTGCACACACATGCCAAACGATCAAGGCTGCAGTAATTTACTGGCCCTCTTTAAGGAGCCCGATCTCGAGTGGTATAGCCGCACTTGGCTGCAGGTAATGGGCAAAAGTCTCGTTTCAAAAAATAAACAAGCCAGTGAAAAAAAGAAAAAGAAAAATCTCTTCTAATGAATTGCAAGAGACTTAACCATCCTCATCTCAATAATGTGCAGCCAAAAGTAATTAAATGCCTACTCCGTTACAAAAACGACATAAAAATCATGATGTAATCTGTTTGCCGGTTTAGCGCCCAGAGGTAACCAAACATATTTTAACATTTGGCAAATAGTGGATCATTAAAGATTTAAGATGAGCTTTTGCAGTTTGAAGAACCTGCTTGTAAATTCAGGACATCACACCTGGAATTTGTTGTGTATTTATTAGAGCTGCATGTGATTGGCAGGTTGTAAGAGCTCGGCTTGAAATTCTTGAATATGATTGGCCAGAAGCTGTTCATTAATATTCATCAACAGTGTTGTCTGTAATTCAAATCCCAGCTGTTACCCTATGTACATTTTATCATTTAATACAATGTATGATGTATAGTTTATGTTTTACATTAATGGAAGGAGTGTCAGTGTTTTGTAAAAGTTTTCCACCACACAAAAACTCTTTCTGTGATTTTTCCAAGTAACATGTAAATGCTGCATCTTATTACATTCAAGAAAGTGAATTCACAGAGAATTGATGAATAAACTATCCAATGTTCCTGAACATTAAATTCAACTATAAATGGATAGTAAGAACAATATAAGGAAACTTGTACTCCTAATGCACTTCAGGGTGCCCTGTTTTATGTAAATATTCTGTAAAAATTATGTATATATTGTATACTTTGTGGTTATATCAACATGCTTACTGTGTTTTATTCATTACTTGGACCCAAAAGCAGCTTTAGAGAGATAAATAAGCTACAAATAATAAAGGTTAGTGCCTATAAGTGTATCCCTAATGTGCAAGCCAGTGGCAACAGTAGCAAGAAAAAACTCCCTGAGATGGTAAAAGGAAGAACTCTTGAGAGGAACCACACTCCAAAAGGGAAACCCATCTTCATCTGGTGGCACCGAATGTCCATTTATTATAGTTCTATCATTGCTGATGTGTGCTGCACAGTGATAGTCCCAAATTAATGTAGTAGACTGTTTATATCAAACTACAATCCAGACAAATCCTATTGTTCTTGAGTTGTTCAGTAAGTTCATGAATCTTTAGGCTGTTCATGTAAAACTACTCCACAGAGTGCTTTCCAAATACCTCATCTACTGTATCTTTTCCCCAATTAGTTTTAGCATATTTAAGTCATCCTTTGGTTAAAATACCAGTTTATAACATATTCTTACAATCTACTTTATTAGATTATATATGTTAACTAAAATCCATTCAGTGATCTAATTAGCCAATCATGTGATTAGGCAGCAAAAAGCATACAATCATGCAGATACAGACCAAGAGATTCAGTTAATATGTTTACATAAAACAACCAAACTGAACAATAATGATTTCTGTGGCTTTAACCTGCCCGATTTTTGTGATCCTATACCCATGACAGCATCAGATTCGTGTTCTTGGCTGCCAACCTGAACCTGTGTGTTGTTCTGCTCTAGTAGCTCATCCACCTCAGGGTATGATGTGCTGAGCTGCTTCTGAAAGGCTTTTCTGTTCACTACTGTTTTGCTTATTTAAGTTAATATAGTCTTCCTGCCAGATCTTTCTAATTAACAAGGTATTTTAGCCCTAAGACCCCCCCACACACAAGATGTTTTTTGCATAAACTCTAGAAACTGTGACTGTGTGTGAAATTCTCCAGAGACCAGCAGTTTCTGAAATACTCAAATACCCATCTGGCACTAACAACCATGCAACAATAAAAATCACACAGATCACTTTTTTTTTCCATCTAATGTTTAATGTGAACGTTACACGAATGACTTGTCCCTGCATAATATCTTGAATTGGGCTGCTTTCAAATGATTGGCTGATTGCATAACAGCATTGATTGTGCAAATGTATCTAAAAATAAATGGACAACGACTGTATAACTCCAAACTTATTGTAATAGCTTGCTAGCTACTAATTTATGCAGTTTACTAGTTGCTAACTTTCTAGATACTAAGGCAAAATTTGTTAGTTAGATCCAGTGGTGGACAGTGGTGGTTTTACTTTAATTTCATTACATTTCAAAGTCAAATATCATTCTTTTTTTTACTCAACTACATTTTGCGAAATCAGTCGTTTGTTTTTATTTATAAGTGGATAAAAACTGTTTAAGCACGCAGCAACCAATCAGGGTCGAGCGTGTACTCTGTTTAGAACTTGTTTTGATCGCCGCTTTATGTAATGATAATTTAATAGATATCAATCAGTAACTAAATAACTAATTCAATTCTATTAATAAAGTGGTGTGTTAAAGGTTCCCTGGTGGTCTAGTGGTTAGGATTCGGCGCTCTCACCGCCACGGCCCGGGTTTGATTCCCGGTCAGGGAACCAAACCCAGCCATTAGGTTTGCACAAGCCACTTGCACCCAAGCCCGGATAAATAGGAAGGGTTGCGTTAGGAAAAGTATCCAGTGTAAAAACGTGCCAAATCAAACATGCGGATCATGAATACGGATGACCCGCTATGGCGACCCCTAATGGGAGAAACCGAAAGAAAGAAATAGATTGGTGTGTTAAAAATAACAGTCTTTTCACATAAACTGAGTTAAATAATCAAAGAGTCTTGGGACAAAAATGATAATAGGAACACTAAAGCCATAATAAATTATAGTACTTTGGATACTTAAGTACATTTAAAGGCAAATACTTTTGTACTTGTCAAGTGAAAGTTGAAAAGGGAGCATTTTTACCTTTGCTGAAGTAATACCACCTTGTATGTCTCTACTTAAGTTCACGGTTTATGTACTTCGGCCACCCAGGTATGATATCCACAGAACAGTAGTAAAGTTGTGTTCAGTATCAGAAAATAGCTTCTGCTACTCTGACATCCATCAACATGAAAACATGAATTTGATTTATTCTTCTTCAGTAACCGCTTTGAACTGGTCAGGAACATAGAAAGTAAAGCAAGAATACACCACTGACATAATGTCAGTCCATCACAGCGCATTATACACTCACATACACACATTCATACCTAGAGGCATTTTTTTCAAGAAGCCAACCCACCCACAGGGACGGAAGGTAGAGGTTGGAGGAAATCTAGATGGATTCGAATTGTATGAAACAAGAGAAAGTAAGTCAAGCTTAGGATTGAACCTTGGAGTTGGGAATGTACTGGAGGTTGAACATTTTTTTAAAAAGCTGTCTAAATAGACAGGTACCTATAAAAGGATGCTGCTACTAAACACCTACATAAAAATAAAAATAAAAACCCACACAAAAAGTTTATTTGTGCAAGTTTCCAAACACTGTAATATACTTAATATAGCTGGCTGTCCCTGAGTTTTTTTGTTTTTTTTTTCAGCACGATTCGAAGCAGCACTTTCTTTTTGCAAGTCAACCTTCTTCTCCTGGGACTTACATTCCCAATTAGTCTTTATCTGGCTGTGTGCAGGGTAATGCAAAAGCAAAACTGGTTTTCTAGCCCAAGCTGGCAAATGTTGTCATTAGATGCTTCTAAATTGCAAATTGAAGATAAGCAGGATTCACTTTAAAGTAGTGTACGTGCGTTAATACAGTAAACCAGGGCCAGGGTGTTTTAGCTGCAGAGTCATTGGAATGGAGAGAGTTTGCTGTTATCTTTTGCCAGGCAAAATGGAGCTCACTACCCCAGCCCCGCTAATGTCTTTTTCATTTGCACCTTATGGTTTATAACAGTTCAGGCTTATGCTTAATTTAAAATAAATTGTCATTTAAATGAACTTCGTTAAAACGTAAATGCCAAAATGAGCTTTCATGCTAACCAGGTATATTAAGACATAGACAGACATACAGTAGGGTCAAGCAGAAAGCTTCAATACTTTATTTTGCCTTGTGACTTGGGTTATGAATAAATAGTTTTAATACATTATCTATTATATAGTAACAATGTAGACAGGAACTCGGGCATAGCGGTGGACACTCCATATAAAAAAATGTGTAATTGGTAATAAGGTGAAGAAACAAGTCAACAAGGTGGTAACAAGGAGGGTTTTTATGCATAAGCATGTCTTTGCACTTTCTTGATTGTTTTTGGTCCTATTAAGATCTAGATAAGAAAAAAACACTCTAATTTACAGTGCACTTCCCACAACATAGCATTAAATGAATAAAAAGCCTGATGTGTCCTTTTTATAATTTTTCTAACCATTTTTTTAAGAGATGAGTGGAAGCTAAGAGGAATTACGCACATTAACACATGCTGTTATAGGAAAATAATCAGTGTAGTAACATCACACTAACCCAATATTCTTAACATAACTCTTGTATAACAACATGCTCTATTGCGAGGTCCACAACAGAGAACCCTGTTCCTATTAATGCCTATCTGAGGGAATATAAGAGAGTAAATTATCAGGAAGTCTGTCACCTCAGGTTCCTAGAGTCCCAGGACTTCGACTGTAAATGAATAATAATAAATTAAAAAAATACCTTACTTTGGTCCTGAAACAGTTAGTATTTGACACATTGCTACAATAAAAGAAGTCATGAATTTCAAATCGTGCCACAGTGTATTTTAAAATACTGCTTGGTTCCAGAGTAGATGGATGTTCAAACTCTTGCAAACATTATTATTTCTTCAAATCTCTCCCAATGGTGATATTAAAATATGGGATCTGACTTTAGTATAAAGATCTTTTAGACCTTTAAAGAAGCACTGAGAATTTCTGGGAAATACAAATCTTGTCTGTATTTTGTATATACATCTTTTTTTATGGAAACATTCGATTTTTTAGTTTGTTTGTTTAAAATGTGATGTAAAATGTGAAAATGTGTCCCATTTGAAAGTAATAAATAAATAAACCAACTTTTCTGCCTTGATACATCTCACCACTTTCCAGATGTCAGAACAGGACTGTACAAATGGCGGAGGACTGAGAACATAATGGTGAAATCAGCTAGCTGTGCACTTTCTCACATTTATGGGATAAAATTTTACCCCCGACTTCTGGAAGGCTGTGATATGTGCAGGCGTCTGTGCTAGTCTGACAATTAGCTGTCCTTGATTCCCACAATGACACACTTTATCAAATGATTCATTCTTTCATCTTGTGTAAGAGCTTTTGAGACTTGCCATGGATTTACGTCCTATGGAAGCAAATCAGGAATACACCATGAATGGAATGCTAGTGCAAACAAGATTTAGAGGCAATTTCAAAATTCACCACTGGGATATTTTTTGGAGGTGGAAGGAAACCAGATAAACCCTGAGGAAATGCACATAAAAAAATACAAACTCCATTTTATTGACCATATTTTCTCCATTGCTCCTGTATTCCTAATGGACCCCTGAACCACTTACAGAGTGGTCCTTGGATAGTTGATGGTTCTACCATTCGTGAAAGGAATTCCTTCCATTTAAGCTAACCTTTTCACTTTGTAAGTGTCCATGTCCATTTGCAACTCTAAAACCTTTCTTGTGAGGTTTCAAAAGGTCAGCTAAAGCCATCATTATGCAATGGAATGTGGCCACCATGTTGTGTGTGGCCAATCAGGTGAGAATTTTACGAGGTGAAAGACCACCAAATGTTGCATTATTGGCCACCAGCACACAGCCGTAGTAGTAATTGGTAGCCACCAGATGTGACCATTTAAATGTTTAAATATGAAATTAATATCTTCAATTTCCTTCACTTAGCTGATTAACAAAGGTCGACCAAAATAATGCACCGATTATGGCATTTTCTTTTCTTTTAAACCTCATTACTCAGCTGTTTTGGCCTGAGGGGTATATTGTGAATTGATTGCCCGGACTTTAATGTTTCTTGCTGTCTGTTTTCTCTTTTATGTTACTACAAAACTAAAAGAAAAAAGTTAAGCTGCTGGAATGTTTTTCAAAATCACATCAAAGACATATGTAATATAATTCCAGAATGTCATGATCGAAAGTTTTTTAGCTGAGTCTATAAATTTACAATATGGCAAATTTCAGCGCCAAGTCCCATACCTGCTGCGAGCTTCTCTGGCCCTAATAATGATTTCTCAGGGAAATTGTTATACACATAAGTGCTAATGAACTTTTAATATTATATCTGTATCTCAGAGGGTCATAATCATAAAAGGAAATCAGAATATGGAAATCTCTTTCTCTCTCTCTCTCTCTCTCTCTCTCTCTCTCTCTCTCTCTCTATATATATATATATATATATATATATATATATATATATATATATATATATACAGACACACACACAAAGTAGTGCCTGTCCACCTTCAAAAATAATTACATCACACTGAGCAATGGACCACCTTCTAGTAATATAGGCACTACTATTAGATTGCTAATTTAAAATTAGTTCTGGATTACAGCTTCTTTATGTTATTAAACTCATAAATCAAAGCTGTGCCTATGGAAAAAGGAAAATGCACCCAGGCAAAGTGCTGAAAAAGTGTTCCTGAGACCTGTACGTCTGGATTTACTTAAAGTATAGAGATCAAGATACGTTTTAAAATTTATTCCATGATGCTTATTTAATGTTGTCATCACATGCGTGACAAAGTCCATCATAATGTAGTGGAACTCTACGAGAATCTGTGGGTCAATTTGAACAAACAGAACGAATCTTTCCACGTCTTGGACGTAATCCCCCACAATGGCAGCATCAAAATAAGCATTACTATCATTCACCGAGATCTTTTTTAGGTAGATGCATGGTTATGCTATATTTTTTGTACAAATTTAATATTTCAACAATTTGAATGATGCACACACAATGTTTAAGGTTTGGCATATTTGATTTGTAGCTACATTAATAGCTTATTGCTTTTTAATGATACAGTCTGTCTAGGGTTAATTTCTAAAAAAAAAAAAACCCAGGTCTTTCAGGAACAGTTGTATTTACAGAGATTATGCACAGCAAGCCAATTTAACTAATTTTCATATAGGTTCATTCATTATCTTATTTAGATTCATGACATTAAGTCAAACTCATTTATAGTTCCTGTCTGTAACACAAAAAATTGAAATATTCAAAGGGGGTACTTATGCAAAGTGCTGTATAGTTTAGCATAATATCAACTGCATATATAAATAGCTTTATGGTTTTCATTGCATTCCCATACAGTAGAACACACTTTTACCTGCAAATAATTATAACACTGATTATCTCTTCATCATGGCACCTTTTACTGGGTGAAATATTTTAGGCCACAAGGCAAACATTTTGTCCTCAAAGTCGATGTGTTAGAAGCAGGAAAAATGGGCAAGTGTAAGGATTTGAGCGAGTTTGACAAGGGCCAAATTGTGATGTCTAGACAACTGGATTAGAACATCTCCAAAACTGCAGCTCTTGTGGAATGTTTCTGGTCTGCAGTGGTCAGTATCTAATCAAAGTGGTTCAAGGAAGGAACAGTGGTGAACTGGTGACAGGGTCATGAGCGGCCGAGGATCATTGATGTTCGTGGAGAGAGAAGACTGGCCCGTGTGGTCCGATCCAACAGATGGGCTCCTTTAGCTCAAATTGCTGAAGAAGTTAATGCTGTTAATGCTTGAAGTGTCAGGACTGTTTGGCTGCAAAAAAGGGGAATAACATAATATATTTAGGTGGTCATAATATTATGGCTGATTGGTGTATGTAGTGAACAACTAGTCAGCCATCTTTAATGACACGATCACTGTATTTCACAGGTGATGCTTTGGTGTCACCTGGTTATACCATGCATGTATGGCAAGACATAGATGACATTAAAGACTAAAATAGTTATTTTATATTATGTTTAATAAACATTTTCTATATTATCAATAATAATGGTCTTTTTATATGCTTGTATTATGCTTTCAGCTATAAAAAAATTCTCTTTATACTAGTGGGTAATGCCCAAACACTTCTTATAAGAATAACATTTTAAACATCACTAGTAACAATACTGGGAATAAGCCAACCGAGCTCTTACAGCAAACAGCTCAGTCTGATTGTAAAATCTTGACAAATGAAAGAAAGTGTAAGAGACTCCATTCTCTCTGACAATAGGCAAAGTGAGACTTGATGGAGCCCCATACACTCGCTGACTTCTGATGCTCACATTAAAAGGGTGGGTTGGTTTCCTGCATTTCATTTCCCCAGCTTTCTCTAAAGCCTTAATTAGAACTGACTGTCATTAATTGTTTGGTTGATATGAATGGCAAGGGAATGCTTGATTCATGATTGGGAGGTGACAATTTGAGGGCTGCTGAGAGATTATAAGGGGGTAATTACGGGTAGAGGGGGTGGTGGGATGTGGTTGAGAGCCCACTACCAAAGGAAAGTAATGATGCAAACATCTAAGGACCACTTAAAAAAAGAAGAAGATATTCCTACTGCATAGCTCCTCTGATTATAATAGCTTCCCTCAAGCATAATGCAAGAAATGGCGAGCACAGCAGGCTCTATAACATCTATTTTGTGTCAAAAGGAAAAAGAAACTAAAGACAAGCTTTTGCCAAACAAACCAGCACCCTTGCCCTTAAAAACACAATGATGAAGAATGAAGCTTAATATCACAGCAATGTCTGAAACGTTTTGGGAGTTTGGGAAGATTGTGTATGACATTGTTTCTGAAACCTGACCTTTTTTTTAATAAATATCATCATCCCCAAAGTTAAAATAGAGACCCTGAAAGAACTAAAGCGCATTGAGATAAGAGAAAAATTCTCTTTTATCTGGGGGAGAAAAAAAATCCTTTCCCAATGACAGGTCAGGACATGTTCGACAGAACGGAATGTAGTCACAGCTTCTTTGTTCATGCATATCCATCCCTTTTACTCAGAAATTTTGCCAAGCTACTAGGCAGGAACCTTCAGAACCTGGCCTGAAGTAATAAATGCAAAAAGAATAGCTTGACTTGGGAAACCAGATGGGAACCATTTCCCAAGAAAAGACCTAGCAATCACATGAACAGAAAGCAATTAGACCTAAAGAGCACCTATTGTTTTGTGGATTATCTAAGCAGCGACATGCATTCGTCATGCTATAAGATTCTCTGTATTTCCACATTAGCACCAATTACTAAAGCTCACTGGATTGATGAGACATGTGTGATAGGTAAAGAAAAAAACGACAATTTCTGAAGTGGATTATTTTTCTGGAACTGCACAAAGAATTATATTGCTTTCAAATCACAATGACTAGTGACGCTTTTAAAAAATATAGCTATGTTTAATGTTGTGGAATGTCCTTGAAACAAGTACCTGTTATTACATGCATTAAAACAGCTATAAACAGCTATTCCTCAACTGGTCTCTTTTTTTCCTGTAAACGTGGCAGAGAATTTACTGAGTGTCGATATGGTCTGACACTGAAGACTCCTTCCATTGATATTGAAAAATATCTCATTAGAAAACTTCTTAGATAATGCAGTTTGCCCACTATATAAGTTTGTGTGGATAAGTGGTTACTATAGAAACAATAATGAATCATATTAAGGAATATAATATCATCTTCTTACTCATGTTGGTTGGTGTCAGAGCTGTGACTCAATGTTCAACAGTGCAGCTGAATATTAAAAAATAAATAAAAGAAAGTATCAGAGTGAGTTCATCTTCTGAAACATGCTATGTAGTATAACATAAGATGCTAAGACGGATTAGGATCGTCTAGAAGAAACATTATGGAGTGAGATGAGCAGATCAGGCCTCTGTTTTAATCCCCTTCGTTCAGTTCTGCAGGATGATTCGCTGAGAATCCACTAGCGCACCTCATCCGAGACAATCTCTCGGAAGCCAAATCCCATATTACCATTGTTATTCATGTTCAATGAAAAGCTGACTATGCTTCTGTTTGATGTTCTTCATGGATGCTGCACGGCTCTTCTTGGATAATGAGGACAAGCTGAAACATCCAGCTACAGGCACAGTCCATTTAGTCCATTAAATCACAAGAGAGCCAATGTTCTCTGCAGCCCAACTCCCCCCGCACACACATACACACACACACACACACACACACACACACACACACACACACACACACACACGAGAGACACAAGACCTACACACTATCCACAGAAGGTGTAACCAACCTTACCAGAAATAGAACAGATGGCGTGTCACAAAATGCACAACGAAAGGAGAATCCAGGTTTTTTTTCTCCCTTTTAAGGGAAATTTGCTAATGTTTTATTTTTAAGACTGGAGCGAATACGTGAAATAATCCTCAACCATCTTTTATCATTATATAGATGTTTAATCTCAGCATATAGAATCTTGAATCATTATTTTAAAATTCATTGCTTCTACATCTATCAAAAGGTGGACCATAGACCAAGTTAGTGTTTAAGGCTCTGGGTTACTGATTAGAAGGTTGGGGGTGCAAGCCCTAGTATAGCCAAGCTGCCACTCTTGGGGCCTTTAAGCAAGATTCTTTACCCTCTGTGCTCCAGGGGCACTTTAACATGGCTGATCCTGCACTTTGACCTTAGCTTCCTTCATTACTTGGAAATACACAGACTAGGCATAATATTATGACATTATAACATTATGAATTAGTGAATAACACTGATTATCTTTTCATTAGGGAATCTGTTAGTGGGTGAGATATATTAGGCTGCAAGTGAATAGTTTGTCCTTAAAGTTGATGTGTTAGAAGCAAGAAAAATGGGCAAGCGTAAGGATTTGAGGGAGTTTAACAAGGACCAAATTGTGATGTCTAGACGACTGGGTCAGAGGATCTCCAAATCTGCAGCTCTTGTGGGTCTGCAGTGGTCAGTATCTCTCAAAGGTGGTCCAAAGAAGTGAATTCTGGCCCATGTGGTCTGATTCATCAAATTGTTAAGTTAAAAAGTTAATGCTGTTAATGCTCAACAGGTCAGGACTGTTTTGGCAACAACACAATATTAGGCAGTAGGTAATAATGTTATGCCTGATCAGTGGCCATAAGGTCATGCCTGATTGGTGCAATTTTCATGTGTGTTCAATAATGTATTCTAAAATAAAAATTAAACAAATGTTATTAGTTAAAAAAAGAAAAAATATATTATCTGCTCAGAGCAATGGTTCTAGAAGTTCTAAAAGTTGTAACATGAAGCCCGCTCTAAAACAAAACACAGGGTACTTCTATGGAATTGTCAAACTCTCAATGGTTAACTATTAACAGTGGTCACAACTCAAGTGAAAGCTTACTTGAACACCACTAGTTTATACAGAATCAGTGCAAAATAGCATTACTAGATCAATTATTTACAAACCACAAATAGTACATAGTCAATTTGAAAGCTCTGATGGAGGAAAAAAGAACATTAAACACAACATAGCTTAGGAACCAGGCTTCATGAAAAAGTTTTCCATTTTGGGTGGAGCTCCCAAGAAGATTCAGGTCCCATCCTGATCTTGAGACCAGGTAAGCTGCCCTCACGCTCCCGAGTCCTCCAGGATCTTAGAGCTTAATCAGGTGTACATGGGCTGCCTGCTAGGATTACTCCACCTTGGGTGCCCATTGTTCCCATCTGGAAGCCTCGGATTGCAAAGTTTTCTAGCTGAAGCTGTGGATTGTTTAGAGCTATCAGAGGGGTGGAACGCATTGCATTCCACCTACGCTGCCACTTCTTGCGTGCCTCGCAGACTCCTACGCATATATAAACACACACACATAGACACACACTCCCACACTGCCCATTACTCTAGTGAGGAAAACAGCTTCATCAGAATTCTCCCCCATCGCCTGGCCCCGAGAGCCTCTCGGTTAGGCTGGGATTGGACAAGGTTCATTACCCCTCTTTGATGTGTTTCTTCTTTCAATTTTACAACTCTGCACCTTTTCCCTAGTCAGGATCAACCCTTAGTACAGATAAAGACCAACACTTCACACAGCTGTTGTAAGAAAAAAAGCTGCTTTCACCCCAGGCCTCAGTTTTATTTTAACCAAACTAGAAAGATCACTTGAATGCAGGTGACTCCTTTTGCTTATGCTCTCAAATCCATGGTCAGTGATGCAGTAACTTTCCACATTTCTAGAAATGGTCAGATTTTCCACATGAAAGACAACATACTTTAACTACATTCAAATCACATTCATTTATTATCTGCAAGTGAAGATCCGAAAAAAAGGGCCAATCAGATAATGTTTTTATTGCAGTGCATTAAATACACTCGTTGCTCATCAGTGTTGCTGGGGTATAGACCATCAACATCGAAAAGAACATTAATGTCCAAGTAATGAATGGTTCACCAAAAGTAATAAACCTGAAAAAGAATTGGGTCAAGATTCGAATTCAACTGAAGAAATTCAAGACCAGATATTTTGAATGATCAGCATTTTACTTCCAGGTTAACACAATAACCAGATGTTTACTAAGACATAACAACTTTCAGGGTTTCTCAAGAAGTCAGAGTAAATGTTTACTATAAATGTTTGGCCCAGAAATCCAAATTTATACGTATTTCAAAGTTATATATATATATATATATATATATATATATATATATATATATATATATATATATATATATATATAAAATAACAATTATATAAATACAGTTTATATTTTTTATTATTTTTCCTTTATTAGTCTTATCTTCAACCAATTTTTTGCTCTTTAGTATGCCTATGATCTACTCCCAGGAATTGATCCACAGTTGTTGCTTGTTTGGAGGAAACATGGTTCATTGGTGCATGTGCGTGCTCCTGCCCACAATTCCCTTATTAACTCTTCCCTTGGTTGTTAGATAATTATGAGTTTTGCAAAATCATGGAATTTGTGCAACTTCGTTATATCAATAAGGGACTTTCTTGAAAAAAGCGTTTAACTTGAGAGTGTTCAATGGCAGAATGTCTTCTTAACTTGGAGCATGAAGCATGTCAGGCATTGTCTGTTAATTACAAGGTGGTATCAAAACATTTCAAGGCTAATGTTGCTACTGGTGCTACGTATCTGACCACGTCTGCGATTTCATCAAGGACAGCAAGTCAGAACAAAGAGCAAACGTAAAATTCTGCGTGAAACTAGCCACAGACGTACACATGACATATGGCGATGCTGCAATGAGTCATTTGAGGTGCTTTCAAGAGCAGAGGAACATCACTGGAAGACAACGAGAGATCAGAAAAAGACCTTTAATGGGCTCAACCTCCAAAAATTATGAAACAATTTGAAAACTTGTGCATGTTGATCGCCAGACAACAATCCACATGATCTCACTTCTGCACCCGCCCTACTCGCCAGATTTGTCTCCTGTGGACTTTGCCCTCTTTTCAAAAAAATGAAGATCCAGATTAAAGGTGTCATTTTGACACCATTGCAGATATCCAGCACGAATTGCAGAAGGTGTTTGAGACGCTTTAAAAAGAAGCCTTCCAGGACATATTCTAGAAGTGGCAGGAACTCTGGGAGCGCTGTACTGCTGTGCAAGGGGTCTCTTTTAAACGTGATAGTGTGTAAACAGATAAATAAAGTACTTTATTTTAAGCACCTAGTTTCAAGGCTTTTTGATACCACCTTGATTTGAACTATCTTTGTCTTTTTAGCTATAAGCTAACCATGCAGACAGGTCCGTTACCTCCTGGTGATGCACTGTGCAGCTCTCCAGCTCCATGAGCCAAAATGCCTTCACCTTGATTCAGCAGTTAACAGTTAGAGACGCCAAATTATCCAGATCTACTTAGAATGATCTCATTCATACAACTGAACAGTTGCTCAAAGGGCCCAGCATTGCCAGCTTAGTATTTCACAACTTTCTGATCAGAAGTCCATATTAAACACTGAGCTACTCCTTCCCCACAGGAATCTATGCAATGAAAACATTTAATTGTCTAACAAACAGCCTATTTTCAAATTTTTTGCTTAGAGTTCGTGGGATGTGCCATATCTGAAATGTTTTAATCGATTAAATGCATGACTTTCTGTTTAAAAAAAAAAAGGAGTCATTGTAAGAAATCAAATCAGATCTTAAGCCAATCCATGGGGTCTTTTAATAAGTGCGTTACGATGTACGATGCAGTTAAATGGTAACTCCACCACAAGAATGTCAAGTTTTGATCTCGAGCAAAAATGTCAAAGCCAATATCTGGCCTCTCCCCTAACAAGGCTGAAATGTTTGGGTTAAGAATGGAAAGGAAGATGAATATGAGACTGGGCTTTGAAGGTTGCCTTTTAATTTCGCAGGTCTTGCCTCAACCATCTCCCTTTTGCACGCGGGAGGACGAGATGTGGCCTGATGAGGTCACATCCACCGCCGTTGCCTCAGCAACGTCTAATTGCTTTGCCCTGTTTTGTTTATCTCTCTTTCCTCCTCCTCTTTTCTTCCATGGCTCAGATACATTCAATCTAATTTCAGTGTGTCCACTAATCCTTTTGTAAGGCCCATAATCATGTGGTTTCATTTGCTGCATCAGTACATCATGAAGTGGGGAATAGTTTAATGCAGAAAAACCACTTACTCTTTAATGTCATCTTTAGTACTCAGCTTTTTCCCCCTTTTTTTCTTTTATTTTTCTAACATCACCCCACCTCTTCAGTGGAAAATAAGGTCTTAGTTGAGCAAAATGTAGTTTTACTGGTCTGTTTAACCCACTAGTAAGCAAGCAATAGGGGAAACAGAGAAATAGGGGCTATAAATTTATATATTTATATACAAACAGCCAAGAACAAAACTGACAATATCCCTAGGATAGGGTTGGAAGCAAGTACCTTGGAACTGCAAGGCGCGTGTTTAATATGCATTCATTTGAAATGTTAGGAAATGCCATTTTTCGCTAAGTGAATCCAAGTTTTTTTTCAATCAGAGTGGTCGGAATGCATGTGGGCTCACTCGAGAATTGCTGCAGAAAAACTCAAGACTGCATTGACTACGGCCTTTTGTTTGCCAAGGGTAACAGAGGACATAGCAGACATGCGAGCGTGGCTTTAGATTTCATTTCGCTATGAAATGAACTTTGTCCGTGTCCTTTACAGCACCCATGCCTCTTTGGTGCCAAGAGGAGGTTTACAAGTATGCCAGCCTCAGAGGAATGCATGAGAACAAGCGAAGGGAGGCTCCCTCACCACCCCTCCCCCGACAATGCTCCCTGTGAGAAAACAATAACGCAGCTGCCTTGGCACTTTTTACCAAAGTCACAATGAGATCTTATAAATGAGCAAAGACTTCACCTAAATATGAAAAGGTATGAAAAGTTAAAGGATAAAGCAAAGGTTTTTTTTGCTTTTAAAAAATCTAAGGAGGATTAGTGAGAACGGCATGCGTTATTCTTATCAACTTAACTCCCAGGAAGTTTCTTCAAAATCAATTCGAAAGATGATTGAAAGGTCAATCAGGTAAAATATTTTAGTAGGCGTGCTCTAGTGAATAGACGCACAAAGCAGGCATTCTTAATGATCTTATAGCGGGAACCTAGCATTATTATTGTGAAGAGCAACAGATCTTCAACTATCAATGCCCTTTATGTAATTGAGCTGTGTCCATTTGGAACAAGCCATAGATGCAATCACAATATGGCATGCTGTAAATAGAAACAAATAAAAGAATCGAATAGGACCATTTGATTCCAAAATGCAATAAATAAATATTAGACTACCAATTAATTAGCAGTGTATGAATGAATACACTAGTTCTTTTTTTTTTTTTTTTGCAAAGAAGACATTGGAGAAGACAGCATCTTATTTGGAGACTATAAAGAGCTTAAATTGAATTGTAAGCACAGCAGATGATTACTCTGTGGGAGTGTAACTTATCTCTGAATACAAGTAACTTTTCCCATAGGCTCAAGTGGACAACTTAGAAGGACAGTGAGTGTTTACATTTATGGCATTTGGTAGACGCCCTTATTTAAAGTGACTTACCGTTATCTCAGTTTTACATCTGAGTAATTGAGGCTTGAGGGCCTTGCTCAAGGGCCCAGCAGTGGCAGCTTGGTGGAGCTGGGATTTGAACCTATGACCTTCCAACCAGTAGTCCAACATCTTATCCACTGAGTTACCACTTCCAGCCAGTGTTCATTATTAATTATATTCCAACACACGTGTTACCATTTCTGACCAGACTTTCAATATATAATTCAATACAATTAAAAACCAGTAAGATTTCAATATAAAATCTGTCCTTTATTGACATTTATGGTGGTCATGTAGTAAATGAGTACATGTAAGTACATAAAATGTATTTTTATTACTGCCTCTATAGAGCATTATCAGTCCATCTGATGCTTGTTTCAACAAGACCCAAAAGCCACATAGCTGAATTCTAAAGTATGAAATGACTCGATGACATCAGCCATTGCTTACCCAATTCAATCAATTCAGTGCAGTGCTGCACAGCTGCTTTGTTCTAACACGCTAACAGCTGAGGGGGAAGTTTGAGGAATATAATGCTCGTCTGCTGGCTGTGTTAAGCGTCACAAGTTGGCTGAGAGATTTATAGTCCTCCGGATTTGTGTAAGGGGCCAGGAATGTGTTCCAATTTCAGCTTCTTCAATCAGACCTACCTAATGTAATAGCCTCATCTCCCCTGGATGCACACTGGTCCCTCCACCACCACCACCACCACCACCACACACCCCCATCTCCTACAGCATGCCCACACACACACACACATTTCCAGGCAGATCAGTAGGAGCCAGTTCAACAGAGCGCAGGTGTCCGTTCAGCCATTTCTATCAATTTCAGCCACTGCATCGCCAAGTGGGTGCTGGATGAAATCGGGGGCACAGCGGTGACTCCCATAAACATTTTACAAGGATGATTACTTACTGGTTAAACTGGAGAAACCGACAGCCCACAACCCACATCTCCTCCCTCCAATCCCCCGTCTCAAATCAGCAGCCTCTGTTTTGCCTCTGTAATGTGTTCATTAGTGGTTTATAGTGTTTTGTGCTCCAGATTGTATGCAAATGCAGAAGCTTTAACTTTTGGCTAGTCTCATTTTAAACCGTGAGCTGCAGATGCCAAATTTGGCTTTACATTCTGGAGTGACAGTTTTATCTCTTTATTTTCTATCAAATTGTTTTATTTGATTTTTTTATACTTTAGCCAAAGATATCAATCTAGCAATCAATCTAACCTGGTCAGGATTGAACCAGATGTGGCTGAGTGTAAAACACTGAGACCACATTGAAAATTGATATATTAGGGCTGTCAATCGATTCAAATATTTAATCGCGATCAATCGTATGATAATATTAAATTAACACTTTTAAAATTTTTAATACTCTAATCAACATGGACAAATATGGATGCTTTATGCAAATGTATGTTTAATATTATTAAAACCAAAGTCATCATAGAGCATGAAAACTGAATATTCTGGTAAATGTTTTAAAGTAAAGATGTTGTTTTAAATTATGTAAATCATCAGGACACCTAAGAAAACATTTGTTATGTTTGCACACGGACGGTTTTAATTGCCGGATGTGCGCATCGTGGGGGATTTTGGTGCTGAGACTTGGTGCATCAGTAAAACAAATGTTTAGTGATTAAAAATTATCTTTCGGTGGAGTTATTTTTTTTTTTCGAGTAAAGAAAAGGATGTCATGAATAAATGTGTGTTGCGTTGTAGGTTTTAATTTCACCTCTTTTACATGAATGTATTTATATTTGTAAGAAAATGGTCAAACAGAAATGTGCGCTGCATTAATCGCACGTTAATAAAATTACTGTCGTTGAAATTACTTTGCATGAACGCGTTATTAACACATTTTTTGGATAGCCCTAATATAAATAAACCTTTTTGTAATAAACCAAACCTTTTTAAAACAATGTTTTAGTCATTTATTTCTAATTATCTTTTAAAATGTGTAATATGTATGGAGCATGTTAACAACTTTGCACAAAAGGTTCGATTGGCCTCATGTCTAATCTCTTCTATGGATTTGGTTGGAAACAGATCAAAAGATTAAGAAAAAAAGGTTGAAGATTCCAAGCCAAAATTACAGCAAAAATGAGAAGTACCAAATACTAAAAAACTCAGAAATTCCGATAGTCAGACTTTTCAGTAATATATATCTCAATATATAAATCAACAGAAGCATTTCACTCTTTGGCTCCGACCATTGTAGGTGCATCTGGTGTTGCATGTGCTTCAGTACAAGAGATTAGACATGAGGCGTATCAAATCTTTTGTGCAAAGCAGTTAACATTCTCTATATCACAAATTTGCTATTTAATAAATAATTAGAAATAAATAGGACAACTTACTTTCTTTCTAAAATATTCTGTTTAATGTATTACTTAGATTGAAAAAGCTTTTAATTTTACTTCTTTTATATAAACGTATTCATATTTGTAATAAAAAAATGGTGAAACACATATACATATACATATACATATACATATAAAGTATTTTATGTGGATATAATGCGGACCAAATATTTATTCTGAATACGCAAACTTTTATACTGAATTATCTACTGTAATAGATAATTGTTTAGGTATATACAGTATGTAATGAAGAGGATAGGGATTCAAATGTTTTTATTTGATATTGCAACAACCTTCACTCTTTTGGGAAGATGTTCCACTAGATTTTGGAGTGTGCTTGTGTGAATTTTGCTCATTCAGCCACAAGGGCATTAGATACATACATACTGATGTTGAGTGAGGTGACCTAGGGTGCAATCATTCTAATTTATCTCATATGTGTTCAGTAGGGTTGAGGGTTGACCCTCATGACCTTCCACTCTAACCAATGCAGAACATGGAACTGGCTTTGTGCATTGGGGCACTGTCATGCTAGAACAGGTTTGGGTCTCCTAGTTTAAGTGAAGAGAAAATGTAATGCCACTGCATCCAAATAAATGCTTTAAAATTCAACCTCCAACTTCGTGTTATTTGAAATATTTTTTACACAATAGTAATAGCTTAGACCTAAAATGTTAAGCATTTTACAGCTGGAATGCCCTTACACCATATTTTAATTTTTTCTTACTAACTTCAAATAGTGCATAAAGTAATATGTGCATTCAAAATGAATCATGAATGAATGAAAATGAATTATCCTGCCATGTTTGATTCCTAAAACTATCTAAATATTCAGTTTTCATAGACTGCGTATACATTTGCCACCTCATAGTGCGAAAAATAGACATTTATTATCACATAAGCCAGGTTTTTTTTAATCTGATATTCATATGATTTTATTTCCTAGCCATTTCTATTTTTTTGGCTTAACTATGATCTGTTCAGTCCAAGTCATAAAGCCTTAAAAAATGAAAAGCTGATAAATATGTAATTACAGCGAGGAGCAGGCTCAGTTTGCCTATTATAAAACCTCATTGGTACCTATGAGAAATAATAAATCAAAAGAGAAATAATAAACTGCCACAGACAGTTCAGCAGGACCTGGTGGCTCTATATCTGGAAAGAAGGAGAGCGAGAGAGAGAGAGAGAGAGAGAGAGAGAGAGAGAGAGAGAGTGTCCTCTGGGACTGGGTTGAGGTTGAATGTGTCACAGACAGTAGGTGACATTAAATTTATGATGCAGCAATGCTCCCGGCTCACAGCTCCCTGACAGGTGAGCTGAAATTATGAATGAGCTGTGCATGGTGATAACACTGCAAGTATGTGGAGACTGGATTTAAAAAAAAAATTATAGTGAATTAGTGAATTATTTATAGCACAGGAAAAGAAGGAAGAGAGGTGGCTTCGCAAGTCTGAGTCACCTTTAACCCGAAATACTGCACATACATGAGTAGGACTAGGGACATCTATCTGGAGCCATTTAAATGTTCTTCAATGTTAATAGTGACCTTTATTTAAGACTTTAAAGAAGAACTGGCTACCTGTTATTGTGGGAGGGGAAATCACATACATTATGCATACAGTTATACATAAAAAAAAATTACAAGTACATTTCACTGTTATGCCTGGCTGATCAGTGATCATCTGAATATTATATGATAATGATCAAAACCATAAAGATATATGAATGTGCATTTGGCACCTTTTTTTTGTGTTTGTCTTCTTGTTATTTCACTTCCACAGTAACTGAATCCTACAGTACCTCAATGCCATTAGTTATAGAGTAGCATGGCCTGTGAATTGTGGTATCTGGTAGTTTCTCAGAAATGTGCAAGTCTGTTTCTGGTAACAGTATAATATCTTTAATAATTTCATGAGCTCTATTTTGCCAAATATATACCTCCATGATCATGATCAAGATGTTACTTACTTGGGTGATTTTTTTTTCAGGCATCCTATCAGATCCCAGTTTTAATGAAGATGTGCTATCAAGCAAACAAGCAATCAAGCAAGCGAAAGAAAGAAAGAAAGAAAGAAAAGAAAGAAAGAAAGAAAGAAAGAAAGAAAGAAAGAAAGAAAGAAAGAAAGAAAGAAAGAAAGAAAGATTGCAAAAAAAAAGAGAAACACCATGAGTAAAAAACACTGTCATTTTATATTTCAATGCAATCAGCAAAACCTTACATTTATCCCTCATGTATGAAAGAAGTGACTTTTTATTCTATAAAACTGACGTCAGCATTGCAAAAAAAATGACCAAACTCATAAGAATAACAACAATATGGCACCAACATCTTTGTCAGTTTCAATAAAAGCATTTCTAATATATTATCAGTGATTAATTCAATATGGGCATGCAAAATTTTATGTTTGTGTTTTTTGTTTTTGTGTTTTTGGTCTTCAAGATACAGTATATGAATTCAGAACCTTTATCAATTCAATGCACTGATTAAAATTCATTCTTTGGAGTTTTGTAACTTGAAACCTTTTTGTTGTTAATATCGTGCTCTGCACAATAGAATGTGTATTGAATGTCTGGAATTTTGAAGCTCTGTACAATCACAAGATTGATAGAACAAGAAAATAAAAATAAATAAAAGCCTGGATATACCTGTATCCAACTAGTCTGCTGAGTGAGCATGCGGTTACGGTTAGACCCAAGTTGCCGTTAATTAGTGTTCTTCTTCTATGTGTCTGGTTAAGGTACATGTTACCATCATTACATAATATGGAAAACCATTTTTTTATTGATAAATTAAAACTTTACATAGCTTTTCACTAAACAAATGACTACTCATACTATCACAACCAGACCACTTGAAACACAGTTAAAAAACAATCCAAAAGACACTTTTTGACACACTTAGCACTGTTTCGTTTTGAAGTAGTCACCTACAGCAGTCAATTTTCCACTTTGTTGAACTGAAGCTTTTTTGGGGGGAGTGATTAGTTCTAGTAGCAAGTTGTACATTTATATCAGCTTGGCTAACACTAGCGAACCCGAAGTGTGGCGTCTGCCAGAGATTTAATTAAACCTGCATATTTCTACATAAGAAAGCTACTCGTGTCACATTGAATCGTAGTGAAACTGCATACAAAATAGTCTATAGGCGTCTTTGATCTCTGAACAGCTTTAAGGCTTCTTAAAATAAAAAATAAAAAAGTGAAGTTCAGTATTAAGATGTAAAGCCTGGTTATGATGAATTGCTATTTTGTTATACTAGTATTATATATTTCATACTAGTATTTGTATACTTTTTAGTACTTTAAATATATATTATTTTTTACATTTGTAAAAATTTTTTTTTTACAAATTGCACAAATTGTAAATGTTTACTAGCATGATGATCATTCAGTCTAAAATTTATGTCTGTTACTCGTGTTATTTTCTTGCTTTTTACTATTATTTTTAGCACTTTGACCAACCAAGGTTGATTTTAAATGTGCTTTATAAATAAAAATTGATTTGATTTAGTTATGTTAAATGTTAGCCAACAAAAGCTAACATGCTGTCAGGGTGGCGATCACGAAGCAGAAGCGGAAGTAGCTCAATCATTGTTTATTAGTCTTTTCACAATAAGCACATACATAAGCCTTTACGTGAAGCGTGAATAAGCCCCGAACGCGGGTATAATAACCAAACGAAAAGTAAACTCCAACACAAAAGAGTAATCCACAGGGAAACAGTAATCCTAGGAGACGGAGTTCGGAGGCGGAACCAGCAGGGAATGCTGGCTGTCGAGGATCCACGAGATCACCAGCATGACCTTTAAGAACCGACAGCCTGTGACTCAAGAACGTGAGTTTATATAGTCATATCGTTAACGAGTCACAGGTGTCGGGAATCAAAGCCGGCAGTGGCAGAGAGAAGGCAGCGTAACAGCTATCGAGGGGGGCGTGGCAGGTGGATACCTGACACATGCTAAAAAACAACAGCTATATTCATAATACCTAAACATACTTGTTAACTTGTACAGTAATAATACGGTGTATTTGTAGACTAATAGTAAGCTGTCACTGGGATCAACACCAGTTTTATTGCTTATATCTGAAATTATACCATAAATAGAATTGCTAGCACAATTTTAATTTTGAAGTTTAAAAAAAGTTTGATAAATGTAATAAACTTATCGAACAACCGCTTTATTCTTAAATTTTAGCTAGCATAAAACTACTTCTGTTCATCCCAACTAGCTGAACGGTAATAGATGTCTGTCACAGTACAAACCAAAATGTATGTAGAAGCTAATTGGTAACAGACATGGATCTATTGTTAACTTATTATTTTAATGACTGCTTTATTCATAATCACTTGAAGGAAAGCTAACATATTAGTGGGTAGTACAAACTAGCTGCACCAACTGCTAGCCCTCACACACACTCTTCTGTTGTCTGAAAAAAGACTCAAATCCAGGCTGTGGAACAGTTTCTTTCCTCAATTAGTTTGACTGCTCAATACAAAGGGACTGAAATGACACACTAATAAATAAACAAACTCAAAATTCCTTTTTGTACAAATTACTGTATATTCAGAATTTGCATGTACAGTGTTTGTTATTATATGGACAATTTATTTGCATTTACACAAATCTACTGTAATGTCTTACGTTGTTTTCGCACTATGTCACAGACGAACACAATCCAGTATGTAGTGTCCTAGGCAGTTTTGTATATCTGTGTCTTTTTTATAATTATTTATTTATGTTGTCTTATATAGCAACTTGGTCCTGGGAAACCATTGTTGTTTATAGTTGGAACGACAATAAAAGCCTACTTTACCTGACTTGCGGCATGTTGAGATGTCAAAAGCAATGAAAATAGCAGCTTTATTTCTAATCCCATAATTGGTAGCTAGCATGACGATAATTCTTAGAATACAAACCAGCCGAATGCTAATAATAATTAGCTGTCACTCTGCTTACAGACAGCAGGTTTCTTCCTAATCTCTTTAATGATAGCAACATGATTAAAAACTAACAGTGCAAGCTAGCTGTCGCCATCCTTAAAAAAACACTTTATTTGTTATATCTTAAATCCTAGCTAGCATAATCCTAATTTTGATTATTTGAACTAGCTGAATGGTGAAAGCTGTCTGTCACAATGCAAAAGAAAACAGCAGCACTGGTTATAGAAATGGGTAAATGATCAGACTTCAATTTGCAATTCAGTGTAAATCAACACTTCAAGTCGAATAGACAGTAAAGATTTCATAATCTTTTTTATAATTACAGCAAGTAAAAATCTACATGTGATGACCAACCGACGCAAGGAAAATACAGATCTTTCGAGTATGTGGGAAGTGAGCAGCAGAACCAAAGTAAAGTACAAAAATTCTAAATTTAGACTTAAGTACAGTAACATTCTACATTATGATGTCTCACTTCTGCTTACACATGACAATATATATATTTCCTGAAGAACTACGCCTCACAATTGATGGTTTGCTCTGATCTGAAATACTGTGCTTCCACTTGTCTTAGTGTTGTTATCCATTTTCTAATATATGCAGCTGGCTGTGAAAAAAAAAATCCACACCATCTGCTTTTTAATTCTGCAGCTTGCACAAATCTGAGAAAAACTGAGCTCTCTTCTGATAAAATAACAATCATTACATAATGCTTGAATGGATGTGCACTGTTCGAGAAAGCCAAAACAAAGATGTCGAAGCTAATCTGGTAGAAGGTATTTGTCGAGTTTGGTGGATCGCCATGCCTGCAGAACTGAGCAAGGAAAGGCACTTTCTCGTCTTATGCATATATTCATGGAAACAGTAGTTTATCTATCCACAGGCCACGGGCGTACGCGTTTGTGGAAGAAGCATCTGCAAACATATGTATGCATGATACATCCAAGAAAACAGTACCTTCAATCTATCAGTCAATTCTGTAAAAGCCCACACATGTCCAACACATCATGACACAGTCAGTAGGCTAGAGAAACTAATACAAGGTCACAAGTTTATTATTTTTGTACAACAAAGTTCCCTAGTGTGCTAGTTAAACTTTCACAAGCGAAAGAGCAGCCTAAAAAGAAGATTATACAACAGTTAGTTCCGGTCTACTCATCTTTATTGGTCAAGCAGCATCCCAAGAGTGACTATAGATTTAGTATAATCATCTGTGTTCGCCATGTAAAATTTCACTTCCTCATCCAAAGCCATTACTGTAATAGTGTTAGCAACATTATAATACAAATTAGCTGCATACAGTTAGCCAGCTGTCACCCTCTAACAAACAACAGCTTTTTTCCTTATCTCTCATTAGATAGCTAGCATGGAAAAAAAAAACCCTTCAAAAATACAAGCTAGCTACATGTTACAAGCTAGGTGTCACCATGCTAACAAACAACAGCTTGCTGCATATTGATAACAAGCTGTCACTTGCTATAAAACATTTTTTTTTCTTAATCTGCCAAATCAGCTAACATGATAATGAATCTGAAGATTCAAACTTGCTAACAAACAACAGCTTAGTTTCTAATCTATTCAATGATAGCTTGGGGAAAAAAGCTAGAAGACATACAAGGAACATATCAAAAGCTAGCTGTCACAATTCTAACAAAAAACAGCAGTTTTCTTTCATTCTTAAAATTATGTGAATACTAGCTTGCTATGTGTTAAACGCTAGCTTGCATTATGTTCATAGCTTTCACTCAGCCTTCTAACAAACAGATTTATTTGTAATTTCTCAAATGACACAAGCATGATACTAATTAGGATAAATTAAACTAGTTTCTAATAATAGCTGTCTGTCACATTACTAAAAAGACGTAGGAGATTGGTTACAGAAATTGGTACATTTGTCAACATAAATTAAAACTTAGCTTGACACTGAAAATGAAAAAGCGACAGTATATATATACATTTCATTATGTTGACATGTAATTTATGTTTATGTTATGTTGATTTTTTTATTTTTTAATGAAAGCACTTTTGGAGTAAATGCACAAATCAATGTGAGCAAGCAAGCCAGTTAAAGCAAATGCTCCAAAGTAAGTGTTGATCATCTGGATCTTGTTTTCCACCAGTAAAAAAAGAAGTAAACATTGGATCATATTGTGTCCGAAAATGTCTCATCAAATTTGAATGTCTTGTTGAAATGAATTATGGCAATCGTTTTATTAATCATTGATTATATTTTTAGTAATTATAAAAATTTATATAAAATGTTTATTCTATACTTTTTATATAGGACTAAAACACTTATTATGGCACAGTAACAGTGTGTCTAGTTGTGTTTTATTGTTTATTGCAAACTGCAGGACAGTCAAGATAACTTTCACCAGTTTGTGCTGAAACAAGATTTTATGATGAAAGTGGGTGTAGCAATGTTTCTGTGCCATGTTTAGTTCACAAACTGCTGCATCACACTCCCTGTTTTACTTAACATAAGAACAATTTATGATCTATATAACATTCTACAATGACATAACAGCACATGCAAATTACATTACATGACATTGTGATTATATCAAATCTAAGATAATATAATGATCTAAGATCATGCGTTCAAGCGTATTAAGCTTAGTAACAGTATGCCAGGTTTGAATCTTCAGTAAAAAAAATTTCAATTTTCCTACAAACAGCAAATGAGCCACGTAAATTGTAAAGATATGCGAAATCTGGAAAGAAAATCACCATTCATACCATCTCTGCATTAAATAATGAAGCGGTGTTCATTATAAAGCAAGCATGTGGCAATATATAAAGAGTGCTGTCTATGAGCCAGCCCGCTTTCTTCTCATAATGCACCAATGAACAGATTACTTAGTCTGAATACAGACATCTCTCACCTCTCATATTTACGTGGTCAACAGTGTATTATTGCATCGAAAGCGTATTATTGCATCGAAAGGGATACAATTTCATTTTTCACATACACAACCATACACTGTATTACATGCAGTGAAATATCAACACTGATCTGTGACATAAAATGAAATAAAAAAGAAAAAGATGATATGAATAAAAATGACAAATAACAAAATACAAATAGAAAGTATATAAAAAAGTGTAATAAAAGAGGGAATAAAAAAGTGTGGTAAAAGGAATTTACAAAAAGAAAAATATAAATAAATAAAAAATAAATTAATAAATGCAGAAGACATGTATGGCACCCATAAATAAAATGTGTTATTATTAGTATTATTATAACTGTCATAAACAGTGTGACTTATTTGTTTCATTTGTTTAATATATATAGTGTGAAACCTGAAGAAGATGATTGATGTGCACAGGTGGCCTTTAACTGAAAGGGAAAAAACTAAAATTCACATTTGTTAAAAAATAGTGAGAGAAAAACGTGGGCGATGTTGCTGCTTCATCGCTTTAGGGTGGTTTGATTCAGAGCTTGGGTTACTGAATGTCTCCCTGCATTTGGGATTGCTGCAGCTTTAATATTTTCTGCCCACTTTTTAAATACAAGGCACTAGGTGCCATGGCTACTTCAAGTTCTGAGTGTATAAACACATCTTCACACTGAATGTTTAGAAAAAATTAATGAATAAAGAAATGTATATTATAAATATTTTTTATAAATAATTATATTATATTATATTATATTATATTATATTATATTATATTATATTATATTATATTATATAATATTATATAACTTAACAATATACTATACTGGAGAGTGAAGTACTGTGGGTTTTTTTTAATCCTAGTTTTTTTTATAGCCATTAGAATAGAATAGAATAGAATAGAATAGAATAGAATAAAATAGAATAGAATAGAATAGCCTTTATTTGTCACATATACATTACAGCACAGTGAAATTCTTTTCTTCACATATAACAGCTTGCTTGGAAGATAGGGTCAGAGCGCAGGGTCGGCCATGATACAGTGCCCCTGGAGCACAGAGGGTTAAGGGCATTGTTTAAGGCCCCAAACGTGGCAGCTTGGCAATACCGAGGCTTAAACCTCCGACCTTACAATCAGTAACTCAGCACCTCAACCACTGAGCGACCACTTCCCCATTATTTACTGTACCTACTCGTAATGCAATGTAAGATGGACTACAGATATGATAGATATTTTGTAGCAGTTGTACAACAGGACAGGAACCGCCAAGAATATATACACAAGGACACCAGTGGGTTTTAATGCCCTGCCCTTTTTGCCCTCAGTCTGTCCAAGTGCCCTCTTGTCTGCGTTACATAAATTGTATTTTATATTGCCCCTGGGTGACACATTCTTGAAACCGGAGTCCTGTTCCAGCATTGCTGCATGTGGACACTTCAGCTCTATCAACTATGACCTCATACAGATTATCACAACATTCAAAGAGATCTCTATGCTAATAATCTAAACATGTATATTATTCAGACTTACTGTAGTTGCTTCTATTTTTTTTTTTATTTACCATAACAAAAAACAATTATCAGTTTAAATTAATGTGATAATGTAGGACTTGTCAATTTGGCTGTAAATGCACCAGGACTTAATTTCACACTCACAAATCTAATTAGCTAACATCTGTAATCTGTTGCTAATGTTACAAATACATGTTTATATGTACAAAATCTAAATCAAACTAGAGTTTCATGAAGTTCATGACAGTGCAGTCAGAAAATATTGAACATATATGCTTGGAAGGGCAAAATGAATAAGCTTATCTCTCAAAAAAATAAATAAAAATCATGGCAACACAGCTTTCAAAGTTGTACATGAACAAACCAAAAGACCCCTGAGAAAAAAGACCATAGTGGACATGTTTGGCCATAATCCACAGCACCAAATAACACCTTATACTATGGACATTGGTGGATGGGTGATGATTTGGGTTTGTTTTGGAGCCATAGAACTGCAAAAACTTGTAGTCATTAAGTTGACTATGAACTTGTCTGTATTCTAAACTTTTCTAGAGACAAATGTGAGGCCATTTGGCCATCTGCTTGGCTGAAATTGATTTATGCAGCAGAACAATGATTCCAATCATATCAACAAATCTACAACAGAATGGCCAAAAAAGAACAGGATCAAGGTGTTCCAATGTCCCAGTCAATGTCCAGATATAAGTCTGACTTAAATACTGTGTCAGGACCTCAAGAGTCATGAACTGAAGCAACACTATAAGAAAACTAATCTTAAACTGATGATCTGAGAGACTAATAAAGTATATAGAACATGATTACTTCAAGTTATTGCTTGGTGGTTCCAGGAACTATTTAATAATAAGGTGCACTTAGATTTTCTGGTTTTTCCATTTAGGTTTCTGTGAAAACAATGACACAGTGTAATATATCATGTGTTGCTGTTCATCTCAGGTTGTATTTACCTAATTTTAAAATATGATAAGGACCAGATGATTATTATGTCTTAATATGTAAAACGATAAAATGTCACACAACTGTAATTTATGAAATTGCGCTTCAGTGATCTAATTAATTGCCCACTGTTTTGTTTACAGTTACTGTTGTAGGTTGGTTAGTTAGTTAGTTAGTTAGTTAGTTAGTTAGTTAGTTAGTTAGTTAGTTAGTTAGTTAGTTATATCATCTTGTTTCAATGACTTAAGATAAAATTATTATAAATGGATTGTCTAGTTTGAAGTATTGGGAAATGAAAAACAGAAATGTGCACTACCAGAATAAGCAAACATACAGTATAATAAAGTACAGCACTAGCCTAAATATATTTATTACATCAACCTCATTTTGATCCTTCATCACAAATAGTGAGGTAAATAATCATGTAAGAAGTTTTTAATTGTTTAAAAAAAATCAATGTATTAAAATTAATGTTTAAATAAGTAATATTTGTTTAAAACATATTTGTTTTATTCATTAAATTGTTATAATAATAATAATAATAATAATAATTATTATTATTATTATTATTATTATTATTATTATTATTATTATTATTATTATTATTATTATTTTTTTTTGCTTAGACTTTTTAGGAAATTTTAATGAATCTAAAATTTAAAGATTATAAACATAAATATGTATTTTTATGAATTGGGTGAAAAAAAAGGTTCATCAGAAATACTGTTAATGAAAAAAAAAAAGAATAGGAAATGGAAAATGGTTGTGATTTATTGAACGTGAGAAATTTCCCTTGTGTTGTTACACGGTGTTACCACCTTCAAAATCGTAGAAAATAGTACAAATGAAGACTATCTATGTGGAGATGTGTTTAAACATTTACCTTGTACTGTATTTCAGATAGAGACTTGGCTATATCTGACTGATTCTGTTAATTAGCACTGTTAAACAAATGTTAATTATGTGAAAATATACACAAGGTACTCAGGCAAGACACTAAAATCACAAAGTTGTAATTGAACAATTTATTGAGTGTCAGAGTAATTTGTTATGATTTATCACTGTTAAAAACACCTTTTTAATCAGTAATATTTCAGTAAAATGTTTCAGGAATGAAAAAAAATAGTACATGTTGTTTTTATATCATTTTTTCATACCTGCTTGTGTATTAAATATAAGCATCATTGAAAAGTCTATGTGATGTCTGTGTGCATTGATGCTGAAGGTGATTCAAGCAAGAGAGAATAAACAGATCCATACTTCACACTGAGGCAGCTTACATACTTAAAATGTAAGACAGGGGGAAGTCATTGGATTTGTACAGAAACCACTGATATCAGAAGCCCGTGTCCTATGTCCGAAACTTGTGTGTGATTAGAAACACCAAGGCCGAGGTTGGGTGTGTTTGGAATGTTTAAGCGTCCTTCCTTTTTGTCGAAAAAAGGCCTGAACAAGACAAACACTTTCAGACACCCCGATTCATACAAAGACTTTTCTAGAACAAGCATCAATCTCAAGACAATCAAGACAGAACAATACAAGATGGTTTGAGCCAGCATTTAACTTATAGGAGATGAATAACAAGGCCAGGCTTAGAGAAAATATAGTGCTTAAAAAAAAAAAGAGAATAAAACAAAAACCAACGCATAATACAATAAATCACCCAAACAGTTAAACCCCCTGGAACTTAAAATGACTCAGCAATAACCCTGGACCTGGCATGACTTAAAAATATTATGCTCTTAGGGGGGAAATGGTTTCTCAAGGATCCTTTGGATAATTAAGGGTTCTTAGCTTTTGAAATGGGGCCTATTTCAAATGATCCCTGATAGGTAAGGACATCGAACAACCTTTAAAGAGTCCACAGGAACTTCTTTTTTCTGTTTGTTTTGAGAGCTTCTGGTTTGGGTATGTAAAGGAAATGCACTTTGTAACAGAAAAAAAGGAAACAAAGTTTTTTAGATACTTGCATTACCTCAGAGTTGCAATACTGCAAGTGTCTAGACCTTGTCATAAGTTAGCGAAAAGACATATACATTCAAAGGGAGGCATATGTTAAAATACACAGCAACTGTTCCAGTTTGATGGTTACAAAACAAGCAGGAGACATACAATGATTGTCATGAACCATTTCCCCCACAAAAAAAAACTAACCACTGAGTGGAAATTGCATTGCTCGGAATTGCAGATAACAGAAAAAGCAATAATTTACAATGGGCTGACTGTGTATTCCCAAGAACACGATATACAGTGCAGATCAATTCATCTCCACTTCTGTAAAAGATTAGCAGGTCTGAGTTAAAGATAAGCATCATTAAAATGGTAATAGGACCCCAAGTTCAATTATACCTCAGTGGAGGTGCCAATAAATATCCCCACAGGAATCTTTAACCAGTTAATTAGGGAGTTCCTATTGACCAGGAGAAGGCTACAAATGAACACAGAAACCTATAATCTAAAAACCTAGAGGGGTTTTGAACATTTCAGGTTTCAGATGCTGTTGTTTGCTTAGTTTGAACTCCCACTTGAACAAAATCAGTAATGATACGACTAATGACCTACATGTAGGTCTTTTTTACACTAATGCACAAATAATCTTTAAGGGGAAATGAAGGCACAATGTTTTATGTGATATTTCCACTATTCTTTGCAGTGGCAGCTTTAGCAGCAAGCTCTCTTTTCAACAATAGCCCTCTACTTGAAATGGAGGTCTCATTAGTATCAGTGACCTCACATGTTACCAATGGAAAAATCCTCAGGAGAAATATCTTGCTCCCGTTTTTTGCTACTGGATTGCCAGAATTTTACAAATCACCCTTCATTTTTAATTTTTGCTTCTTTGAATATGGGCATTGACGTTCACCTGCTTAGTCAGGGAGATCACGTATGTGCTTAAGCAGTAGACGTGTGTTTAAACTGACCTCGATATCCCTTGACAAGTGCTCAGTGTCTTGCAGGTTTCAAACCCTTGACCTAGAGCTAGCTTGTGTAACTACGTGCAGTTGCTTTTGAAATGGCGAAAAAAGGCACTGACATGATGGCCATGGCTTCTGGGATAATGCCACATAAAAAGGGGAAACTACTAACCCTTTGAAGCCTAGAGACTCTTCGTCCCAAATAGGCCGGAAAAGGCGCAAACATTTGTGAGTAAAATCTTATAATCTAATACATCTCCCCCTAGTATACCCAGGGTTACCCCTTTGTTTGGGATAATCCCCCATTAAAATACAAAAGAAGCCTATACGACTCAACCACATTGTAGAAAGGATTATGAACGTGTTTTGTCTCAAGATAATATATTTTTAATTCTAAACCTAACAGACAAGAAAGACTTTTGGAAGATTTTGCAAAGCAGGACTGTCCACAGAGTCTGGTGGTTGTAGTAAGTATGGGTGAGAATACATCACACTTTTATTTGTATAGGTTTTCACACTATGCTTAAGCTTTCTATCATTGCACATTATCTATATGGTAATGGTAAGAAGCTAAAATGAAATTTTACGGCTGAATGACAGCATACCCTCCTATCCAATGCTGGGTTAAAAACTACATATATATCATACACATGTATATTTGCATGTACCTGGAAATAGGGCTATTAGATTATGTGTGGTTTTGAAGTATAAGAATGAATCAAAGACCTTTTGCTATCAAACTATTCTTGCATAAATCTAGGAAAATCACTTGGGAGGTAAAAAAGGCTACTGAAGTCTCTCTAACTGAACTGTGCTTATTGGGAGACAAATCTTTTCCACCATGAGTTATATCCCAGCAGGAGTATGATTTAGCACCAGCAGGGTTTATCAGTATTGCAGGGATTAACCTCCACCACTGGAGGCCTCTTTTGAAGCAACAGTGGCAGGAAGTAATGATATCAAGGAAAGTTTTATGCCACTTCTAAAGCTGCATAAAAGTTGGTAATAAAGTCCCCTGAGGAAAAAAGGCAGCGTGTGCAACTTGATGTGATGGGAACATGATTAAACTGGGTTTTTATCTGTTTTTATCCTAGGTCCCGAATTTAGTCAGTACACGTATAGGACGAAGAGTTCTTCAAGGTTCATTTAGGGATAGAATAAATAATGAAGGTTTTAGCTTTTCTTTGGGGCTATGTTGGACTTGGCAAAATCTGTTTCACAGACCCTGTAAGGCCAGAGCCAGCATTCCACTTTACATCAACATTTTTATTATTATTATTATTGTTTTTGTTTGTGATGAACATTAATGTCATTCTGTGATTTAAACCACCTTACAGAGAACCAAAGCTCAGTTCTGCTTTCTGTTAAATCCCACCTAACCATTTAACTACAGTTTATAGCTTAATATTACCTCAATGCATGCCTTACTTTATAATACAGTTTTTAGCTAGCTAGTCACTGACAAAAATGGCATATTATACTAAAATTATTCGGTTGTGAGTTGAGACTGGCAGTCAAACTTGCAAAAAAATTAATTTTAACAAGTGATAAAATGTTGAACAGTGTAAATTGATCTTGTATTTCTTATTGTGGAATTACATCAAACCAACTATAAAATGATTAAACATGATCATTTTGCTACTTTCTTAAACTAAATAATAATAAACAAAATTATCAGCTAATTAGATGCAGAGAGCAGATGCAAAAGTGTAGAAACTTTAATAAATGATGTTGGCAGGGGAGGTGGTGGATTAGTGCTTAAGGCATTGGACTTTGGATTCGAAGGTCATGAGTTCAAATCCCAGGCTCACCAAGCTGTCACTCCTGGGCCCCTGGCCAAGGCTCTTAACCCCATAGCTGCTCATTTGTATGAATAAGATAAATGTAACCCAGTCTGGATAAGGGCATCTGCCAAATGCCATAAATCTAAATGTAAATAAAAAAACACACCACCGATGAAACCAAACACAAAACAATGGCCAAAGTAACAAAAACCATAACATGAATATGGAACAAGACAAGAAGACAACAATAACAATGAACGAAAAACAAAAAGTACAGGTAACCTGTAACATATATATATATATATATATATATATATATATATATATATATATATATATATATATATATATATATATACAGTACAGGCTAAAAGTTTGGACACACCTTCTCATTCAAAGAGTTTTCTTTATTTTCATGACTATGAAAATTGTAGATTCACACTGAAGGCATCAAAACTATGAATTAACACATGTGGAATTATATATGGAATTATATACATAACAAAAAAGTGTGAAACAACTGAAAAATGTCATATTCTAGGTTCTTCAAAGTAGCCACCTTTTGCTTTGATTACTGCTTTGCACACTCTTGGCATTTTCTTGATGAGCTTCAAGAGGTAGTCACCTGAAATGGTCTTCCAACAGTCTTAAAGGAGTTCCCTGAGAGATGCTTGGCACTTGTTGGCCCTTTTGCCTTCACTCTGCGGTCCAGCTCACCCCTATATATATATATATATATATATATATATATATATATATATATATATATATATATATATATATATATATATTTATATTTATATTTATATATACAGACGCTCCCCTTTACGAACATTCACTTTACGGACTTTTGCAGATACAAACAAACCTGTCTTCAAAGTGTATTTTTTTTTCATTCATTTTTATTTATTTTTTTATTTTTTTAACTTAATACAAAATATTGTATTTAATATTTCGATTGTTTCGATTTGTTTAAGTATATTTTATTGTATATTTCATAATATTTATAGCTCTTACATCATTAGGAGATATGCGTAGTCAATAACAAACACACTTATGAACAAATTCGTGGTACGAACGGTCGTTCGAAACGTAACTCCTTTGTAAGGTGGGGAGCATCCTATATGTACCAATTACTGTGATCATCAGTGCAATTAAACATAATATGGCATGTTACGGTTCAGTGGCTTGTGGGAAATACAGTCCTAGTCAATTATCTTGACCATTTCGAAACAGAACAAATAGCTTGAAATAAGTCCAAACATTTTATTTCTGCTTTGTTTTAATAGCAAATATACATATTATACTATAATTTGACAATATTCAAGAATTTTCCACTTGTCAAGAAGTCATTTTCTTGCAGCATAAAAGATGCGCAATGTGACATGGCAGGCAGCTGACTCAGAGCCACCGGGATCTAAGATAGCTGAAGCTCTGCCAGTGGCAGAAGTTGAAATTCATTTATTTTTCAGAGTGTGGCCACTGCTGCAAGACCATCTGACAATGCAAAACTCATAGGACAGCTACAAATACGGTGATGGAGACAGCAAAATGCAAGCGAAACACATATGATGTAAAATAAATGAAGTATTATGGCAGGAGAAAGACAGTTACAGTTGTATGATGACTGTATAATGATTTAAGCAGTACAGCGGGTTTTTTAGTCGCAGATCTATCTTTAGAGGATCTTTATTGATCTTAATGATCAGTGTAGTCAAAAAGCCTCAAAAAGCATTTTTATGATTTAGCAATCATACTTTTTTCTTTTAGATACATTTGCAAAAAAGTAAAGACAGACTTGTAAATTCTACCTTGGGTAATAATCTTACACAATATCATTACCTTGCTTACAACAATGGACCAAACACTAGTAAGAAAAAATAGATTGGATGATTTGAAGAAAGCAAGAAGTAAGATTGATTTCTTTCTGGTCTAGGCTCTAGACTCATGCAGCCTATCAATGAAATGGAGATTTGATATCCATTTGCACTGATCATTTCCACACATTGTTAACAAATGCTTAGTGGTTAAGAGTTCATTTCAATGAATTTATATTTGTATAGCACTGTTAACAATGGACATTATTTATTTATTCAGAAAGTATTCATAAAATAATGTAGCCATTTGTTCTTTATAAGTGTAAGTTTGTCCCTAATGAGCGAGCCAGTGGCGACAGTGGCAAGAACAAACTCCCTGAGATGGCATGATGAAGAAACCTTTAGAGGAACCAAACTCAAAAGGGAGCCTATCCTCATCTTAGTGGCCCTGAATGTCCATTCATAAAAGTTAATCATTGTTAAGGTATGCAGTGATGGGTGATTAAATGCATCCTGTGGTCCAAACCATTGTAGTAGACTGTTGATATTAAATACACTCCAAATCCATATTTAAAGTTCTTGCATTGCTTAGTAATTTTATGAATCAAGTTCTGATCAGAAGACCTTAAGTTCAAACACTAGCACCACCAAGCTGCAACTGCTGTGCTCTTGAACTGCTCGGTTGTATAAAAAATGGCAGAAAAACGGCACTACTAGAATTTTAGTAAGTCATGGCATACTGTAAGCATCAAAGTATTGTTTGAGATGGTGAGGCATACCAATATAGTGGACATTACACTTGGAAATTCCCAACAACAAGAGATTTCCACAGGAGTTACACAACAAAACAGCATACATGAAAGTGTTTAGAGTACCATTCATCCAAAATACAATGCCCAGACAATCCAGATATCATTTAAAGATAAATATTTCCCACAAAAGCTCAAGAATGTGCTCATTACCATTTTCACAAAGCAACAGCTTTGTGTGTATTTATGGCCACACTTACCAAACCTCAAATGTGTGCAATTTAAGTGAGAAAATGTCAGCATAACTGCTGCTACACACAGAAAGCTTAGTAATTTGAATGAATTTACTGCACCTCTGTGTGGGTGTTTGGTAAACCGGGCTTCTATTTAACACTCACACAATATTTAGACCTTTTTTTAAATCTTAAAGCACTATAATGCCTTTAAGTATTAGATACATAAAAAGAATGTTGTTTTGAAGCAAATAAAACTCTAAAATAAAATAAAACTACAGTGATTGCTTGCTATTGCTCTGCATGTATTATTTATACAGTTCATAAATATGAACTTTTGAACACAACCAAAACAAATCAAATTTTAAGAGGAGCAAAACAAAAATAAAAAATCCTGAAGAAACAGAAGATAGCCGATCAGATTCAATTCCTTCATGTATGTGACTGAGCTGCTTTTGCAATTTGAAGAAAAATAACTTTTTGGAAATACACTACATGGACAAAAATATGAATATGGTGATTTGTGCTCATGTAGCCACAAGAGCATTAGAAAAGTGAAGCACTGACTGATGTAGGATGAGGAGGACTGGGGTGCTGCGTTCCAATTCATCCCAAAGATGTTTAACAGGGTTGAGGTCAGACTCAATAGCAGGCCACTCAAGATCTTCCACTCCAATGTTCCCATGTGAACCATATCTTCATGGAGCTGGCTTTTTGCACAGAGGATTGTCACGCTGGAAAAGGTTGGGGTCTCCTATTACCTTCATGTGAAGGAAAATGTAATGATATGGCATCCAAATGCATCCTATACAATTGGGTGCCTCCAGGTTTGTGGGAAGAACCATATAAGACTGGAAAAGTCAAGTGTTCCAAAATACGTTTTCCATATAGTGCATTTTGTGGGATGCCCTTTGTGCTGTAGAATTATGTAGCCTCAGCATACAAACATCAATTAATGCGCATTTTCTGTCTTTTTTTTTACTGAACAATAGTAGAATAAAATGATATGATAAAAAATGCTTTATGTGCATAATGCCATTCAAAAAAAAAAAAAAAGCACTGTATTGCTTTGTAATTAAATTAGAATTAATACACTGAAAAAATTGTTAACTAAATTCTTGACCGTCTTGTGTTTGATGTTGACAATTAGAAATAATAAATAATACATTTATAAATATAATACATTTATACATTGATCAATAATTAATGTTTCCCAGCAACCACATCACATAATCTGGGTTTCACAACAAAGAAAAAACAACAAAATATCGTTTATAATAAAATAAATCTTTAATTACGACAATGAACATTTAATCCTAGGTCCAAAATAAAAGCTGAAAAAAAGGAGGACATGCCGAAACAATAATTAAACTCCTTAAACCTCATTATTATTACTATTATTATTATTATTATTATTATTATTATTATTATTATTATAGCAGTAGTATTATGTTTGAACTGTCAAGTCAAACAGTATGTCATTTGGAGCCACAGGCCTAGTCTAGATCTGAACTGGAAAGCTGATGTAAAGGTATGAGCCTGTGTTTTGATAAGATCTGCTGGTCTTGCTGATTTAAATCAGTGTTTCAGGGCCGGTGTGTCTCCAAGCGGAAAGACAAACAAACAGGAGCATGGAGTGCTTACGTAGGTACATTGCTTGTTCTCAGTGCGTTTTACCTTCTCAGTAGCAGTAGCGTAGGTGGGAAATCATTTTAGGTGGGGTGAGTAATTTTGCTAAATAAAATCAGAGCTATTAAATTAATAAATAGGATGAGCTCGTGCTTTTTGGCCAAACAGTAGTAAAAGGCGTGTCATTGGATTGTTTATAGCTTAATCTTCCATTTACCATCAATCAAGTAAGAAAGAAAATAGCATTATGGCTGTTTTAGTGAAAAAACATCTCCTAACGCAAACCTCTAGTACTCCAGCTGTGACCTTACATACATACATACATATTTCATTGATATTATAGTGTGATTATGAAGCAAATCTTTGTGATTTGACACGCTTGCAGTATACACTCACTGTCCACTTTATTAGGAACACCATTTGAAATGTCACCCGGTCTTTTTCAGTTTGTATGATTTGCATGACTGTATGCTCACTAAAGCTTCATAATCTTGTCTTTTGCTAATTGACTTAGAACCTGACATGGTATTCTGTTTCCCTCTCTCAGCCCATCCACTTCAATTTCTGATGTGTCACATGCTTTCTCTGCTCAATATGGTTGTACAGTACGATTATGTGAGTTAATATAAACTTCCTGCCAACTCGAAGCAGTTTGATCATTCTGCTCTGATCTCTCTCATTAACAAGAGTCCGTGGTACCAACCACCATCGCAGTCACAGAGATCACACTTTTACTCCATTCTTGATTCATGTTTGATCTGGATCATGATTTAATTCGCTGAGCTGCCACACAAATGATTGGCCGCTTGAATATGTCCATAAATAGTATCTGCTCAGGTCGACAGATATTCGAAGTGACTGGTAAGTGTATAATTATCAGAGATTATCAGAGATGTTAAATCATGTATATGTTAAATATATATATTTATGTACACTATATTGGTGAACACAGTCCTGATTAGTCAAAAGACATAGTTTAATCATTTATTTGTATTTATTATTATTATTTTTTTTAAATAGCAGTATAGCTTGGACAATAGCACCAATTTAATAGTTCAAATTAAATCCCTTGTTTTAATGCCACTTCTATAGTAACTGCTTATACAGTCCCTTGTGTGGTGAAGGTGGCATTAATACACATAAAACGTTCACCTGAAGAGACAATAGTTTCACAATAACTTCATCTTTTTTTTTATGGAGCCTCCAGTGAGTTATAAGTGAATACAGAGAAAATAAAAGTGCAATAACAGAAACCTCCTATGGCATTAATACTACAATTAACAAATAAATGACACAATATGTGTAACTCTTTAATAAATAAACAGTTATAATCTTTGGCACAACTATGCAGTATTGTATAAAAGGAATAAAACACTTTACGGTGTGCTTTTAGAAACATAATCAGCTTAATGGTGATAAATGTAATTCTGTATTCAGTCAGGCCAAATTTTCCTACCATCATCAAGGTAGTTTACTATAAATGCAAGTTCAGTTGTATATATTTCTTTACATAACCAAAGGCAGAAAAAAAAATCATATGAAAAATAACTCTGCTTTCGACAACACTCAGTACGCAGTGAAAGCCCTGGGGATCCTATGATGTATCAGGGAACTCAATAAGCACTAAGTATTAAACATCCACCATCTTTTCCTGCACTCAGGCTGATGAGAGACATTTCGAGCTTTTTGTGGTGATGAAGGCTGGATCAGAAAAATGGCAGGCGTATCGTACAATTGAACTGAATAATTTATCAACCGAAGCTGTGATTAGTCTGGCATGAATCGATGGCCTTGTGGCAAACTCGTTTGATTACGTTGGACTCACTGAATCCCAAAAACTAACAGTCGGTCAATGAAGAACCGGGGCTTGAAATGAATGAGAAAATAAAAGGATATGTTGGTTTAATCCTGTCCATTGAAATGTGCAATACCTACCAGCTTTAAACCGACTCAGTCCTGAGACTAAGATCGAGTAATGCATAGAGAAAAGGGCAAAACCGTCCATGCCATGGAGATGGCATAGAGAGAGTATGTGTTAAAGTGAGAGAGAGAGAGAGAGAGAGAGAGAGAGAGAGAGAGGAAGAGATTAAAAGTGAGAGAGAGAGAGAGAGAGAGAGAGAGAGAGAGATTAAAAGTGAGAGAGAGAGAGAGAGAGAGAGAGAGAGAGAGAGAGAGAGAGAGAGATCAAATCAAAGACTGATTAGATCAATATGCACTGCTCTGAAGGACCTCTTGGCTCACAGCTTGCTTAAAATAACCAGTATGAATAAATCAAAATAGGGCTGGGAAAATAAAAAAAAGAGCAAGAAGAATACATGCCAATACTTTTACATTGCACACACAAACACACACACACACTTCTCCGGGTGCTCTCAGGAGCTTTTCATCCGTTCCCCAGCACTTGATTGCCCTGAAGCCACAGAAGAGAGAGAGAGAGAGAGAGAGAGAGAGAGAGACAGAGCGACAGAGAGAGACAGAGAGAGAGAGAGAGAGAGAGAGAGAGAGAGAGAGAGAGAGAGAGAGAGAGAGAGAGACAGAGCGACAGAAAGAGGCAGAGAGAGAGAGAGAGAGACAGAGACAGAGAGTGAGAGACAGGAGTGCATTCGACTTGTCCAATATTCTTATACATCAAACTTTGGGTCTACAAGTGAAATGCAGCTGCATTCAAAGCAGGAGAAAGTAGGCGCTTCTGTGTGTGTGTGTGTGTGTGTGTGTGTGTGTGTGTGTGCGCAACATCTTAAAACATCTTTACCCGGTTCAACATATTAAGAAACAAAAAACGGTTGTGGACCGAATGATTTCCAACTAAAAAGCTCACACTATTTAGTTTTTCTTGATGGATTATTTTGTTTTCATGTCTGATATGAATAAAGCGTTTAGTATGGAGGGCTTTTCTTTTTAACACTAAGTGGTGAGGGAATAAGTGTTTATAGCTACTGTAAAGATAGCAATATAAGGAACTTTCATCAAGCTAATATCTAAATGGATATGGACAATATGATGTGGCATTTGATGATTTTAATTCATTAAATTACTTTAATTAAGAAAATATTTGTAATGGTTGAAACATTGCGGTCGCATAAAAAGATTAAAACACTTTGGGACATGCTGGTGTTCTTTAGGTGAGAAATAAGCATATAAACGTGCATATATGCATATAAAACGTAAAGATAAAAAAAAGAAAACTAACCATAAGTAAAAGAAAAATAATACGAAAAAAAAGTAACTGAAAATATAACTGAATTAAGTGTGAAAATGTGTAAAAAAAAATATATAATTTAGATCTAAATATATTTCAATCTCAAATCAAAATCAATAAAATGAACACGAGTCAATAATAAAAAAAACCTAAAAATTATTCACTGTCTCAAATCCACGTGTAATGTGTGAATCATGAATCATATCATTCACATACAGTGTTTCTTTGACTTTACTATATAAGAGTAATTAAAGAACACTTTCCTGTGGAAAACTAAAGGGCCTTTGTGTGCATGTTGATCTGAGGTGGGTAAAGTATGTGGAATGTGGGAAGGGATTTTAAGTACAGTGAGAGCTGTTGACTGAACACACATACCGCTGTAAGCCGATGGAATGCGTGAAGGCGATCTTTATAGTGTCCTAGGTGCTTGGCTGCGACTCAAACCCTCTTAAAATGTAGCACAGGTTACCTTTTATCACAGCAGGATACCTCAACACAGCTAATTCCTTATATAGTCTCTTCACAAAGTAGTCTGAAATGGGACTGTTTCCAAAATCAGAGCAGCTGAACAATGTAAAGCTGTATTTTCAGCATTATTTTTGTAATATTATTGCTTGGCATGCTCTATGAGATGATCTCAATAAAAACTTGGCTGAATTCTGAACAGAGTAAGCAATAATGCGTTCTCCTTGTCTGATTAGATTAAATGATGACGTTAGACCTGCGATTTAAAGAAATTAATGCTTGCTTCAACAAGAAAAATGGGGTCACTTAAAAAGAAAAGATGTATCACTAATAACGAGCATGTCGCGCTTACGTTCCCATCATTGCCACTAACGTCTGTTGTCCCGTCCTGTTTTCACTTTTATCTCACCGTGTTTTGTCTGCGACAAAATCAGCAGACGCATACAGTGAGTAAACCCAGACCTGGAATTCCCCTCGCAGCCCAAAACACTTGATAAACGAGCAGGTGAAAAAGTGTTTTCCTTTTTCCCCTGAATACCTCAGAAAAAAACCACTCAGCACTTTCAGACATTGAAGAGGGCCGCCAAGGCACGTTCATTCTTGCATGAACAAAGCTGGTCGTTATCACCGGAACCTTCTCGCAACATACCCCTCAATCCTGGAACGTGTTGAGGCACACGGTAGGCGCCGCAGCAGGATGCCACAAGAAAGCCCTCCCATCTCTTTTCCGTTTCATCCCTGGCCGGACGTCATTAGTCGACTCGAATCAAATGGCAGCTTCACCTCTTAGAACGTGAAGCAGAGCACAGAGACAGGGAAAAAAGATCAAAGGCATAAAGAGCAAGCATGATGTGCATGCAAAAAGGCTGGTGGAGCAGATAAAATGGGTTAATTTGAGGAAGTGCACTACTCCCTTGCCTTTCGAAATCCTGTCTTTACTGTATGAACGATAGCGAGAAGACAAAAGTTCGTCTTGGTTCACAGTAAACTAGTCCAAGAGAATTTCCTTCATGCTCTCACACACTCCAGGTGGAGTAACTCTGTAGTTGCTAATTTAACACCTGGTGATTTTACTGTGCTCTTGTTGTATTATTGGGGCTTGCCGGGTGATGGTAATTGTATCGCCTGCGAAGCCGTTGGCATCTCACGTACTTTAGGTGAAATAAATGCCAGCCTCTGGGGGAAGTCGTGCGGCGAATAGAGCAATTATACGCGACTCTCATTTAGGGATTGGTACTTTCATGGAAAACAAACGGTTACGTTCTTCTTCCTACAGATATTTCACTGCAAATAATTGCCCAGGCTTCTTCTAACAACAGAATCCAAATCAAGTGTTCCCAGGAGGTACACTGCTTTGACAAATGATATGTTGCTGTTCATCCACCTTTCGATGTAGAGAGACCTGATCCACGCTTAAACTACCAAAATGGTATTCTACACCTAAGTCTGCATATTTTAAGCGCAAAGTCTGAATAGCAATCACAACCTATTCTAATTCCACTAGGTTGGAGCCTAACGCCCAATTAAATTAAATTGATCCTTGGACATGGCTTCATTATTTTGCATGAGAAATAGTGGGAGCCGTGATTCGCAATTCCATTAATGTGTCCTAAAATAATGAAAATGAAAAAAAAAAAAAAGAAAAAGAAAGAAGGTAAGGGAAAGTAATGGAAGTCCTGCTGGGTTTAAAATATGACAAGGCAGCTCTCTTTGAGTAAACTCAAACAGTAATTTTAGATAATTATCAAGCTTTATAATTTGACTGTTAAAAAGACTTTTCGAATAGAATTTATATTTTCCTGCAATTTTTTTTCAAGAAAAAAAAAAAATGAAATGCCACATACCACCTCATGACCTACAAAGTATAGAGTGAACAATTTACACCTAACCGGGATGACAATCCTCTTAATGGATCTATTGCATCTGACGACACTAGTGTCGTCTCCGCCAGGACCTTGCAGAAGCTTGAAGCCGTGAATAAAATTATCTCAGCGTTACATGCAGCAGCGGCAAAGTCTACAAATGGCGAGAAAAAAGGAGACTTGAAACAATGCAATTATCGGTAGAAAAACAATAAGCGCTGGATTACAATGCACCCTGTAATTTGGCATTTTTAGCCCACTAGCATTTCTGATGTATTCATATGAAAACACGCAGCTCTCTCGGTCCAAGAAGACGGTTTCCATGGTAACCACATGAGGACCATGCACTCGGGGAGTATCTGTTCTTTTTTATCTCTCTCCCTATCTCCCTCTCTCTTTCTCTCTGGCCTTCGTTCTCTATTCCCATTCAGTTTATCTAGGCGATCGATGCATAGTTAACTATCCTTCGTGCTGTGGACTGCTGAAACAGATTAGCTTAAAGGGATAAGTGCAATATTTAGTACTTTGTGCAGTTCTGTACGCTGTGGATGTGTTTTCCAACCAGCCAAACGTTTGCCAGCAACACAGAGCATTTAATCATCCACAGGCATGTCAAAAGCTTTAGTTAAAGTTTGCATCAAACACCAAAATTCAGGAAACAAATGTGATATTTGTTGATATTACACAGAAAGAGAGACACACACTAGGTTGCACTCAATGCACTTTATGTAGCTTTGTGTTGTGTTGTAGCTCTATGTTGTTTAGTGTAGCATCAGGGTTCTGGAGGAACGTTGTCTCATCATTTTACCTCTTGACTTGACTTGACTTGACTTGACATGACTTGACTTGACTTGACATGACTTGACTTGACTGTCCATAAGCATGGTCAGAGGAAAATGGACAAATTGATTCAAGCAATCAGGAAGGTAAGTTGGTGAGATGGTGAGAAGAAAAGCATCCAAGAACATAGAAAAGCACAACATTAAATCAATTTCCACTTCTGTGGCAAGAACAAGAATACTTGAGTAGAGATACACAAGGTAAACTATGACTGCAGTAAAAGTAAATGTGCTCTATTTAAACCTTCACTTGAGTAAAAATACAAAAGTATTTTCAAATGTACTTAACAATAATAATTTATCATGGCTGCAATGTTCCTATTATCATTTCTGTCACAAGACTCTTTGCTTAATCAACTCAGTTTATGTGAAAAGACTCGAATGTTTCTCAGCACACTGATCTATTAATAGAATGATATTATTTAGTCAAACACTGCTTGATATCTGTTACAATTATCATGAGCCCAAAACCTTCTTTTCAACTACAAGAAAATCGCACAAATAAGGTCACGGGTGTTGTGGAAAGTTTGAGTCAGGAGTTTATTTTATCATTTATTCCTCTCAAAATGTTCTGCTTGCTGTTGAACTGACGCTGAACTGTATGTTGGTGATAAGTAGATACCAACAGAGCGGCAATCAAAACAAGTTCTAAACAGAGCAAGCGATTCACTCTGATTGGTGGCTCGCTGCATGTTTGAACAGTTACGTTTTTATCCTCATAAATAAAAAGGAACGACAAATCTCACAAAATGTAGTTGGGTAAAAAGTAAGATATTTGACTTTAAAATGTAGTGAAGTTGAAGTAAAAGTCTCCTCAAATGGAAATACTTCTGTGTTGTGTTTCGGTAATTTTTTTAAGCACCTAATAAGAGTGGAAGAGGTAGCTCAGTGATTAGACTCTGGTTACTGATTCGACGGCTGGGGGTTCAAGCCATAGTATCACCAACTGCCAATCTTGGGCTCTTGAGTAGGGCCCTTAACCCTCTATGTTCCCAGGGTGCTGTATAATTTCTGACCACAAGAATATGTGAAGAAAGAATTTTACTGTGTTCTAATGTATTCTTCTTCTTTCGGCTGCTCCTATTAGGGGTCTACACAGCGGATCATGTCTCCATACCCCCTGTCCTCTACATCTGCCTCTTTCAAACAAACTACTTGCATGTCTTCCCTCACCACATCCAAAAACCTCCTCCTTGGCCTTCCTCTTTTCCTCCTTCCTGGTGGCTCCGTCCTCAGCATTCTTCTATCGATATACCCTATGACCCTCCTCTGCACATGTCCAAACCTTCTATCACTTAGTCCCTAAAAACGTCCTACATGCGCTGTCTTTCTAATAAACTTATTACTAATCCTGTCTATCGTCGTCACTCCCAATGAAAATCTCAAAATCTTCAGCTCTGCTACCTCAAGCTCCACCTCCTGTCTTTTACTCAATGCCACTGTCTCTAATCCATACAACATCGCAGGTCTCACCACAGTCCTATAAACTTTCCCTTTCAAATTTCCATATACCCTTCTATCACAAATCACTCCTGCTATCACTCTTTTCCACTCACTCCACCCTGCCTGCACTTTTTTCACTTCTCTAACACACTCTCCATTATTTTGCACTGTTGACCCCAGGTACCTAAACTCCTCCACCTTCTCCACCTCTTCTCCCTGCAACCGCACCACTCCACTGCCCTCCCTCTCATTTATACACATGTACTCTTTCTTACTCCTACTGACTCCTCTTCTCTCCAGCAGATACCTCTATTTCTCCACGCTCTTCTTAAACTGCTCCCTACTCTTAACACAAATAACAATATCATCCGTCAACCTGTCTATCACCAATGCAAACAGGAAAGGGCTCAGAGCGGATCCTTGATGCAGTCCAAACTACACCTTAAACCAGTCTGTCGTTGCTACTGCACACTTCACTGCTGTCACACATGTCCTGCACCACCCTGATATACTTTATTGACACACCTGACTTCCTCATACTGTGCTCTAATGTACATGTAACAAATAAAAAATGCCACATTTACCCCTTTTTTTAAATGATATTTTAAGTGTCAATAATGTTTAATAACTCTTCATTGATATTGCAGTTGATTTATTATAGTTAGTAGACCACATGCCACATCTAATGTCATATGGTACTTGTATTATGACATGATGATTATCAATGTATTCATTATATAAACAATTGCTCAAAATATTGTATATCAATAAACTATTTATATCTATCAAGGCCATTACAATTGTATCAATATATACCAATGATTTTTTACAATGCATTATTAGGGCTCAGAGAGCTTTCTAAGCCACTATTAGAGTTTATGCTTACGTTTGCTAAGAATAATAAGCAACCTATTAACAATTATAAGCACAGTGATAATGATGTATGGATACAAATTTGAGATGAAATGATACTAGCATAGGAAATGTATTTAGCTTTTATAAATTTAGAACCATAATTTTATATTCCAAGTGTGTTCACTATGGTTCCTCCTATAAGAACTGCACTATTTCTAAGCATCTCTTTTCTCTTACTGTAGTCTGTACATAGAGGCAGCATTTTTCTATTACATTCCAACAACTTACCACATTAGCTCCTTTCACAGACACATGCCTTATATTGAATTCATTTGTGTAATTTGTGTGTTCAGCATTTGGAAGCATGGACTGAGGCCATTTCTAAAGACAGAATGTTTGATTCTATTTTGCATTCGCTCCATCAATATTTCCCACCAGTGTCAACACAAATCCATCGATTATGCAAGGGACATTCATCATCTTTCCGTGGAAGTCATTTATATTCACCGGTATCATGAAACAATTTTATTACATGATATGAAAGCCTAAATGAAACAAAACGTGCAGCGTTTACTTACTCGGGGGGTATGATAAAAAACAGAGTCGCGTTTGAACTGCATTCGCCGATATTGGGATACAAAAGTATATTTTTAAGGGCCGCATAATTAAAGTTAGAGCAAACATTTCATGTTGCTCCTGGACTTTGCACTAATGTTATTGTAAACAGAGCATACTTAATAAATATAGTGAGAGTTTTTATGATCATAGAGGAGATCTTTCTACATGAGAGATCTACAGATGAATTTATACTCTACAACAATTTTCTTACTCAGTGTCATTAATAAACTATTTAGCTCATTACCAATTTTTGGTGTTCTCCTTTTCTAATAAATGAAATATATTGTCACAAAGAAAAATAAATCTGATTGATACTAATTCTTTCATTTTCGAGGTTTATGATACATTTCAGATTCTGATACAATTTTTCTCAGAATCCAACACTCCCTGTCTTTTCTAACTCTCTCTGTCTCTCTCTGAAGCACACTGCGGTTTTCACACTACACTACACAACAAAGGGCAGCGCTTACTAAGACCTCTCCTGAGAGACAGCTGTTGGCCATGACTCTCCCAGACGTGACCCAATTCCTCAGCTATCCTTTTGTAGTCCCCTTAGACACACCCCGACCAGGTTATTACACCCACTGAGCGTCCAATGTCATTTTCCCAAACATGTCATCTACTAAACTCATCCATCTGTTTACTTCAAAAAGGATTTCTAATTTAAAAACAACTACTGGATCCTGAAGAAAATGGCTGTCATTTCTGATTCAAGGACAGTTATGATCCTTAGGATTTAGGTAGCAGGAAATACGAAGGGGTGAAAAAAATAATATAAAATAAAATAATATAAATATATATATTTATCCTTTTTATTATTATTCCATAGCACAAGTATAACAGCAAGGCAAACACTTGTATAGACAGTGTGGGTTTTCCATATGTATCCAAGGATCATTGTAAAAATCCATAAAGCGAGGGTCATTGGATATATAGGCAACGAATACGGATAATCTAATATCATAAAACAATGAAAATGTGAGGTTGAAAAACTATAACCAATAAAGAACAGAAAGAAAACTGCATAATGAAAGCCTTAACAGAAAAGCTCTGAACTGCACACTGCAACTGAAAAGATGAATAAACAGATGAAACGGATTTAAATAGACAAATTATACACAGATATTAATTCAGAACATAAAACAGATCCTCCTTGAAGTTGACCAGATCACCCACACTTTTTGAGACAGTTTGACTAAGGTTTGTATCATAATTTCATTAATTCACAAACTGCAAAACCTCAGCTGCATTAGTGATGTAGCATTTGTCTCCAGGGAACAGTGGCCAAATCTGACTTTCATCCAATGGATGTGAAAACATTTTTTAAACAGGCACAGGTGAGATCACGACTGGCATTTAATATTTGGACAGGCAAAAAAAGTGTAGACATCTTTTATTTTGAGAAACAATAACTAACCCGGATCAAGGAAGGTGACAAGCAACAACAGAAGACTATTTTGAGACAATGAGTACAAATTATTATGTGAAACAATTGCGAAGACAGTCATGTGACATGGTTCTATCAGGTGTATTGGCTGATGAAAAGTGTCATATATTAGCATAACTCTTACAATAGCATAGAAATCCTGTAAAGGTTTGGAGTTTTGGTTAATTGAGTATTAAAGAGACAGATGCATTTATCCCTTTATAACATGGCTTAAGTTTGAACAGTGCATTTACATTGTCATTTGTATGTGGATAATCTGGAATCTCATAAGCATTAAAACAAATGATTGTAACTGAGTCACAATGTCCAGATTACTACATGTTTGTCTAAGTTGGACATGAGTGAAAATGAAAGATGCACCATATAGACAAAAGCTTGTAGACACCTGATCATAAGATTTCTATGGGCTTTTTAATTATTCCATTCCACATTTAGTCCCAGTTTCCTTTTATGAGAACCTCCACTCTTCTGGGAAGATGTTCCACCAGATCCTGTAGTGTGGTTGTATAAATTTGTGTTACTAGTAAATTCAGATACTGATTTAGGGTAAAGGTGTCACAATTCTAATTCATCCCAAAGGGTTAAGTTCAGCGCTTTATAGCAAGACAATCAAGATCTTCCACCACAATCCATGTTAATCATATCTTCATGAAGCTAGCTGTGCACAGGGGCATTGTCAAAGTCAAGTCAAGTTCATTTCTATAGCGCTTTTCACAACGGACATTGTCTCAAAGCAGCTTTACAGAATTTAAGGTGAACAACATGTATTTATCCCTGATGAGCAGACTGTGGCAAGAAAAAACTCCCCTAGATGTTATGAGGAAGAAACCTTGAGAGAAACCAGTATCAAAAAGGGAAAATGTAATGCTACTACATCCAACTTTGTGGTAACAGTTTGGGGAAAAACCACATATGGCTGTTAATGGCAGGTGTCTCAATAATGTTGTTCCTATAGTGTATCTTTCATCATTTGTAAACAGGAGGAGACAGGAAAATAAAAGTGACAAGATTTTACAAATGTAGCAAGACAAAACAGGGTATTAATAAACAAATTATTCACAGAATTAACACAGAACAGATGAACACCCAAAACAAAGGCACATGGGCAGACATAAAAAAGCACGGGAAAAAAAGAAAGCACTTTTCACACTGGGAATCATGCAGTATGCTAAGAGACTGTGAACGCAATAATCACAGATTGTCATGTTTGTGTGTATGTTACCTCTTAATAGACAGCTGCGAAAGAAACCTCTTTGGGGAAAAAGAAAAAAGAAGTACTGGATGTGCAGGCAATACAGATATTACTTCAGTCACGCAGAATTCAACCCAAATTAATTCGGCTTATAATTTAAATGGAGCCTCTTTTTATCTAGAGAAAATGTCACTTTGGGTCATGATGAAAGACTGCAGATGCTTTTCTGTTTACTGTCACTTACAGTTTCCCCCTCGATCAACTCTGCACTCTTTCCCAAGAGACATGCTGGCCAAAAATAAAATGCCAATTAGACAAAAAAAAAGCAGCCCATCGGTCACAATTGGAAAGCGACATGCACATTCATCCAAACATAAATGATTCATCAAGAGCTTTCTCTCATTCATACCGCCCCCCCATCTACTCAGTTTATGACAACCCCTTTGTCCCTCCTGTTTGAGCAGAAATCACACTTTCACAGGCCTTTCAAACAGAGTCAGAGGCTTCTACTTTTTAATCCTCTTCATTTGGGGATGAACAAAGACGATCCAGCTGTGTTGTCAGGCGTCGCTGATTCTCGCTTTTTTAAAAGAAATCCCACCATTTAAGTAAAAAAAGTCACCTAAAGTAAAACCTGTCAGGCTGAATAAACTACTACATCTCTCACACTGCATACTTTAGAAATTGAAGATTGGGTGAGGTTCGGAGAAGATTCTACCTGTCCTTTATTTAACGGATTGTTTGGTCGTGTCTGAAGCAATTTTATGGCTAGACATGTTGCATTTTTGCCAAAAAGCATCTTTTTTTGTACACTTTTTTGGTCACAAGTTTGAATTGGAATATCATTGGTTTGTGGAAACACTGACAAAATGAAGTGTGGCGTAATGGCATCGTAAAATTCCTGTGCTAGAACAGCCAGCAGTCCACTCTTGGTTGAAAATGTGAAGAACAAAGACAGGCACTAGTAGGAAATTTTATTATATGGATAAAACAGCACAATACCTACCCAAACATTGGGCAATAACTTATATACTCAGTTTATATCCTTTGTTTGCAGTGGTATTCATTAGTATATATATATATATATATATATATATATATATATATATATATATATATATATATATTTTATATTTCAATATATTGCACTTAATGCAAGATATTGTACTTTTTATACTACTACACTACATTTTAGAAAACATATGCTGCTCCTTACTATGCTGAAGTGAATACATATATTATAGCAACTAATAATTAGAGCAATTATGTGTTAATTTGTGGATAGTGGAATAATTTTTTTTACAAACGCTGAAAAACACAACAAAAATTTACACAGAACCCTAATCTGAATCAGACAAGTCAAGAATGGAAGAAAACCATGTGATGATGAGTCAGCAATATTTTGGCTTGTATTCCTGTACTTTTACATTCAAACAGCAAGTACTTTTGTACTTTTACTCCAGTACAGAAATGTTGTACTCCATCCAACACTGCTCAGGTGTCTGTCTGATTGCACTGCCTAACTAGCTTGCTATATATTTATTACATTACGTCAGCTGCCAGTTTTTAACCTAGTTTATTGGATTTCACAGCAACCAAAGTATAAGACTAGGCAGGATATTAGAGCTTTCACATGCTCTAGGGTTAGGTAATGGATGTATCATTCGTCCACCCTTCAAACACACAAAACTTCCCCAACAAGAAACTGCAAGATATTAAAGTAGACGAAAATCATTCATGGAATCCCCTCTCTAAAATCGTTTTTGGCAAAGCAGTACCTAAAAAAACGATCTTGCACTTTTGTTGACACGTGTGGTTGGTATCCGCCAGGTAACTCGAATCGCTGCTCAACACAAGAACATCACTACATACTAAATGCCAGGGGTTTTTAAATGCAGGATCTTTTTAAGAACAAATCACAATACAGGAGCAACAAACATGTTTATGAGTAAGCAGAAAAAAGTGAGCTTGAAAGATGAACATATGTTGACTGATATTTAAAATAAGGTACCAGTAAATAATTTAAATGAAATATAAAAACTGATTTTAGCTACTGATTTCCTATTACAGGCAATGTGTCAATAAATTCTAACCTCAATACACCTGATTCAAAAATCGGCGAAATGACGATAAATCAAACTGGCATTTTGTCCATTACTCATTCATCCGAGGGAAAAAATAGGATAGCCGACAGCAATTAAAAAAAATACTGCTCGTAGCTGTTTCTGACAATGTTTAATATGGCAGTGCGCTGTGACGACAGGTTTCGGTGACACATTACGAATAGTCCTAGGGTGAAATATCATTTCCAGAGATGTACTGCGGAGAAAAGTGGGGAAGGATATAAGAGGCAGCGCAGACCGGCCTGGAGCGATATGAAGATGTACTGACGTTGAAAAATAGAATGTTTTGTTCCCCAATATTCACCTGTCATCTCAGCCCGTCATTCTTCCTCATGGAACCCTCACTCTTTCTGTTTCTCTCGCTTTCTCTCTCTCTCTCTCTCTCTCTCTCTCTCTATACTACTTTTCACATTCTGCCCATTCGTACATCTTTAAAAAAAATTCCTCATCTGAGAAATAAACTGAGAGGTCCTTCTCATCCTTTTGCCCTCACCTCATTTACATGTTCTTAGGCTGCAAACACACACACACACACACACACACACACACACACACACACACACACACACACACACACACACACAAAGCTAGTGCTCAGGATTAGCTTGGGAAGTGGTTATGAAAGGAGAAAAAGGAAAGAACTATAAAAGACTGAAGTTAGAGCATCAAAATGTTTTTTTTTCCCTGACTCAGAAAGCAAACGTATTCATGGATCATTAGTGATGCTGCAGGACACAAAAGATATGAAAAAGAGAAGCACATAGCTTTCTAATGACCTCCCAGAAAACTCAGAACACTTGAAGGAGTTGAGCAAACATTTGCAAACAAGGACAGCGATGCTGTGAAGCATTTGTTGAATTGCAGTCCTGCTCTCCGCATGAGGTACCTTAATTTAGGGCGAAAGCAACATGAAGGGTTTTAGCCTCATTTGAAATTGCCTACAGTTCACAGGCTCCAAATGGAGCCTGGAGTCATCAGTCTGAGAGGCGCTCGTGTGGAAGAGAAACATAATACAACACGCAAGCGGCAATTTAACTCCTTCCAGTGCTGACTTGGATGTTCCCTCAATCTTAAGTATGCGCATGCTTTCAAATAGGAATGAGCCTAATAGTAATAATCGATGTACAGTATATTCCCAACATTAGAACAAGAATAATCCAAAGAAGAAGAAAGCTGTCTTGACTTCCAAAACAAGACAATTATCAGGATGTAATATCACATTTGTGTCATTTTGTTTCAGATTTGTTTATTTGTAACCCATTCCCCCTATCACTCAGATTTTCCTCAACTCAACTATTTCGGATCCACCAAAAAAAAAAGAAACATCCCTTAATCCTAACCCTGGAATTCCGAGTGTTTTCTGAGATAATGAAAAAAATGTAAATAATAATAATGATAATAAATAAATAAAATTTCACTTCCGAATGGAATTGAGCTTTAAATCTTTACCACGAGACTCAGGGTGGCTCAGGGATCAGGAATACTTAAGCCCAGGCCCCTTGGTCACGTGTAGAGCTATTAGTATAAATCCTGCATCCTGATTTTACTTTTATCCTAGAATATTCACTTTTTTAATTAATTTCAAATAGTCATTAACCAAATCCCTAATGACTTCATGTATCCTTTTTACTGCACTATTAACTATATAGAATTGCATTTAACATTTAACTGTTAACTGACTATTGAAACATTGATGTACACACACTATATAGACAAACACATTAGGACACCTATGTGATTTTTACCAAAGCTTTAACCACAATATTGAAGTCACACACTTTTGATAGGGTAGAATTCAGTTTTCCTGTTCAAGCATGACAATATTCTTGTGCAAAAGCAAGCTCCATGAATATATGGATTACATGGATTAGAGTGGAAAATCTTGAATGGTCTGCTATAGAGCTCTGACCTCAAACCTACTGAACACCTTTGGGATGAACTGGAATGCTGACTGCACCCTAGATGTCCTCACTCTACACAAGTGCCTGAGTTTACCTATACTTTATGACTGAATGAGAGTCAAGAGTCAAGCAGAGTCAAGATGCTTTTACTGTCATTTTAACCATATATAGCTGACTCAGTACACAGTGAAATCAGACAACGTTTTTCCAGAGCCCTGGTGCTACATAAAACAACATAAAGTTCGTATGCAAGCGAGTACAAATAATACAAGACAAAAGACTGTGCAAACAGATATTACAAGACAGTGTAGAACAGATGCACAAAACACTAAATAGCGCCAACCAGAATACCTTCTGTTTAATGTGTCATACAGTACAATGTGCAAGAAGAGAACTGTAAACAATAGTGTATTGTAAACATATACACAAAAACTTTCTTTTGGCTTCTCCCATTAGGGATCCTCCGCGTGTTTGATTTGGCACATGTTTTTACACTGGATGCCCTTCCTAAAACAACCCTCCCCAATTAGCCGGGCTTGGGACCGGCACTGAGAGTGGCTGGGGTTGGTTCCCTGACCGGGGATTGAACCTGGGCGCAGCGGTGAGAGTGCCGTATCCTAACCACTAGACCACCAGGGACCGTAAACGAAACAGTACCAGCAGCAGTACAGTAGATGTGCAAAAACAACATGTAAATAGTTTATAATATAATATAATATAATATAATATAATATAATATAATATAATATAATATAATATAATATAATATAATATAATATAATATAATATAATATAATATAATATGGGTGGTGCTGAAGACCTGGATGTGTATGAATTGTGTTTGAGTTCAGATTTTTAGCAGGTCAGTAACACTGAGTGTGTGTGTGTGTGTGTGTGTGTGTGTGTGTGTGTGTGTGTGTGTGTGTGTGTGTGAGTTCAGCTCAGTTCGGTGTGTTAAGAAGCCTGATAGCTTGGGGGAAAAAATGTTTTTAGTACTTCTTTCCTGATGATAGAAGGGTGAAGAGTGTGTGTAAGGGGGTGTGTGAGGTTCGTCCACAATGGCATTAGCTTTGATGAGCACAAATCTAACCACAATCCAAAATCTAGTGAAACATCTTCCAGAAGAGTTTAGGATATTATAACAGCAAACAGAAGCTAAATAATGAATTAGATGCTCAAAAAGCACAATGATATGGTCAGGTGTTGACAAACTTTTGTCCATATGTATATTACGAGAAAAAATATTTTTGGGAGACATAATTTTTCTTAGGCTTGTTTTGTACTTTTAATTGTGTTTGGATAGACTTACTTACTGTTTTTGCCTGAATATTATTTAAAAAATAATTCATGTTCACTGACTCTATTTTTGACAGCTTCTGTACAGACATGGTCACACTCAAATAAACAACATCTTTCTGCAGCTACTGATTTGTCTTTATATATATATATATATATATATATATATATATATATATATATATATATATATATATATATATATATATATATCTTTAAATTTGTCAATCAAACTGAAGAATGAATGGTTTCCAGCACACAAATTCTCAGTAAACGATACAATTTTTAAAAAGCATCCAACCATTAAGTGTTATTAATCACACATTGTAATTTTCTGGGATTGCTTCTTTCTTCTTTTCTTCGAAAATAAGAAAAATATTACTTTTTGCCGTTATTCTGGACCTAGCAATTTCCTCATCAGAGTGGTGTCATCAGAAAATAATGTATAATTCATAAAATAGATAAATGTGCCATCTGTCCTATTTTTACAAGGAAGTAAAACATTTTATATATTTACATGCATTCTGAATATATAGATAAATGGCTTTTAGATTCTTATTTCTGTGCCTGAAAGCTCTAGGCACCTTTAAACTGCCTGTTGATATTCAATTTTCTTCCTTAAATAGTGATTGTTCAAGCAGCTAAAATAACAAATGTTAGATTTCAGTCACTTTAGTCATAATAAACTCTTACACTCACATTAATTTTGCATATGAAACACTATATAGACAAAGATTTACCTAATCATAAGATTTGCATGTGGTATTTAATCGTTCCACGTTGAGTCCCAATTTGCTATTTATAACAACCTCAACTTTTCTAGGGGAAGATATTCCACTAGATTTTGTTGTGTAGTTGTGAAGATTTTTGATCATTTAGCCACAAGGGTCACAACCTCAGGTTGTAATGCAGGATGATGAGATTTGCGTTGTCTGGGGACATTCCAATTCAATCAAAAGAAGTGCACTAATGTTAAGGTCAAATCTTTATAGCAGGCTACTTAAACTCTTTCATAACATTCCATGTAAACTATAGGTTCATGAAGGTCACTTTATGCACAGGGACATTGTCATGCTGGAACAGGTTTGGGTCTCCTATTTCAGGGGCAGGAAGTAACAAAGCACAAATACTTTGTTACTGTACTTTGGTAGATTTGTCTGGTATCAGTACTTCATGTCGCTATTTACTTTTTAGACTTTTTACTTGCACTCATTACATTTTACAAATATCTGTACCAGGCTTGTTACTTTTTTTCTATTTGGTAAAATGTCAATTTTTTTTTTTCAACCAATCAACTTATTTCTTGTCATTGCGCAGCTTTTTCAATCTACCACTGGTGTATTATTTCCTGGCTCTCACACACCACAGACGTAGCCTAGTTTACAAAGCTCACAATAAGTGCGGCAGAAGACAACAAGATGTATGGGGTTGACATGGATAAGACAGAGGGAGTCACTGATGTAAGCATGACTGAGAAAAGATACTGATCATCATCTTCTTTTTCTGCTGGTGCTTGTGAAGAACCACATATGGCTGTAAAAGTCAGGCTTACCAATATGTTTGTATGTGTGTTTTTGCCTTTTAAACCTAAAGAGAATGGACCGGAAAAATCACTTACAATCCGCAAAACTGGAAGGCACTAAAGAAACAGTTAAAAAGGCAGGTCGAGCATAACATTTTCATGATCAAACATTTGTCTAGAATGTTCAAATGCTGACATTCTGCCAGCGTAAACAGATGTGATTCACTAAAAATCACTCTACAATTCATTAAAAATCAACCCTCTCTCTTAGCACTGCTAGCTACAACAGCATGGGAAAGCAAATTCTTTCAACAGGTTTATCTAGACTGCAAATCTGAATCTGATGTTTAGTCTGGCTGCTGCCAAAGACACCCAAACAATGGATTGATCAATGTCATACATTTGTGATGTTTTAGAATCCCAAAAGGATTTGCTTGGAAATTTACTAGCACTTGAGGATTTTCACAAAACAAACTGTGAAAATCTTTTTCCAATCTGGTAAACACAGGAACTTGTAGCTTAATAAGAGCAGCAAACATTTTCCTCATAGTGCTGAAGCCTGTTGTACCAGTAGAACCAGAGTAGTACCATCTCTGTCATAGGCCAGTTGCAACAAATGGCATAGTTTCAACATGCAGTCTTGGGCAATAATGCCAAGAAATGAGTATTCAATAGTCTTAATAACACATCATTGATGAAGAAATTAGCTAAATATTTTCTTGGTTGCGTGGCTCAGTGGTTAAGGCATTGGACTCTGAGAAATCTTTCTCATCAAGGTGGTGGTACCGCAGTGGCTAAGGCATTGGACTCTGGATCACAAGGTTACAAGTTCAAATCCCAGTACTACCAAGCTGTCAGCAATGGGTTCCTGAGCAAGGCCCCTAATCTCTCTGCTCAGTACAAAGTTGCTTTGGATAAGGGTGCCTCCAAAATGCCGTCAATGGAAAAAAAATACTGTAGCATTCTCCTTGCTCTAGCAATCCTGGTTCCACTTACAAATTTCTGCTCAGGCTGTATTGATTGGAGCATTTTGCAGTTTTTGCAAGATTTTTATACCCAAACATGTTAGTTTTTACTTTTACATTTTAATCATCATCATGATTTTACCTTTGTGTACCAGATGACAATATAAGTGAATTTTCCATCTTCCCACTGCAACAAAAGTAAACAAGCAAATGGTGGCACAGGGACATCTCAGAAGTGCATTTGTTTAATTCTTGTTAATTGACCAGTGATTTGTTGTCAAGGTCCATTTTTCTTGCTCAGAAGTGTAATTAGAAAATAAAACTTACACCAACCCATTAGAAGTGGCATGTTCACAATAAATAAAACAATTATATGGTTCTTTTTTAAAGTGAACAATAATAATATACACAAAGTATAAAACATAACCATCAGTTCTTTTTTTCTCCATAATTAACATGAAACAATTAACATGAACATTAGCTGTTTTTATAAAATATAAATTGTTGTCATTTGTCAATAGAATGTGTTGAGCCTTACAATATTTTTCTGTTTATACTGGATCACTAATTATCTTGGCTTGGTTTCTGATGGTCACTTTGTATGTCACTGTGCAATTCCCCAACAAGGAACATTATATTTAATGTTTACCACTGCCAACTGCTTTTAATGTATGGTTTAGACCTGACATTAAAGCCAACTTCCAAACAAACTGACAGCTGGTGCAACTACCCCTGAGTCATAAAGACTTAAATGGTTCAAATATTGTCAAACACTTTGGTTTCCACCTGGCTTTGAAGCCTGTTTGTGTGAACTGGTGTCAAAAATGAACAGAAGCAGGATGTCACTGGTAAAAGATCTGTGTCCATAAGGAGAAAACTGTGATTCAAATCCCTGGTTTAGAAGCAGTAAGCAACAGTGAGCATGCAGGAATACTAGTATCAGTACCAGTCTTGTCTTATCATGACCTGGGACCTGGACACCTTTTTAAAAGATTGTCTGCTTACAATATTCCTTGGTTTTTTATAGTTATTTTATACAGTCATGCGAAAAAGAACGGAAAGCCTAATTAAACTCATTTATTTTGTGTAACAGGACATAATTTGGTAAAGCTAAGTACACTAAGTACACCTTTACTGCTTCCAAAAGAAATTAAGAAGCTAACAAGCAGCCAGGTGTGCTAATCAAATGTTCTTAATAAATTGATCACAAGCAAGCGTGACCACCTCTAAAAAAGTAAAAAAATAAAATAAAAATAAAACATTTTATTTTGCTGATCTGGAGCACTGAGTTGTGTTCCAGATCAACACAATGCAAAGAATGAAATATATTAGCACTCTTCTTAGAATACAAATTGTTGCTGCCCATCAATCTTGTAAGAGTTTTAAGGCCATTTCCAAACAATTTAAAGTTCTTCATTCTACAGTGAGAAAGATTATTTACAAGTAGATTACAAGTTTACATTTTACAGTAGAAAGACTTCAATACAGTTGCCATTCTTCCCAGGGGTAGACATTCAAGCAAATTTACCTCAAAATCAAATCCTGCAATGCTCAGAGAAACTGCACAAAACCCGTGTGTTACATCTTCAAATGCCTCAGTCAGAATGTTAACGTTCATTACAATACAATTAGCAAAAGACTGATTAGACTAAAGTTTGTTTGGAAAGGTGCCTGGAGAAAGCCTCTTCTCTCTAATTTGGTTTTCAAAATTGAATATGATCAAACCATACGTCTTCTGAAACAATGTCATTTGGAGATGTATGGCCATACAGAGCCATGTTTGGCAAAATCCAAAGACAGCATATCAGCACAAACACCTATACCAACTTTCAAGCACAGTGTTTTTTCACACATCTTTCTACATTTTTGGCTTGTAACATAAATAAAGACACAGTGTAATATGTCATGTGTTGTTTATTAAAAGCTGTATTTAGCTAATTTGAAAACTTGCTCAGGACCAAATGACTTGATCCTTTAGGTAATAGAATTCAAAGAAGGTGTCATTTCTTTTTCATAAGAATATATTCATCACAGACTCAACAAACTTTGTTTGCCAGGTTTAAGGTCATGTTTAGCTGTACGAAGAACTATGTAGTAGGCAGATGCAACTGCATATATCTGCCCTCACAGAGCTTAATGGCCAAGATTCCCAGCTATCAGTTGAGACTTTCCTCGCCCTACACTAGCATCTTCAAGGGTCAAGTGCTTTAGCAGCTGTCCGAGCCTAGCATGCAGCATAATCCGTAAAAATGCTTCCTATCAACTGACCCAGCATAGCGGGAACCATGCCTGTGCATTAGTGTCTCTCCATCTCCCACGTCCTCTGACATTTCAAATAAGTCTCTCTAGCAAATATGTTTCACTTTTTTTTGCATCTTCAGAGAAAAAAGCCATGAACTTGGGCAACAGCAGGTCTGATGATGTGCAAATAGAGTTCAAATACCAGGACTGATATGGGGTCTAAGGCTCACTCCTTAGACCTGCCACCTACAGGCTGCCAGCTTCTTCAAGTTCTGGCAGCCTGTTCCAACCAGTTCCTCTACCATATGATATTAAAGCTGGGATTTTGGTGTTAAAAATGAGCTGTGGACAACTGTATATACACTATATTACCAAAGGTTTACAGACTCCTGGTCACAAGTATGGTATGTGCTTTTTGAGCATCGCATTCCACAATTAGTTGCAATTTGCTCTTCTAATTGCCTTCACTCTTCCGGGAAGATTTTCCACTACATTTTGGAATGTGCCTGTGGAGATTTGTGCTCATTCAGACACAAGAGTGTCAGTAAAGTCAGGTACTGATGAAGGTAAGGGTATTGATGGAGGCCTGGGGTGTAGTCAGCTGTCTAATGCATCCCAAAGGTGTTCAATAGGGTTTAGGTCAAAGCTGTAGAGCAGGATATCTTCTACTCCAATGCTGAAACGCATGTCTTCATGGAGTTTGCTCTGTGCATATGGACATTTTCATGCTGGAACAGGTTTGGGTCTCCTAGTTCAAGTGAAGGGAAAATGTTATTCTACTGCATCCAGAGACATCCAATACAATTGTGTACATTTAGCTTTCTGATAACAGTTTGGGAAAGAAACACACATGGCTGGGAAAGTCAGGTGTCCCAATAGCTATGTCCATATAGTGTACAAACAATCCTTTAACCGTGTATGAGAATTAATCGGAAAAATAAATGCAGAGAAAAGCATGGTATTTTGTTGGAATTTATTGCTACTGGTGGTCAACATTCTGATATTTTGTCAAGGGTGTGTGTGGGTGTGCACATACAGTATGTGTGTGTCTGTATGTGTGTCTATACCAGGCAGCTAGAACTGCATACACTGTATTTTCATTGAGCAAGTCTGACTGCCAAGAGATACCCTTAGGGACTTTCTCCACTCAGGGCTAGGATCAAATACAGCATCTTTCACTAGCCAAGATATGGAGCAGCTGTCACATGCTGTTACCAACTGACCGGGCTTAACAGATACAATGAGCGCACCAAGTGCCTCCTACTAAATGACTGGACATAGCAGGCATTATGCCAGTGCACCAGTGCTTCTCCATCACACTAACTACATTTCAAAGATGGAGGAAAGAAAGCAAGATCTGTACTACTGAGATCAGGCAGGGTCAAAGGACAAAGGTACAAAGAGGAAGCCTGAAGCAAGAAGAATACCACTTCTGCTTTTCCATGGCTCTTACCTCAAGTGCTACGAGGGCACCCAAGAGGCTGAAGATGTGTTCTGTGGTAAATGATATGTAAACCCATGAACTGTCATAAATGAAGCAGAAGTCACTACACCCTTACTATAGAATATTAAAATGCTTTCAAGAGACCTGAGATTTTTGCATTAACAATGTAAACTCTTTTAAATACAATTAACACATATTGTGCCTCAATTGTGAAAGTAGTTTATAGTGAAATTCTGATTATGATCTGACTCTCCGGAGGCAACATTTGCAGCTAGTAGAACCATTATCATTAGCATTCTCAAGGACATAAAGAAACACTCGCCAAAACACTCCCAGCTGCTCCTTTATCCGTAAGCATTCTAAACACGTTGCCATATCCCTGGGATTCACTTTGACGTCATACATAAATAAATAGTAAGCATATACTTTTCTTCATGTGAATTTGCATGTCTGCAGAGTCCTCCGCATATTAACATTTCTGGACAAATAATTTCTCACATTTAGCCTAGGAAAAAAAACGGAATCTACAATGAAAAAATAACAAGAAGAAAAAATATCAACCATCAGAGAGTATACAATCCTTCTTAGAAGACCTTTTCTTTTGTCCTCTCGAGATCTGAGGGGATATTGAAAAAATACGGCAAACACAAGTCCTTATCTTTCTGCTGACCTTTGCTTTCCGATACCCTTCAGCTGCTTGTTCAGAATGGTTGTTTTTTTTTTTTTACCCCAGTGTGAGTATTTATGTGTGCTGTGTTCAAATAACATGTGTAGAGATGTAAGTAACTTTTTTGTATCTTGTGAAAATGTAAATAGCAGAACGTCAGGAAGAGGGGGATCTATCTATCTATCTATCTATCTATCTATCTATCTATCTATCTATCTATCTGTCTATCTATCTATCTATCTATCTATCTATCTATAGTATTAGTAGGAGGAGGAGGAGGAGGAGCATGAGGAATATAACATAATTAATATCAGCTGCAATAATAATAATAATAAACAGTTTTAAATTCAATTTTTACGCATACATAAATAAGCTGATGGGTCATGCAGGGAAAGGTTCCTGATGTCTGAGCAGTTGATTGTTAATTGGACACCAGCAGGGTGTTTTTCTTCCTCTTCCCAGTAAACCTTTTTAGCAAGAACAATGGCATATCTGAAGGGTGTCTGAAGTAAATGTGGAAAAGTGCACAGTAACCTTAGTACAATTACAGAAGAAGAACGAGATCAGCTGTGTGTGTGCGTGTGTATGTGTGTGTGTGGATATAGAGGTGTATTTCACTGTTCACAAACCCCAGGCTTCCACTCCCTAGCTGCTGATGGGCTATTGATTAGCTGAGGTTCAGGCTCATTGTGACACAATGGAGGCACTGCCAGTCGCAGTAGGAAGGAGATGGAGGGCAAAAAATAGCAAACCTGAGCTCCCAGACTTCACCCAGACACACAAAAGAGCTCTACCATTTCCATATCAACCTAAATCATCTGTATTCAGAAGATTTATTCAGCATAACAGTGGCTGAACAAGCAGCGGAAATAGACACAAATCTTAATTAGCTCCTGTTGTCATCCACCCGCTAATTAGCTAGCATACCTGCAGGGTGTAGTGCTAGCTCAGTGGTTAGTGCTTTTAACCATTTAGCCACTGATCTGATGATCACATAGTTGGTAGTTGAGAGAGTTTGGGTTATATCTATATCTATGTTACTATTTCGATAAAATAGTATGCATGTAAGCATGTAAACACTCTGCCAGGGGGTTTTATAATTCAAATACAAAAAATACAATATAACTAGATGTTGTAATCCGCCTACATTCTTTGTTTTATTCATTTGCTTTGCTCTGTCTATTTATCACTTAAAAGGCAGCTTAGAATTCGTATATACAGTCAGTAGAGGAGTTTAGGGATAATTGATAGCTTGACAGTACAATTTCAATTCACATCACAGGACAGCTGCCTCTGATACCAACTTCTTTTTTTAATTCCAGTTCTGCCCATGTCTTAAGATAAAAGATGCGATATGTGAATGCTCCTGACATGCTCACAACTTGGAATTCTACAGATTGATAAATGATTCACTGTTAGGGTGATGAACTCGACAACTGTACAATAGCTCTGAATACTTGCCTTGCAGTTGCCTGTACCAAGTGTTTGGAAGCGAAACAAGAAGAACAAAAGTCCTGCCAAGCACTTATTCTGTCTGAGGGAACTAATTCACTCTGTGTCTGTGTGTTGGCTGGATCTCTCTCAGAAAGTGCTTCCTCCAACAAACCTGACTCCCCATGCCATCGCGGGATTATCTTCTTGCCTGTTGGCCGGAGCTTGGCCCCAGAGTAAACATGAAGATTATATGGTGTGTGTGTCTGTGTGTGTGTGTGTGTGTGTGTGTGTGTGCGTGTATGTGTGTGTGTGTGTGTGGATGTGTGAAAGAGATCATTGCGGGGAATAGAAAAGAAATGAGAGAAAGCCCACAGCTGCAACTCTACGATGGTAAAAACTGACAACTTAAATCACCGCATCCTGTAATTAACACTCAGCGTGTCCTGCCATTACAGAGGAGGGAAAGGAAACAGGCTTTTCTTGCCCTAGAGACATTACATCGTTCATCACTGGGGAAAAATGTCATTAATTGGATCGCTGAATGGTGGTCGTTTGTCTCTGTGTAATGCAAATGCCGTTGAAAATATTTCAGATAACACCAGCACTTATTTGTGGGACAGTAATTGAACCAAATTCATACAGTATAATAATTTGTTGTATCCTCACATCATCGCATCACCATATCAAAGCTCACTCTGGAAATATCTTCCTTTCAGTCTACTAGACCTTCATACACAAGGTGAGTATATATATATATATATATATATATATATATATATATATATATATATATATATATATATATATATACACACACACGCTCACACAGAGCCTGCTTCCATTTAGTTATAGTATGGCATGATAGCAAGCCAGTGCTGCCACTCAGCGAGGAGACTGACAGAGAAAATCAAACAGTATCTGTCACTAGCCCTTCCCTTCCCTTCCCTTCCCTGTGCCTAGCTTTCTAAAACCTCCTGCTATGAGACTTCTAATCAGCCATTAAAGAAATATTAGAAAATCTCTAAGCTTGCTCTCTCTTTTCCTTCATAGTCCTCTTCAATGTGACTGCAGCTGCGTCTCCCTCCCAACTCTAAGTGTTCGAATCGATCGATACAATAGCCATTATGTGAGTGTAATTGATAAGGACTATACTCGAAATGGAAGTCTAACTTTAGTTCTCACTATTGAAAGACAGATCTGAGACCCACCTCAATAGGCAAACTAAAAAGAAAAAAAAAAAAGAAAACAAAGACGGTTTCCTAGAAGTACTGTTTCTTAGAAGTGTCTAAGGTCCTGTTTATTTGTGTAAAACTGTTGTAGATTGAAACCCAAATACCACTTCATGGCTCTATATATATGTGTGTGTGTGTGTGTGTGTGTGTGTGTGTGTGTGTATTTGTGTGTGTATTTGTGTGTGCGCATCTCCATAACTAAGGCAGATGCAATTTGTGTCTCAATGCATAGCCAACTTCACAATACGTTTATAAAACACACTATATGAAGCAGCTGCCGAAGCCGTGCGATACGATCCACCCCTAAAAATGATGCAGTATGATCAGATTTCAATTTGATTAAACACCATGCATGATTCAATGCAATAAGATGCAATGGAAAAAAATATGATGCTATGCAATTCAATATAGTACAGATAGTTTGCTTTTATTTCTTCGGTCCAGACAGATTACTTAAGTGCCTTCTGATTTCTAACTCATGGCCCTTTCACAAACAGGCTGTTTGTCTTTTCCTGTTCTGTCTCCAGGAAAATGCAGCTCTACCTTTGCCAGGTAAATCTATTTTCAATACGACTTCTATGACACACCTCGGTCTCTGTAGTGTTGCTATATGTCAGCAGTGGTGCTTAGAGAACATGCTTGAGAAACAGTTTAGCGAAAATAAATCAATCTACATAAATATTGGTCACTTTTCTTATTAATGATAGTATAGCACATCTACTAATAATTATATATAAATAAATTGTTTTTAACTGATTCGAATATGTTAAAAACGATGCATCGCAATTCAAATGCCAATTGTTTACTGCAGATAAAAGTTGTGAATCGGTGACTCTATTATGACCTGCATGTTTTACCATAAGGTCATGTGCAAGTAACAGGTAGTTCCCCTTCATTTGAACTATGAGACCCAAACCTGTTCCAGCATGACAATGCACCTGACACAAAGCCAGATCAGAAAACATATGGTTTACATGGTTTGGAATAGATCTTGAGTGGCCTGCTATAGAGCTCTGACTTCTCCCTATAAAACACCTTCGGTAAGAAATGGCACCCCAGGGCTCTTAACACAAGCTCCACAACCACACTCCAAAATCTAGTGACAAACCTTCTTTGAAGAGTGGAGGTTATTATAATAGCAAGTGGGAACTAAATGTGGAATAAGAAGTTTAAAAAGCAACTTATTGTAAGGTGTCTACAAATGTTATTTTGTATAAAGAATCTTGTTGTAAGTCTTATTTCTTTAATAAATGTTCCAACAATAAAATGTTAAAAATGTCAAGAGAGATTAAAACTTTGTTTAGATCCATTGTAGTCAGTGCATTAGGAACTTAAAAAGTGTCTCCAAAGTATGTAAAAATATATATACAGTTATAAATGAACATACAGAACTACTATACAACTATAGAATTTCCACCCAACAAATGGGAATCAGCTATTAATAATAAAACCATCCAAAACATTTGGACCCAGATGTGTGTATTTTCAGCATGATCCAAGTCATCAGATTCTGCAATACAAAAAAAAAACCTATACAGCATTAACATGGTACAGAATATCTTACATAGAAATACTAGTATAGGCTGCTTTTTAGATTTAAAAAAGTGTTTTTTCTTTATCTCCCCTGTGTTCATTATGCAACTGTTTTGACTTAGCCACTTACCCACTGATCTAATGATCTGATGACTGGAAGGCTGTTAGTTCAAATTGGACAAAAGAGTTCCAAATGAGCATCATGTAAATGGAACGCGTCATCTCTATGGAGATGAAGAAGTATTTTAAGACCTATAATATTTATATGAATGCAAAAACAGCTTATACAGGCATTTTGTAATATGCAAAGGATTTCGAGCCATTTAAAGGATCTAGCTCTTTTCTATGTTTCAATTGTTTTTATGTTTCAATCCCAGAGTTAAGCTCAGTCTTTACAGAGGCTCTTCATGCACCATGAGGTATATATAATGTTAGTAGAAGGTTGAGGTCAGTTGGGAGGTTTAATTGAAATTGAATGATTCATGCTATAAATACCAGAAGTGGAAAACTGGTCAACTTGACAATTTGACAACTTGCTTGCAAATTGCAACACTTCAATCTTCTCCAAGTTGTATAGGACTTAAAAAAATAAATGGAACCCACCAAAAAGAAAATATAGGGTCAAATCTCTGCATCAAAGATATACTGTATATATAGTCACAGACTACAAACCGACACCACAATCTCAACCGACTGAAGTGCCTTCCTACTGAACAAACTCAATCACTTTTTTGCTCGTTTTAGTCAAGGCATAGGACATTTCACCTCAATCGCTGACTCTACTACTGCTCACAGCCCACTTTCACTCTTAACAACGGAGATCTATTTAGCATTTAGCAGTGAATGCCCACAAGGCAGCTGGTATACCGGGATGTGTTCTCAAAGCATGCGCTGCACAACTGGCACAGGTCTGCACTGACATTTTTTAACCTGTCACCAGCCCAAACCACAGTTCCTACATGCCTGAAGACTACAACCACCATACCAGTGCCTAAGCATTCAGCTATAGAATGCCTGAATAATTTTTGCCCAGTTGCACCCTATTGTTATGAACTGGTTTGAGAAACTGTTTCTGAATCAACATACTGCAGGCCTACCACCTACACTGGGCCCAGTCCAGTTACCGGAACAGGTCTACAGAGGATGCAGTTTTCATGGCGCTGCACAAATTAATACATTTGAGTTAGACTTTTTTATGCCTACGGAGGAAGGGAAATTGATTTTGGACATACTTAAAAATACTTCGGCCAACCCCGAAGCTAGCTAGCTTGTCTAAGCCCGTGAAAGGGTTTGTTCTCCATTTCCAGACAAGTGAATACAACGGTACCACTGGCTTACAGCCTCTGAGGAGCGGTGCAAATTATGAGTCTGCATCTCTGGTGAGTAGGATCCGCCCATACCCCATCTGTCCTATAAATCTGCCTCTTTCAACCCAACTACCTGCATGTCTTCCCTCACCACATCCATAAACCGCCTCCTTGGCCTTCCTTTTTTCCTCCTTCCTGGTGGCTCCATCCTCAGCATTCTCCTATAGAGATATACCCCATGTCCCTCTTATGCACATGTCCAAACCATTTCAATCTCGCCTTTCTCACCTTGTCTCCAAAACGTCCTACATGCGCTATCCCTCTAATAAACTCATTTCTAATCCTGTCCATTGTCAACACTCCCAAAGAAAACCTCAACATCTTCAGCTCTGCTACCTCCAGCTCCACCTCCTGTCTTTTACTCAATGCCACTGTCTCCAAACCATACAACATTGCAGGTTTCACCACAGTCCTATAAACTTTTCCTTTCACTCTTGCAGATACTCTTCTATCACAAATCACTCCTGCTATCACTCTTCTCCACCCACTCCACCCTGGCTGCACTCTTTTCTTCACTTCTCTAACACACTCTCCATTATATTGCACTGTTGACTCCCAGTACCTGAACTCCTCCACCTTCTCCAACTCTTCTCCCTGCAACCGCTCCCCTCCACTGCCCTCCCTCTCATTCACACACATGTACTCTGTCTTACTCCTACTGACTTTCATTCCCCTTCTCTCCAGTGTGTACCTCCAGCTCTCCAGGCTCTTCTCCACCTGCTTTCTACTATTACCCCAAATCACAATATCATCCGCAAACATCATAGTCCACAGAGACTCCTGTCTGACTTCGTCTGTCAACCTGTCCATCACCACTGCAAACAGGAAAGGGCTCAGAGCCGATCCTTGATGCAGTTCAACCTCCACCTTGAACCAGTCTGTTGTTCCTACTGCACACTTCACTGCTGTCACACTGTCCTCATACATTTCCTGCACCACCCTCACATACTTCTCTGACACACCTGACTTCCTCATACAATACCACAACTCCTCTCTCGGCACCCTGTTGCTTTTTTTAAACCCACAAACACACAATGCAAATATATATAAATAAATAAATACATTCCTGATGTAACTACCGTTTCCCATGTAACCAAAACAGGTTCCTAAACAGTATCAAGTAAGGTTTGTTGGAATACAGGAAGGGGAAAAAAAAACATGACAAAAAAAATCAAAGCAGTAATGAAGATTCCTGCCAGGCATGCCCTGTGGCTTGGCAACAAATCAAAAGTGAAACAAAAATGCCTTGAAGAATGAGCCAAACCCCAAGAATTTGCATGTATCCAATCAACGATATACCACACAATCTCAAATAATAAATGACTCTTAGTGCATTAAGTAACCTGAAAAATAAGCACTTGTCATATTTTTTAACTCTTTTGTAACCAAGTTTGCTTGCATCCGATATTTTCGTCCATTTTCTCCCACATTACAATGTTTAAAATCCATGTTAACATGTAGAGAGAGGACTAAGTATTAGTTCTCATCTTGTCAAGTCATCAGAGAGGATTTAGCAGTGACAGGCTCATGTCTCTCGGCTCGCAAGGTGTTTTATTTCCCCAGAGAGGAACTAGAGTGCAGGAGAGGGAAATAATTCAATGATGGCCCTGTGTAAACATGTGCTCAAAGAGGCAGCTTCTCATAAGCATTAGCTTACTTTGAAAGCCGAGGATTTTCCGAGGCTGATGTTGTCGCAGGCTGTGCATTTTAATGCTTTGCTCTCTCTTTTTGGTTTACCTCGCCATATTTTTTGAGCGCTTGTCCTCTGCTGCTTAGAGTCAAACGAGCAAGAAAAGCTGGGTTGTACATGGTGAGGATTACTAGCCAACATGTCTGAGTGTTTCTCATCCTCCAAGATAACACAGCACTTCACACTGAATTAGATGGACTAGTCTACCAGGGGGAAAAAGGACAAAAAAAACCAACATGTATAGCCCTCAGACTATAGAAGGGGTGTAACGGTACACGTATTCTTACCGAATGCAATCCTTTTTTACATGCGGAACATCTGAGTTTTCAGGAATGTATTATGGACCACAAGTTTCCGCCTCACACTTTAAGCGCATTTATTATTATTATAAACTTGAAAACATACACAATAATGTCAATGGTATAAGAGTTAGCACAGTGTCACTGGGGCTACTCACTTATCGGAAATAAGATTTGTTTTGCGCATGCATGAAAACGCTTAAGCACTAGCGGCTAATGTAAGGCCATGGATTCTTTAGCGTTTTATGTCGAGCTTCAAGAATTTCTCTTAAAAGGCGAAAATCCTGACAATTCCGCATATCAAAAGAGTGAATGAATGAAGGATGGAAGAAATTAAGACATTTGTTAAACTTTGTTAAAAAAAAGTAGAACATTTAAGTAGAAAATATCTTTAGAAAATTAAATATCAAATATAAAACACACACTTCTATACACATCTCTATTACCCAAATGGGGAATAACAACTGTAAACTATTTAACTCATTTGTTTGATTTATTTCATTTAATTAATCACTTTAATTTGTGCCAATTTGATTAATTACTCAATGTAATCTAGTTAATAAAAAAAGAGTACTGCATTAATCTGACTTATTTGAATTTTTTATTATAAAATATTATAAAATGTTATTTTATATATTAAATAACCAAGCAGGCATTTTCAAATGTCAACATCAAATGTTGTTTTTCACTCATTTTAATACTAATAAATTGTGTTCATTAAAAGCGATTTTATGTCATGCATTTCTTCCTGTACCGAAAATGAACCGAACCTTGACTTAAAAACTGAGGTATGTAACGAGCCGTAAATTTTGTGTACCATTACACCCCTTTAACCTAGTGTAATAGAACTTCAGGACTTATAACAAAATGAGTCGAGATGCAGTACTCTAACCTAAGCCTGTAAGAACAAAAGTATCGCAGCTAAAATTGGGACTTAATATAAATTGTCTGGCTAAAGTGGTAACAAGATTGTTACTAGCGCCAAAATAAATAAATGCTGTTAATGTTTCAACCTTGAGAAATCCTGATCTGGTGGTTTTAAATTGAACTACAGACAGCGTATTACACACAGCAATTACACACAACAATGGTGCAATTTTTAAGGACTGTAAGTAAGTGCAGATTGACTTGGTGTACTGTAGGCTTTATATATAGCTTCTGGCTAAAAGCTCCTCATTAGCCAGACATAAAGCCAGAATTAGTCAAGAATCTTTGAAAAAGAAAACATGGAATGCCAAAGCAAGCAGATAATCATCTTATTCTCACAAAATAAGTAAAAATGTGTTAAAAGTAAATGCAATATAAAGTCTGCACTTCTAGTAAACCCTCATAGCTTCACACATTCACTGTAAACAGACTAGAACAATATGTTATTAACAAAAATACATAGTCCCTTTCTTTGTTCCTTCCAGGTCTTTATTAAATGCGGTGATCTAGTGCTTCTCATGTTCAAAAGGCTTCACGCCTACAAATGTGCCATTTGAAAGGCCAAGTGGCTTTAAATTACCCGATGGCTGTCTTTTCAGGCTGAAAGGGCAAATCTTCACATTTTTAAGAGATGTTTCAATTAAGCCTATATTGGAGAACATTGAGCATGTGTTCAGAGAAATGGCTGCTCCACATCCTTTGGGATTCTCACAGTAAGCTTTGGACGAAAAGAAAAAAGCAGTTTCCAATCAAAATCGAAGAGGCAGAAGATTAGAAAAAAAAGGGAAAAGACGGATGATATTTGAGAGAATTCCGAATGCTCTCAGGTCTCCAATATCTCTTTTCACCTCGCTGTCATTTAGAAGACTATCTGTACAGGATCTCATGGATATAGTGTGAATTTAAGTGCACTGGAACTACCAGGTAAAGAGTAAGGTGCAATTTTGACACATGTTCCATGCAAGGCTTTCTCAACAAGCAGGTACTTTTGGCACAAACTGATTTGATTGACAACTTGGTGAATTCTCTAAGGCAGGATTTACTCCGTCCTGGTTTATAATTAAATCGGTTATAATCTGTTGACAAATAATAAACTGTAATCTTACACAATAATTATAGTATAAGTTCAGCAGTGTAAGAAATTATATATTGCTGTGGATTTTTTTTTTTTTTTCAACATTAACATTTTGCAAGCAGCATGCATTAGTATTCAACCCAAAAGCTGAAATCCCAGAAAAGGAACAAGCACTCAATCACATGGCTGGAAAACTACACAGATGATGTGCCACCGGATAATTAATTCATTGTGACCTTTTGAAAATGTTTTGAAATGTGCCTACATTGGAAATAGCCATTGGGCTGGGAACAGAATTGAAAATGGGGATTTGGTAGGAGGAAAAAAAACTGTTTAGTTTCAACCAGTTAATCTGACGCTATAATACATATGTATTTATGATCTTAGCTTTAAATTAATATAAGGCTCAGATCTCCAGTAAGTTCACACTATATATATATATATATATATATATATATATATATATATATATATATATATATATATATATATAGTATGTACGGTATGTGCTTTTTTTTTTGAGTATCGCATACCACATTTAGTCCTAATTTGCGCTTATAATTTCCTCCACTCTTCTGGGAAGATTACCCATTAGACTTTGGTGTGTGCCTGTGGACATTCAAGGCAGGTACTGATGTAGGTAAGAATACCTGGGGTGCAGTCAGCGTTCCAAATCATTCCAAAGGTGTTCAGTAGGGATGAGATCAGAACTCTATAGCAGGTCACTCAAGATCTTCCTCTCCAAACCATGTAATCCTCATCTTCATGGAGCTCGTTTTGTGCACAGGGACATTGCAATGCTGGGACAGGTTTGGGTTTATAAGTGAACGCAAAATTCCATCCAAAGACATCCTATACACTTTTGTGCCTCCAGTGTTCTAGTACATACATACACATATACATACATACATACATACACTTGTATTGTCCTTTATTAACCTATTGATATAAACACATGCATTCTCTACATTCTATATTCTATTTAGTCAGCATTTTGGTTCCTATAGTTTCAATGTGTAAGGGTGCAATAATAAATAATAATCATGCAACTACATGAATTACAGATTCAGCTACTCATGGCGTTAGTCAAGTACTAATGTAGGACGAGAAGGCCTGGATATTCCAAATCATCCCAGTGGGGATCAATAAAGTTTAGGTCAGAGCTCTATAGTCAGACAATACTCCAATCCATGTAAACCATATTTTGGAGTTTGCTTTCTGCACAGGGGAATTGTCATGCTGAGAACAGGTTTAGGTCTCCTAATTCAACTAAAAGGAACAGGTAATCATTTTCAATTTCTGTTTGGATCTTAAAGACGTTTTATACTTTCCATTTCATGACACTAAGACTACCTCAAAGTTTTTGTCTTAATAGAAAGAAGCATCAGCAAAGCACGATGGGCTTGTGCCCAACAAAAATATCTACCACTACAGTCCACCTGCTGAAGATTAGGCCATTCAGGTTAATGCCAGAGTCTGTGCTCTTTCTGGCTCATGACCTTTTAAGACCCTTTAAGAAAATCCCTCCCAGCTTTCGAGAACCAACCTCTTCTCTCTCTCTCTCTCTCTCTCTCTCTCTCTCTCTCTCTCTCATTCTTTCTACCTGGGAGCTTCATCAGAGACCTCCATACACCCTTGAGCTGTGCAGTGCGTTTGTCTGATCTACAGAAGAGGGTCGTCACTTTCACTTTTATTATCCATGACCTTCAGTATGCTGTAGCTTTGGGCTGTACTCAGCTAGCAATCATGGGACTCCACATGGCATTTCCCACGGTCCCCATCTGTCCATCAGTACCCCCTGGGTTTTTCTTTTCTCTTGTTTTGAGGAAAGATGACAACTCGGCTAAATGAATAGAGGCTTCAAAGCAGAGTTTCACAATTTAAGAGTCTTATAACTGCTGTCTACAAGAATCAGGGAATACAGGAGAATGTAGGCATGCAAATTTAAGAGAGAATTTGTTTGGACAAAGGAGAAATGCCAACATTATTTTTAGAATATAAAGTACCACAAATGGATTACACATTGCTTGTATGCATCAAGTGGTGCAGTATTATTTTCCTCCAAATTATGTTTATCCAGGTGTTTTTTTATCTTCTTCTGCACTGCTACATTTTGAGGTGTTTGGTGGGGAAATGTGTCTTCAATTCACTTTTTTTTTTCAAGTTTGATTTAGTTTGTTTCCTGGTAAACAGAGATATTTGACACACCTGGATTGTTTATGTGGATCACCTTCTGTCATCAAACTGCAACATAAATCTGTAAAAAATGTTAGCAAAACGATTATTTATCTTGGTAAATTGCAATTATGATTTGTATGCACGTTTTGTTAGATTTTTTAAATGTTGAGAATGATAATTTACAGAGTTGATGACCATTTAGACTTATTTAGAAGTTAAAAACTTGCAAAATATTATCTGCTGTTGGAAAGCAAAGAAAATTATGCAATTTGACATATTTTCTCTATAGCAGTTAAGTGATTCTATTTAAGAGGGAATTGCAAGTTCAAATCCCAGAACTGTTATCGAGATGTTGTTAGACATTTAAACAAGACCCAGAACCCTTTAAATCTTAGTCTGTGACATGTATTTAGCCTTTTCTTTGGTTAAAGATATTAGAAAATGAATTGAAGTTTAAAGTAATTGACAGCATTCTATAAAAAATATACACTATATGGACAAAAGTATTGGGACACCTGGCATTTCCTGCTATATGCGGTTCTTCCCCAAACTGTTACCACAAAGCTGGAGGCACACAATTGTACAGGACGTCTTTGGATGACGAATAAATAAATTTTGCATTCACTTGAACTTGGAAAATCAAACCTGTCCCAGCATGGCAGTTCCCCTGTGCACAAAGATTCCATGAAGATATGGTTTAGATGCTTTGGAGAGGAAGATCTTGAGTCGCCTGCTATAGAGCTCTGATCTCATCCCTACTGAACACCTTTGGGTTGAATTGGATCACTGACCCCAGGCCTCCTCACCCTACAACAGTACTTGACTTTACTAACACCTGTGTGGCTGATGAACCACAAGCACACACCAAAGTCTAATGGGTCATCTTCCCAGAAGAGTAGAGGGAATTATAAGATCAAATTGGGACTAAATGTGGAATATGATGCTCAAAAAAGCACATACCATGCCATATATAAATATATATATGGTATGTATATATACAAGGTAAAGTAATTCATGCTGTTTTCATGTTTTGGATTGCTGTTTGCTTGTTATGTCTGCAGACCCATTTCACTTTAGGCTGTTGTGGAATTTGCATAAAAACTAGACAAAACAAAATTCCCAACTTAATGTAAACTGCACATAAAATTCTTTGCATTCTTGCCTTGAACTTCCATACTTATTAAAGTTACAAAAAATGGATAGTACAGTAAATGAAAAAGAAAAGGTTTCTTCGGATTATGTCATGAATCTATGCACAGTATCTTATAATATTGACAATTATTTGAGAATGTAGAAAGTGTAAAAAGATGTGATAAACATTTATCAACCCTGTTGCTGTGAATAATTTCGCGATTAGCTTTAGTGCAATCAGTCACCATTAGAGGACCAAACGCTAATAGCTTAAGGAAGAAGGAAAATAGTCAAAGAATTAATAGCTTAATAACTTTATTATATAGCCTTTCTATTGCACAATTCTAAAATACTTTCAATTACTCTAAATTGCAACTTAGGTCCTAAAAAAGCAAACCATATAATATGAAGCTACACGGTCTAAATGTTTATTATCTACTTATCTATGACTTCTAATTGACTTTAACATTGGCTTATAAAAACCAATAATTAGTAACACCAAGGAAATTATTTTTTTTAAGAGTAAGTTGGACGTAAATGTATCGCTGTCTTCATACACTCACTGCAAGTTGGTCTTACACCTAACAGCGTTTGACTGGATTATATGTTTAATTGTGTATGTTTATATTTTATATAAATGCTGGTTATGCATTTTCATAAAAAAGATACATTTATGTACATTTTTTGTGATCCACAAACAAAATGTTGTATTTAAATGATTTTAAAATATATTAGCATGATTTAAGTGATATCCATGCAGACATGTGACACATTACCAAATGTAGATTACACTAAATTTAAGTATTATGAAATTAAGTAATTAGGTCACCATGAACCTAATATTACCTGGATTTATTTACATTCAATGGTTTTGATCTCATCACCATTATCACAATTGTTTGTTTACAGTGGTAGGCAAAGTGTCATTCTTGTATTTAAATGTTCAACTATCCTGTGTAAATATTAAACCAGTAAAAGTACTCCTTTTACATTTCTACTTGATTTAAAAGTACAAAAGTGCTTGCCTTTAAAGGTACTTAAATATAAAAAGACTTATCTTTAAAAACTATATTTTAATATAGTGTGTGCTTCATTGACCATTCAAACAGACCATTTTAAAGCGAGTTTTCTATTGTTACAGACATACAGTAAAAGAACCCTTACATTTCAAAACTCTTGCCAGAACAGTGGGGTTACATTTGTGGTTGTATGACAGGTTGTCATTTAACTGATGTTTTCACTAAAAATTTAGTGAAGTAAAAATAAGATATTACACAATAGAATGTAGTAAAATAAAAGTAAAAGTTTCCAAGAATTAAAGTACTCTGATAGATACTTGAAAGATACATGTAAAAAAAAAACAACATGTAAAAATACTTCCTCACTAACCAACACTACCTGTTTGTAAATGTAAATCTGAGCATGTTGATGCATGTAACAAGCTAATTGAGCTATTTTTCTAAAAATAGCAGTTTGTTTATCTACAAAATCAGCCGTGGTTAAATTATCCAAAATCTTTTATTCAAGTGAAAGTAAAATCAATCATCTAAATAACTATTCTAGCAAAGTGCAGTATTACATTCTTTAATTTGGTTAAAGTGGAAAAGTTACAAGATGTCAGTCTCAGGTCCCAAAAAAGATTTTAGTTTCTAATGGAATTAAAGGCCGTTTTCACCAAAGATTCAAGGGAAACATTGAATATTATAAGTTTCAGATTCTTCTTTTTAAATGTATAAATATTAGGTGGAAAACAATCAACAGCACAGTAACACAGTAAATGCACATTTTTTCACAAAGCTGTAAAAAGACCTGTATATGTTTTTATTTATCAGTATAATCAACTTTATATATTTTTTTATTTTTTTAAATGTTGTAGATTATTTGAACTGCTTATTTACCCAATCAAAGCAGCCTATTAATCCATGCACCACTTTTACAATTACAACATCAGCGAAAGCCTTTTTTTTTCTTTTTGGAACATTAAACAACTTGACATTTATACAAGGTCAACTTTAAAAAGATTACAGAAATGTCAATAAGATATACTGTTATTAAAAGGCAATTAAAGGCATGACAATGTGGGAAGTGCTCTTGCCTACGAGACTGCATCTGGACACAGATCAATACGGACTTAACATGTTCATAGAATGAGGTCCATTATTGCATTTTGCAACCAGGCAGTGGTTGTCTTACAATTGTCCTGCAATGTCCTCCATTACAGTTTTCTTTTCTACTTTTCAAAATCCCAGATGTGGCACATCTGAGCACTCGTAACCATAAATCCTCTCGTATCTCCCGCTGCAAGGATAGTGCTCATAATTGTCTCCACAGGAGAGTGCTAAGCACATCTTTGCATCATCTTCTAGCAAGGGACTTTGGGAGAAAGAGAGGATTACTTCCCTGTCTACTTTGGGAACTGCAGCAGAGCCAGGGAATGAGTCGAGAGGAGAGGGTTGTAGCCATGGAGAGGGAAAGCAAAAGACAGAGAGAATGAGTCATGCCTCAGTGGCTTTTAAAGCTCTCACCCAAATCCTACCGACAGCGCACCGTTTCATTGCCTCGGGTGCTGGAGTTCCATAAATCCACTCGTATCTCTGGAGAGGGGCCAGGAATGCTACGCTCTCACTTTGGCTAAGATTCCTTCATCGACCTTTCTGTGTATTGATTATGACGTCCAATGTAAGTGCACAACTGAGTGGGGGCAGCTATACAATAAGGCGGGGGGAAACAAAGGTGCTTAAAGGCCACAAAAACAACCTGGAGCTCTCATGCTGACTGAGAATGAGCATGCGTTTTAGTATGCCAGTGTTTACGAGTGGAGATACGAGCACCAGTTTAGTCAATATGGAGGGATAAGGCGAAGGTGTCTGGGGAGGACCTGGCATGATAGAAAGTGAGAATAGATAAAGGCAGAATAAAGAGAGAGGGCTAATATGTGGCAGAGCAAAGCTGAAATGCTATTATGATGACATATCAAAGCAGTCTCCCGTTCCTTTGGGGAAGCAAAAGCAACAACTCTATCTTCGTTTGGCTTCAAATGTGTTACCGATGTTAAGACACAGAACTGTTAGCAGAGCCAGGAGAGAGCAGGCCAAGTGAATTGGGATTGAGGGTAAAGTGAAGGACATAAGTGGAAAAAAGATGATATTAGCATACCAGTATCAGGTGGATACAAGAGCAAAGTTAAGATTATTGTTAGCATATAACATCCGTTTGCAATAAATGGAATGTATATTAATCAGAATTGGATTTTTTAAAAGTTTATATTTTCCATTGTAAAACTGGCACCCCCCCATTTTTCACTATGTAATGAGAGATTTTGAGATGCTAAGAAATGCTAATATTCATAAATGGCAAATAGAGAATTACAGTGAAATGCTCATTTGTGATTAGAAGGTGTTTAGCAAGCTGTATATTACTGTTCTCATTCTAATACATTAATTCAATTATAACTATGTACACAGGGAAATAAGCAAAATGCAAATAAGCAAATGCAGCACTTTGTAGTGGTTAAAGGTAAAGCTGTACATTTTGCCAAACAGGAAACATAGTAAGATGCAGCTCTAGTTTCTTCTTCTTCACTTCGGCCTCTTTGTTAATAGGAACTAAACTGTTTTTATTGTTTCCATTTTTACCTCAGATTGGCTAACTCTTAAGAAAAGCCAGCAATTTGCATCATTTTGAACTCATACTGCCTCACAGAGCAGCATAACACACATGGATAGTAGGGCTATCCACCATGTTTCACACACAGGAGCTCACCGTTACCTACAATTAGCTAGTTTTCATTGTGTTTGAGCTTTTCCACCGAGAAATCAAAGCCGATTAATATCTCTTGGCTCCATAATTTATATATAGTATATGCAAACCCAATGTATAAATACAAAAGAAGAAGAGACCACGAGAAAGTAGTTACACTATCAAACATATTGCACATAAGTAATATTGCACGGTTCAACATTATTGTTATTTGAAAGAACTGTTCATGATTATAGCAAGGACCCGCTCATGACTATAGATTTTATTGGGGCAGAATATCATTAACAATGACAGCCTGGAAAAAAACTTTGGTTAATCTGTGAACAAATTTAGCTTATTGATTTCCAAACATGCACAATTTCCTGTTATTTTATTTTAATACAATCAGAACAGATGAGGATTTCTGGTCGCTGTACATTGCACTTTATAGACACATTCAGACAGTGTAGATTGAACAAATACAATTCTTCATAAAAGGGAATTAAACTATAAATTAAGCATTTGGAAACCTTTATTATAATAATGTATGTTCAAATGGATTTTTTAAATTATGGTCTTTGTATTTGTCCTGCACCCAATGATAATGGCAACAGGAAACACACCTGCTGGATTGGACAATTTGGTATTTTTTCCACCAGTCATAACCAAATCTGCATGGAGTGATAAAGAGCTAGAATGATTACTACCCAAAGGTGGCCTCTTTTTACTGTTTGCCCACACTTGTGCTTCAAGAAAGGCAACTGAATCAATGGAACATTGGTTTAACATGTCCACCAGCAACATTTCTTCATAAACCATTGGTTACTCATAAAGTGGTAATTAGTATTTCAACAAAATAAAAAAATACATAGGGATGTGAATGGGAACTTAATAAAGAATAACGACTACCCTTATAGCTGAGTCATAATTGCCTTAAGATATCCTAAACTGTGTTCTAGAGATGCAAATTCATTTATTCAGTAACTACTTAATTCTGCCGAGAAACATACAAAATCGACAATTACATCATGAAACCATTAAAGAAAGTAATGTTTCTGTTTCATTAACACATGAAAATAGTCATTTATAATATCTAATGTATAATACAATAAAGCATTTCTTGAAATTATCACAAATGAAAATGCTAAATGATCTTGATTAAGATTAATAGCTACATTGTGCTAATTCATGGAGCGCATGTAAAAGTTTTTTAGTGGAACAAAGTGATTAAATTGATAAGTTTACTCTGCGTTGAGTTTGCACATTCTAAGCTGTTACAAATGATGGTGGTGGTGGCGGAGAGGTGGTGAACATAGGGGTTATGGAAGTGGCAGGAAATGGTGTTTGCTACAGGGGTGGAAAAAAGAAATCACCTGTCTGGATGTCTGGGACAAACAAATTATGTGTCTATCAGTTTGCTATTTGCAGTAAAACCTGGAACTGCCCAACAGACAAGTCAGTTCCATAGTTTGCGAATATATTCACCTGTCCATCAAGCAGATGTGTATGTTTAAATGTAAGATGATTTAATTGGTTAACATATTTCAAGGCATAATGTCATATTATGTAAGGGTCTAGGAATCATAGCCAGACGGTCTATTTTTTTTTTCTTTGTTACAGTGGTAGAAATGACAAGTTATAGAGGTTATATTTATTATTGCGTTTTAAATGTTTTAGCCTGTCTAAATGAAACCTTTATTTAAATTGGTTTAATCCGAATCTCAAAAATACTATAATAATTTTATAATACACTTCAAACTGTTTTCTGATCTTGCAATGTTTATAAAAAAAAAAAAGACCACAAAAAATGACCTAGATATTTTTGTACATGTTTGAATAATGAGCATGATAATCAAATGGGGTGAATACAATATACTATGTAGTTAAGAAGTTTCTGGCTGTAAAGCAAAACCCAAAAATTATATTCACCACACACATCAACCAAGGTTCCAATTGGTATTTGAATAATTTACCTTGTTCTAATGAAAGTTTAACATTATCTAACTTATTTAATAGTGAGGAAAAAAAGAGAGACAGATTTAATTTTTTTCAACAAATATCAAAATATTAGCAGAAGACATACTGAGACATGAGCAGGTAAGTGACTGTGACTACACACAATTGTCTTTACACACATTGTTTTAGTCTATATTATGCACTATATAGCTATATGGTCATAGTCGGGATAAATGATATTGACTGTTTTTATCCTATTTTATTATTTCCATACAAAAAAAGGAAAATGGAACCTCTACTTGGCCAGTGGGCTAGTTAATATGTTTATGAATTGTCCACCCCTACTGCTAGTAAGATCAAATATTAATATCAAGCAATGATAAAGACACTACCGGTGAGTGGTCCCTCAGATTTGTTACTTTGAAAGGACATACTTTTAGAAATAAAACATACTAAAGAATTAACATGTTCTGGTTGCTTTGTTATGTGTTACCTAGCTGGCAACCAAAACATAGAAGATTGTGCTTTTAGTATTTTTATGCTACTTTTTTTTTTACAAAAGTATTTTTAAATCTCATGCTTTGTATTGCAAAGATATTTGCCATGGTCTGGGCCATAACAAATGCTGTGTAAAAGGTGACTATTAGCACTGATTTTTCTTGTTTTATAATTAGTGGCACAAACAACCAGGGTGATTATTTTCTCTATAAAATATTTCCAACCTATTCAATGTCTTAAAAACTGACAATTTCTAGAAGCTAGTTTGACTATGTAGTCAAAACCAAACATTTGCAGCAGAATAAATATTTTCAGAATGACCTTTCTGACAAGGTTCCTGCTATATTTCTTTTATTGTTCATCATTTATATTCATCCAAGCATGTAATTTGACATGTGAAAAAGTAGAACAGATAAAAGTAGGAGAGAAAAGCACGTCAGGTAGAGGGGTCAGGAGGAGAGAGAGGTTGGCTCATTTACAATGAGAAATGTGAAACGGAGCCTAAGGGTAATGGATTAAGCATTGATAGTGGAGAGTCTCAGTTTCCAGTTGTACTTCATTCATCAGAAAGGATTGAGCGAAAGAGCATCATTTGCTAATTCTTGGGTTAATAACCTCTGAGGTTTCTAAAGCAATGGGTTTATCAGGGCTAAGGTTTCTATTAGCTTCATTTCACTTTTTTCAAGACAGTTCCTACTCGCTAGCTGAGTGTAGCACAACAACTACCACCATGCAAGGGCAAACATTAATATATGCTTCCTGATGCACGTCCAAATGTACTTGGCAAAGCTAGTTGGCCTGCATTGTACCCATGAGCTAACGGACACCAGATTGTCTGGCACCTCTAAGAGATCAGGGCCAGCTTAACAGATTTGGTGTACCGACTACAGACAACTATGGCACTGGCTTGACTCAAAATCCCACCCAAAAATCTGAGCGTTGCAGATGGCATGGTGGAGCACTAGATCGCATTGACACCTTACAACCTCAGAGTCTCCAGATCAATCGAGGTGTGTTGTATGTGCAATTTGAGTAAAACATGCTTTAGGGGATTACTCTATGTTTCTTTGGTTTTTGGTGTCATATAATGCCTGTAAATTAACCGTCTACTCATAATTTTTATACATACATGGTGAATGTATGTGTTTGTGTGCATGACTGGTGTCTCACCCAAGGTTTATTCTTACTTTGATAGCCTCTAAATTCACTGCAGCCCTGAACAGTATAAATATAAATACTGAAAATGAATGGCTGTAGCACTTGAATTAATTTTTTTTGTTGTTTTTTACTCAACATTCTACCTGTCATCACATCTTCTCAAACTGCTGCCTAGGCAACAACACATAGCAGCTAAACATTCTTAGAGCACGTTTCTAATGGCATTATAGTAACTATGAAACACCATAAATTTGTCTAGGTCTCCCTACCAACTATGGTATTATTAAGATTTCAAGTTGAAATGAACGAAATGTAAAATTAAAATCCAAACATTGATGGGTCCTGCTGTAATTAATAAGATACTTGCTTAAGGTATTAATGGTTGTTTTTAACAGTGAACATTGTCTCAAAGCAGCTTTACACAGTGATAAACATGTATATTGTAAGTGTAAGTTTGTCCCTGATGAGCAAGCCGGAGGCGACTGGTGGTGACTAGTTACATTTACATCTCTTATATAACAACTAGTTATATCTACATGCCATATACAATAGAGTACAACATCATGAACCAGATGCATTAAAATGAATTACTTCTGAAACATTACACAGTGGCTACAAACAAATCAATTTCAATACGAACCTCTACCATTTTAGTGTAAAATCTGTAAGTAACCTTTTCCAAACCTGAAGCACAGTACATAATTAGCCTACACACCTCAATCTGTGCTACATTTTCTCCTTGATTAACGTTCTGACTCCAAGTAGCACAGACTAGCTGATCAGCAAAGCAAGCGAAGAGGGTGATCAAAGTTTGATTGCTAGCTTCGAGATGATACATTCGGGGCAAAAAAAAACACCTGCTCTTGATGAAAAAGAGACATGTCATAAAAGCAAGTAGGTTGGGTAATGACAATTAACTCGTGGTACACAGGGCATCCATTCCTTTTTGGTGTGGCGATGCCTTACCAATGTAAATAGGGTTAAACTTTAGGGCTGAGTATATTAATAGATCAAAATGTGACTGAAACTGCCTTCAGTCTGCCATAGGCATTTCGATTTAGCTGAATCACCCAATTCTCCTATTTATTCAGTACCTATTTTCCCACATCCAGCTGCTCCTGTCAGGTAGATTGATGCATCCAGGCCTCTGGAGACCTCCTGATGAGCTAATGATAGGCACTGGAAAAGCCCCAGTGCCCACCCAGTCCACCGGCTATTAGAAACTAATGCCATAAATCTTCCTCGCTCCTGAATCTCTACAAAACTACAATATAGTGAGCACAGCAAAAAAAAAGCAAAACCATGGAGAGAAGTTAAATCTTACCTGTTTTCCCGAAGAAAAACATAACTCTAATTATATCTGAATCTACTATGCTATTTTGTGAATGTGAAAGTATGCAAGTGTGCGTTCAAGTGTACTAGTTTGCTGGTGTGCAAGTAGGCTGACTTGAATGCATTCAAGCATTTAGGTATGAATGTATTCATGTATATATGCAGGCAAGGACATTGATAACTAATGTCTACGTATGCTTTTTTTGTAATTAAGGACGTATGTGCAGTAAATATACAAGTATGCAAGTCTGCTATTAGAAATATGCAAAAATGTTGTGTATGTAAGTAAGCTATTGTGCAAGTATGTTAATGGTGAATTCATCATGTATGTGACTGTGATGTTGTAAATCATGAAAGTACACATTGCATACCACACTTTATACCACACCATACTCCACATGGACACTTTAAGGACAATCACACACTAAATCACTTTAATTTGTACTGTCAATATCTGCCATACACATCTATCCCCGTCTAGATTCATGTACATACATATATTTTCTATATTTTCTAAAGTTTATACTTTATTATTTATCTACTATTTTTTTATCCTTATATTCTATTCCTTTTTTCATGCTTAAATGTCAAACAGTCGTATAAAGCATTCCACTGCATGTCGATCTCTGTATGTCTGTGTATGTGATAAATAAAATTTAAACTTGAACTTGAATATACAGCATGTATGATTTAATGTTTGAAAAAAAATACTGTATGTACAAACACCAGTATGTACACAATGGTTCCCTGGTGGTCTAGTGGTTAGGATGCGGCGCACTCACCGCTGCGGCCCGATTTCGATCCCTGGTCAGGGAACCGACCCCAGCCATTGGGGTTGCACAAGCCTTAGTGTCGGTCCCAAGCCCGGATAAATGGGGAGGGTTGCGTTAGGAAGGGCATCCAGCGTAAAAACATGTACCAAATCAAACATGCGGATGGTCTGCTGTGGCGACCCCTAATGGGAGAAGCCGAAAGAAAGTATTTATTTATTTATTTATTTATATTTTATTCCTTTTTTCATGCTTAAATGTCAAACAGTTGTATAAAGCATTTCACTGCATGTCATACTCTGTATGTCTGTGTATGTGACAAAATTTAAACTTAAACTTGAATGTACAGTATGTATGATTTAATGTTTGAATAAAAATACTGTATGTACAAACACCAGTATGTAAATATGATGGTATGCAAGAATGCAAATGTAAAATTGACTGTATATAGTGTATATAACTCCTCAAATGCATTTTGGACTCTTTCTGCACTGCACATTAACTATTTCATCTGCATGGACTTTAATTGCAGAAAAACAACTTTGGATTCCATGTACTTGTGAAAAAAAGTCGTTTTTAGGGTTGTCTGAGGGCTTTAAACCCCCTACCGAGGATAGCTGGCTTCAAAACCTAACCATTATTGGTGGACTTTATGAGATTTGTGACATTATAGCCTGGAATAAAGCCTATTTCATTTACTAATAAAACAAGTCCTGTGGTGTGACAAGCCAGAATTTACTGCTGCCAATGTAACATTTCCATGTGAAACTGAAGACCTACTGGCTCAGAACTCCTTCCTAGATCAGAACTAGAAATTATAAAAATAAAATGAAAAAAGAATTAAAAACAGCAGGATAAATATGAGGTATAGGATGTGAAGTTATGAAATGTAATATTGTCTATATATACAAAACTATAAACTATCAAAAAAAATAATGCTTTTGTTTGGACATTATTAACATATTGAAAATGTACCCTATTTATATATCTGCATTACAATAGGAGATTTCTTTCGTTCTGTTTCTGGAGCACAAAAGGCCATTAAGATGAATTTCGTTTCAATGTAAAACGCTAGGTGGTTAATTATCTTGCATAGTTTTAGACCTGCAGGCATGGGTCTGCTCACATTCTTTTTGTCTGTGTGACACAAAAAACTTTGTGTCATTGGAATTGCGTCTCTAGATCCTGACTAGTGTTGGATTAAAATGATAAACGAGTCTCTACGGAGAAACAAGAAGAGCTCCGGGGTAACATATTAATAAAAGTATTTTGCAAGAAAGGACCAATTTGCCGCATATCAGCCGCCTCAATCAGAGCAATCTCACTGGATCATCTGTGCGATAGGCATATTGAGCAAGAAAGATTAGAAATTAAGTCACATAATAAAGTGGTGCATTGTGGAATTATTCCATTTTGAACAAGAACATGTGTGCAGTAATATAATTCCAGAGCCATTCATCAGCAATTCAACAGAGGTTTGTTTGTTTGTTCTGCAGCATTCATATTCTAAAGTTAAAAAGGCCTACAGTAGATCAGAGTATGTTTCTGTGTGGCGTTCGCCTCATTAAAATTCAAGGGGAAAAAAAAATACAACGCAATTTTGAAAGGCTCGCCATATTTCTCTCGCTAACAGCCACTGTCATCTCCAATTCCAAATGTATTACACTGAACTACGACGCACAAGGGGATCTCTGAATTGTATACTTTATTCAGTTATTAACTCTATGAATGGATGCATGTGGTTTAAATCACGGCCGAAAAACGCTTGCATATTAACCACGCTTCCCCGATTCAGCCCCTAGAGAGCCATCAAGGCCAAAGTGATGCATACCCCCTCTACTCCTCATCATAATATTATTTATACAGCTAAACAAATCACATTAGGGCCCTTCTCAAACCGGAGTACAAATGTCTGCGCGTATTTCGGTGGCATTCCTTCACCACCAGCAGGCTCAGTATTGAATGGGTGGCACAAATAGCCGTATTGATCAAGAGATAATGGAATCTTGTCCTCGCTGTTTTTCTTCAACATTTTCATTTCCTCTCTCGTCTAGCCGGGGTGCGCTCTCTTTGTCTCAGGAGGAAACGAGGAGCCTGCGTTCTGCTCATCAGCGATCGTCTTCCCAAACCCTCTCCCAAGCATTTAATTGCATTAGCATAAGGGGAAACCAGGCCAGCGTCGCGGTATGATTCATATAATTTCACTAATATGACATTCAAGGCCTTTCTTGGGGAGTTTCAATGAAGCACAATTAGGAGCTTGGCAGCATGCTATCAGCCTCGTAGACGACGATGATGATAATGAGAAAAACAACAAAAATTTATCTTAATTGTTTTGGGGTGGGAATTGGTTTATGTGAAGACAGATTGTGTACAATGTAGGTGGGCGATTATCAGGCTAAGTGGGGGTAAGATTCATTAGGAGCCAGGTTCTTGTCACCAGACAAGGGGTGCCATTTTACATCTTGTTCCCATGGTACTTTTGAATGAATGAATTCTGGCATTCATTCTAGGCTGCATATTGCATGATCCATGACTGATCCTGGGCCAGTTAATGTTACCTAAAAAGTCAACCTAAGTGAAAAAGGAACTTCTTTTTTTCCTGGTCTAGCAATAGATTTCCATGTCTAATCCTAAAGAAATATATTTGTGTTTGATTGTCTTTGAGCTAGCTGCCTTGGGCTCCATCTTTTGTCTCAGTATGTATGAATCGAAGAACCCTGCCAGGCAAACAGCACTTGCTCCTACAGAAGCTCATTAGCAATGTTTTACATCTATTAAAGCTTTGATAATAGATGGGAGACACAGAGCAACAGGCAATACAGTGTTTGTGTTGAAGCAAGCATGCTAGAGGTGTCAGTATTTGGGTTTCCCTGTTGTACGTGCTAATTAGTAATCTTTAGCTTTAATTTATTGTTAGTTATGTACTGTTATGTATCTGAAATTATTCCATAGTGTGAGGTGAATTTTTACCTTGAAATTTTCTTCTTTCTTTTTTTTAACCACCTTAGCTTACTATGGCATCAGTGTCAAAACAGTGCCAATAATGCTAACTTCAGAGTCTTGTCACATTCCATGCATTTTCTTTTTTTTTAAAGATGTTATCTAATCTTAATCTTTCTGTGTGTATCTTCGGGGCTCTTCTGCAGAATTCATATTTATCCAAATCTGCATATCAAAAGAAATCCAAACACTAAATGAAACAAAGGGGTCACATATTGCATTTTCATGTCACATCTTTGTGCTTCCCTAAGATGTGTGAGATGCATTCCAAATGACAGCTAGCCAGCGTGAAGACTCCTCATTTCCTCCCATAAGCATGGGGGACCTGGAGGTCTATATGTCATCGATTGTGACTCCTGCCTCCTGGTGCGAAGACAAAAAGCTGTTGGTGTAATAAACGAATGCAAAAGCAAAGTGATGCTTCGGAAGATAGAGTGAGGGAGTCAGAATCGTTTACAAAGCTACAGTGAGACTGTTAGAAGTGAGACAAATCTCAGCCCGAATGTACCCTTCCTAAACACAGAGGGGGGGAATAAATGCAATACCTTTATTGTGTACATACTCGAGAAAAATCACAAAGCATCTGCACAAGGTTGTACTTTATTTGAACCTCATTTGTATACAGCGACTGTTCCCTTTCTTCTGCACCTTGGAGCAATCTCTCTAACAGCTTTTGAATAATTTTTGGAGTTTCAGGTTTCCAATCCACCAAAACCACTGCTTGTTATCTCCTTTCATGTGTTCAGACTTAGGTGAGTCTATGCCATAGTTTCAGGGCCTATGGCTACTAGCTTTGGGTTGCCTTGTTTGAGAGCTAGCCTTATTACTAATCACTTTCAGCCTACCTGTGAGTTACAAACGATTCTGCTAGTTCCCATTCCTGTTTTGTATGGCACATACTGCTCATTGCCTCACAGAGTTCCTCACTTTCTATATTTTTTTATATATATTTTTGTGAATATTACTAACATATTACTAACAAGGCTGAGTGGTTTTAAATCACTGAAATAGTGATGTCTCCACTGCTGAGCTTGTTATATTAGCTGAATTCAGCTGACAGGGGCTATGGCTCCTTCCATTTCCCTGCATTCCTGCTGAGCAGGACCACTTGGAGCTTCGGCTTAGTCCTGTAACCCCTTTAGTTATATGTCTAGCAGGCCTGTTGTTAAGCATGGCAACCTAACACAGTGGTTTGATTTCCTCCAATATATTCACCACTGAGCTTTGCTGCACTTTGCCTTCCCATGTTTCATTATATAGGTAATATTCGTCAGCTTTGTCTCCTGCACCGTATGAAACTATTGGACTTGTGACTTCATGCTGCTAACGTATTACTGTTTTTTTCTTAAATGGTCAGAATGCGTCTATAGGTTAAATTCTTTATAGATCAGTTTTTCCAAATAGGTTTTTCCTCTTAGAGTGAAGAGCAGGTGGAAGATTTTGACTGCCTAGGTGAAGGTAAAAACTGTTTCATGAATAGTATGCACTCCATCTTCTAGATTCAGTGTTCTGCACAGTTCCTACGGGGCCTGGAAGACAGCAAAAATTGCCTGCTTACATTGAAGTTGTACAGTATGTGGCAGCAACTGTAGCCACAGCACTATAAAGGATGTCTCACTAGAGGCTCATAAAATGGTCTCAGGCCAAGAGGAGGTGGTAGTCTTACTGATAGGAAGTTTGGGGGCTCAAACCATGATGCCTCTTTTACTGCTCTTGTGCAAGGCCTCTTAACCTTAACCCTCTGTGCTCCAGGGTTGCTGTAACATGTCTGAACCTGTGCTCTGCCCCCAGCTTCCTGATATCATTGGGATATGTGAAAAAAATTTTTTTAAGTGCTATAAAAAGTACACATATAAAACACTCTTTTTTTCTGAAGAGAGCAGTGTACCTTTGTCTGCCACACTACTCTCCCTCAAACTTGCCTTTTGGGGCCATGCAAGATATGAAACTAATTTTAGCACAAAGAGTGGGACTATGCCTTGGTAACAAACTCATCTTTCATGTGTTGGTGGCTGAATAATATCAAAATAACCTTCTGGTTGAACACATAGTCATATCACCCATTTTGTAAGCAATCTTGTGACATTACCGTCGTCCATGATGCAGAATCTTCCATGATGCACCATGCATCCCACATACAAATTGGCCAGATGGTGGTGATTTGATCATCAACTCAGACTGTTAAACTGTCATTCCTGCCAAAAACTTTCCATCCAGAAGGATCCAGAAAACCTGCATGTGGCCTGATGACAATGGATTCTGTATCATATCATATGGCCACTCATATGCGACTTTGCTGAAGGACTTGCTATGCATAGGCACACTCACACAAGAAGGTATTCTGGTGATTCTCAGTTATCTGGTGCTCACAGAACCGTAGTTACATAGCAATTGCTTTTTGTTCAGTGAATCTCAGCCTTGGTTAGGGAACCATGCTTAAGCCTTGATATTTCTTACACAGTGATCTCCATGTTGTTATTAAAGTTTGTGACAGCACAGTTAAAAAATAAAATGTTCAAGATATTGAACAGCAGACCTTTATACATAAGTATTGTGACTTTTTTCCCAGCCAGATCCAGGGTTTCAATGTCCATATCCTTTAATATGACGTCTACAAACGGAAATAGCCGAAAGAGCCTTTCTGTGGCTGAATATAAATGCATCCTATTAGCGCAACCTAATGCAATACATTCATCTTCAATCCTGCCTCAGCTCCTTTTTAAATAGATGGGTTTCTGTGCATCAGCTCCACTGCCTTAGTATACACATGACCATTGAATAATCTTACAACCTATAGAAAACCGCAGAGTTAGTACCCTAAGGAGTTTTAGTAGCTGGCCTTTACTGTTGCCCTTTTGTTTGGCCTGAGAAGAACACTCAAGGGTGGGGGGAAGATATAGAGAGAGGCAGGGAGAAATTGAATTTCTAAGTGGCCTTTTCCTTCAGTTCAATTTTGGGTCAATATAGTGTGGTGAAAAAGCATAAAACAGCACTCAATTGATCAGCAAGTATTTGCAAGTTTTCTTTTTTTTTCTTTTGCCAGCACATACCTTTGTGATTCAGATTAAAAGAATGGGCGCATAAAGCCTTTAACCTTCCTCTTTGTTTCATTTCTTTTTCATTTTTTAACCAGCAGAATGTGGAGAACACAAACACGCTAAACACGTCATGCAGATCTTTATCTAAGCCGATCCTCTAAAAGTGGAATCTCCTTCCTAGATCCAAGGTTGACGTTATTCCCTCCTAGCCAAATTGAATTTGCAGTGTCAGAGTGATGCAGTGCCTGTCTACCAGCCTCCTTTTGCCATCTATGCCTTTCCTCAAAATGGAGCTGTATCTCAAGCCTTTGGCATGTGGTGGGTTGAGAGATAGGAATAAATGGACAGGGGTCTTCCATAATCAGCTATATCTGACCACATGCAGGAAAAGATAAGAGAAGGATTCATCTAACTGTTCCTGGAAACAGAAAGACCTACACATGGTTAAAAGGTACAGGGGAATGAGGATTCATTTATTTATTAGGCTTTAGTAAGCTCCAGGGCAAGGGTGCTGTGGATCCTAGGAGCAATGGCTTATGAGGCAGGATTGATAGCTAGTGTTAGTAGAGTGATAGGTGTTGGAACACACTGGTGAGGGGCCAACAAATATTCCAATAGCAAGTCTGCTACTTTAAACAGAAAAGGATCTGTATTTAAATGGGATTTAGGACACCACTCAAAAAACACTCTAATCACATTTATGAACAATTAAATGTACTACCTGATATGAACCAGAAATCGGTAGGGTGTTCCTCATAATGAATATGAATAAAAAAACATGCAGAAATAAAACAAAGATACAAATGCAAATGAGATACAAATACAGATATGAATAGGATGTGAACTAAAGGGATTTTTTGGATACACTACATTTTATGGCATTTGGCAGCTGCCCCTATCCTGAGAGACGTACATCTAAGTTATATACCTGAGCAATTACGGGTTAGGGATCTTGCTCAAAGACCCAGTAGTGGTGCTGAGGTTTGGCCCCATGACCTTCCGATCATGACTGTCCAACATCTTATCAACTGAGCTGCCACTTTCCTTGGAAAGAAATCTCCAGGGGATGCAACAAAAACGTAATATCAGATATGAATCTTGTGGGATGAACAAAAATCTACAGCATTGCAGATGGTGTTTTCAACATTAATTTATTCAACTAGGCATTATTATTTACTGTGTGGTCAGGGTCGGGGTGGTTTAAATCAGTCAGTCCTTCACTGGAAAAACTTATTTCCACCTGATTGCCGAAGCTCATCTAATCCTTATGTTATATTAGAGAAACACTTTACCATTCAACTCAAAAGCCCATGCTGAACTCCAGCAGCAGCACATTTCTCTGGACTTGTGCCTACACTGACCCTGACACACATTGCCCTGGTTTATATTACCTGACTGAATGATGAAATAATTTATGATGCCCAGGAAATTCAAGTTTTTTCCAGCCTGGCTGGAAAATGATACTCGCTGTCTCCTTGAGGATAAAAAGAATATCCATCACTGCTGTTGTAAAAGAAAAAACTGTGATGAATGAATAAAGAACTTGTTCTGTCTGTGACATCTCTCTTGTAGTTCTTAAAATGGTGCTTGAACAGTCTTTGAAGGTCCGAGGTTTTTTTTTTTTTCTCGAGGCATTTGTGTGAACCTTGTGACAATGACTGTCAAGCTGACAGAACTTCTGCAGAAATACTACAGTATGACAACCCTAATCTTTTTAGCTGGGCTGATCATTAAAAAAATGCAACTTTACTTACACTAGAGTAAATATGAGAATGTTTTTCTCAATATAAACATTCATCAGTAGCTACACGGAAGGATTAAACTGTGTAATTCACAAGCAGAAAATATGTAACTTTTATAAGGGCTTATGGGTAAAATGGTGCCCTGACTGTTTCTTACATTATATTACAAGTTACTAATTTTGTATTCTGGGCAAAATTTACAAAATTTTCCTAAGATCATATTCCTTTTTTTTCTATGCACAGTATGCAACTCTCACTCTGGGTGTGTGTTAGAATATGAACCAGTGAAGATGACTTAAAATATACTGTACATGACACCCAGAAATGACACTCAGAAGCGGTTTGGATTGTCATTAATACAATTCCATTCCGTTTGTTTTGTTTTGCATTTATGTCTATTTGTATATTTTGGAAGACTGCTTGGAAATGGGTTTTCCAGAGATCTCCATCTTAAACTGTCAATTCTCTCTCTTATTTTGTGCCCAGAACTGATGTGTGCTGATTGACTCACTGTTTGATTCATGTCTTGTTTGTGAGGGTATGGTGCTGTTTTGCTTCTTTTTTATGTTCTGGTTTAACAGATAAATAAGTATTTTTATAATTCAGGATTAAGGAAAGTATCTAACACTAATTTGCACAGGTGTGTTGAACAATATGAACTGACACCATCTGGAAGCCCACCCCCTTCCCCAATCTCCTGACAAGATGCTCCCTCCTCAATGTTCCTGACTAGACCTGTGAAGTGTTAAATAAATGTTTTGAGATATGAGTAAATATGTTTTAAATTCATTAATATGCATGTGTATGTTTTGCACTTTGGATTATAAAAAACAAATCTATATATGTGCATCTGACGACTACAATTTGACAGTTATAACTTTTAAATAGAAGATTTAGACTATGAAGAAAATACAATGAAGTCAAATCTGATTTAAATTCTACAGATAACGTTAGTTGATATAAAAATCAGTGAGTAATTAAAAACACTGATATGTGTTGGTGTTCTTTTGTGCTGGACAGCATTCAAATGCTTTTAACAAATTAGAGATCAGTGAGAAATGTTAGCCAAGCTGACAGTATATTAACAATTATCGATAATAGATAAATAGATGATAGATAGATAGATAGATAGATAGATAGATAGATAGATAGATAGATAGATAGATAGATAGATAGATAGATAGATAGATAGATAGATAGAGGTAATAATAATCAGTAACAACAATAATAACAATAATAATATCAGCTGTGTAGTCAGAATTGTATGTGCATGAAATTTTAAAACGTAAAAAAAAAAGATCAAAGAAAATGTTTTCAATTGATGTTTTTTGCTGTTCATATAATTGTTCATATACTGTCAGCTTGGCTAACATTTCTCACTGATCTCTAATTTGTTAAAAGCATTTGAATGCTGTCCAGCACAAAAGAACACCAACACATATCAGTGTTTTTAATTACTCACTGATTTTTATATCAACTAACGTTATCTGTAGAATTTAAATCAGATTTGACTTCATTGTATTTTCTTCATAGTCTAAATCTTCTATTTAAAAGTTATAACTGTCAAATTGTAGTCGTCAGATGCACATATATAGATTTGTTTTTTATAATCCAAAGTGCAAAACATACACATGCATATTAATGAATTTAAAACATATTTACTCATATCTCAAAACATTTATTTAACACTTCACAGGTCTAGTCAGGAACATTGAGGAGGGAGCATCTTGTCAGGAGATTGGGGAAGGGGGTGGGCTTCCAGATGGTGTCAGTTCATATTGTTCAACACACCTGTGCAAATTATTTCAAATTTATTGACTCGTTTTTTTATAGTGGAGAAAAAATACTGCTTTTTGGCACATTATTAGTCATATCTTTAGGCAATTTTATGAGAACTGAGAAGCTCTTATGAAAAATGTGTGAAGCTTGACTGGATTGACAATACAATATAATCATAGTAAACATTACAGGGTATCATTGGAATGTAAAATTGCGTATATCTCACAAGATCCACTTTAAGATCACTTTGGCTTGTGTTTTTTCCCTCACCTTCTCTAAAACAGAGAATCAGTTTTATTAAACCTATTTTGAAAATTCAGTAAGTAAATGGGGGCTCCATCACACATAGCAAAAGAGTGATGGCCCATTGCCGATCCACACTCAATAATCTCGTCTGACCCACGCTGGGATATAAAATGAAGGCAAGAACCTCATTCAAATCTGGCTGCCAAAACACAGCCATAACTCAATTCTTGATGAAATTATATCTCAGCAGGTTATTGACTAAAAATGTACAGTTGTTCTACTTTTTGCTTAAAGACGAAGGCCTTTTAAAGCTTTAGATGTGGTTAGTAAGTAGCAGATTTTAAATAAAATCAGAGCCTTAAATCATTGTTGACCCACAATACACTTTCCATTGGTATATCTGGCCCTTCTTTTTACCAAAAGATGAGGATTTACGAGTCAAGTGTAACTGTACAATTTTAAACACATTTCTATCTTTCAGTTTTCTATAAAAGCACATTTCATAAAGCTATCATATATACAAAGCATGTGTTTTTATACAATAGATGTCCTACTCATATTATAGTTATAATTAATTGCCTGATTCCTGACATTTCAGCTGAAAGTATAAAAAGCATATAAATACAAATATATCAATAATTAAAATTACAACTAGATACTTTAGGAGTCTAAGACAATCTAAAAACTAAAACTAATTAAATAGATAATACAGTAGCAACTTGAAAACTCTCCCATAATACCTCAGCATCTTTCTAAAATCTGTTTCTCTTTTTTAGAAATAGAAAGCCACATCCCATAACAAACATTCTAATAGAAAAAGTTTTTTTCTTAACATAAGCCATCCAGAAACCCACAAGGATTGCTTTATAAAAGATTCATGCAATACTTATAAATGTGTCATGAAGGCACAAGATAGGTACCCTTCACATAGCATGAAACTTGAGATCCTTAGTTTAACACTGAATGGATTTAGTAGAACAATGAAATACATATTTTATGAGGTTTAAAAAAAAAAAGAATGCAAATTTCATCATTTATTCTTTAATCTAACCCAAATAGATGCGTCTCTTTATTGAATAAATTCAATAGACATGAGAATGATAATATTGTGCGATTGATAAATGATGATACTGAGTTAATATCAGGTGTCAGTGTGAGCTGTGCTGTAAATGGATGTCTCGCATGCCCTCTCTTTATGAAGTCTTAGCAGCCTTAGCACAGTGGAGGACAGACTGCTAACCTGAGGGGATGACATTGTTCCCAGAGGAGCAACCGACCGACTGTACCAAAGTGTCTTCATATAGGTCTCTGGGGACGTTGTGCATTGAAATCCTAAAAAAAGTGTGTGTGCCTGTATAGAGAGAGACAGAGAGAGGAAGAGTAAGTTAGAAGCCAACAGAGCGACAGTAAGTATGAATCTGTGACAGGCAAAAAATAGTATGCATATGTTAGGGTTGTAACACAATGCCACTGTATCTGTATTGAAAATAATTTTTTTTCATTTATAGAAATAGAAAGTGACATTTCATGAAAACTCTCGAATATTTTATGAACCCTAATAATGGTAGGTACGAATTAAAGCACTGGTAGCATGGGGCGTTAATTACAGCTCTTTAATCTCATCTTCATCACAAAAGCTCTTAGTGAGATTTTTCCCTCAACCCCCTCACTTCAACTTCCCAAATATAAATAAAATAATAGTTTATTCCAAACCCTCACCTCTGACCAGATAGTTGCAATGGATAAATAAATAAATGCAACAAATGCATCAGTGTACATCACACAAGCTCTGATGTACATCACACAAGCCTAACCAAACAATCTGTATTTCTGTTTTTATAGACACATTTATCTGTTGAACTCTGAATAAAGTTTGTATTCAAACACAGCCTAATTACGAGTGAATGCTCAAATGTGTGAGTATGCATGTAAATGATGAGATTAAAACCACAGGTTCATGCGTGACAGACTAAAACAACATGCAGACTTGTGTAAATATGCTCATATGAGAAAGCTGACAGACGAAAAAAAAAAAAGAGCAAGTGTGTATGTGAGAAAAAACTGAGTGAGTATGTATGTGTGTGAGAGATGACAGTGTGGGAGTGAGATAGAGGAGAGAGCCACCAAATTGTAGCTGAATTGCAGGAGCAAAATGAGAGCTTACTGGCGGGGAAGATCAGTGTGTTATTCTGAAAGGTTGCTAAAGGGCGCTGCGGAGTGAAAAGTGTGCCATCTCGTCCAATTTAACATCCAAATTGCTTTATTTTTTTCCATTATTCTGATTAGCCTGACGCGCAACTCGCCTCTGCTGATGCGTCGCTTCTCTCTGCTAAATTCGGCACATTAAACGTACTTCACTTGTAGCGGTGGACATGTTGGCAGTAATTATTTTTTATAACCATCGCTAAAGAGGATTACTTTGAGTAGGACCTCTCTCGGACTGAACATGTCTTGGCTAATAATACAGTAATTAATAGCTAGCATAAACATAGCAAACAACTTTGGTAACAATTTTTTTTTACACATATGCAACCCAAATCCTCACATACACGTTTCATATAAAATCAGAGATGTGTTGGTATGTGAGGTGGCCAGAGAAAATCTTTGAGGTGGTGACCTTATTTTACTAATTAAAGTTCTGAAAACTTACATAAACACTCACTTTGATGGAAAGAGTCTCTAGGGTTATTTCTTTGTAATAATAAAGTTTTTCTGAACAGATATCTGAGTTTTATTTTTTCTAGTAACATGGCAAGTTGCATTTTTTCTTCATTTAATGATAAAAAGAAATGTTTATTGAAGGACCGACTGTTTCTAGCTACTTTAACATAAGTGATAACAGGAATGAATGTATCTTGTGGACATTTGACAGCATGAAATGTGAGTATAAATGTAATTTGACAAATCCTTCACTTATACATATTATCATATAATTAATACCTATAATAAGTAACTTTCTAAGTGAGATCTTGGATTCTACTGTGTGGATGAAAACATCTAAACCAAGAATAATTGTACTTGGTGGAAATTCATCATAGTCCATTAATAAAATGTTTTGCCAGATAGATATTACATGAATTAATTTGTAAGGGGGCAGGCAATAACAGTAGGTAATGGCCTTCTACTAAATGTGGGACTTAAATATTATTTTAAAAAAGGGGAAAAAAGAAACAGGACAAAAGAATGAAAAAATTGGAAAATCTTCTCTGGTATTGTTTCCTCTATATGTTTTATTGTTTTCCTCAAGTAATCATTATGGTTCTAGAAGAAAACTTGTACTCATAAAACCTCAAAAGCCTTGATTTTTATTGTACCTGTTCTTTTAGGTAGGAAAGAGCACAGCTTTAAATAAATAAATACATTCATTAATTAAAACAATTCCTATGTATAGCAGTTTTGGCATTGTTAGCATTCGTTTTTTCCCGTTAGATTTAGAGAGGAGATGTCAGAAACATTAGGAAACAGATTATTAATTCAAACTTGTATTTTTACTTCTTCGTTTGTTGAAACCTTGCAAAAAAATAGCCAGCATAATAAATGACCAAAATGTCTGCACATTATTGAAAGCAAACACCATGTTCATTTATTGTTTTTACAAGCCAAAGCAGCAGGTGGGCTGGCTTTCAGAGCTAATTCTCTTTTTGATCGCTGAGTCGTTCACAGATGAGGATCAAAGATCATTGAATTCAGCAAAAATGAACCAGAGCACATGTGACTCAAAGCGAATGAACTGGGGTTGCATTGATTCAGCTAATCACCTTAGTCATTCACTTGAAAATTTTTCAGGTTCAAGGACCACTACTGAAGAATGGCCTATTCATAACTGATTACTTACTGTTTATTACTTTAGGGAACCTGTGGGTTTTCGCAATTATTTTGGCTGTCAGAAAGATGTGCATAGTCTGAGCATAAAATGGCTCTATTCTAATAGCATAAAGTATGTTGAATAAACAAATATTCAACTCTAGAAAATCTTAGGAAATATTTGCTTTTATGTAATCAGCTAGTATAAGCTTGCATTATATAACTAATGCAAACATATATACAAATATTAAAGTGTGCATCCTGTCTGTAGTCCTGACCATACCAGTGCCTATTATAATAAAATACAGTATAGAATTATATAAAACAACCCCAATTCCAAAAAGTTGGGACATTATGAAAATTGTGAATAAATATAATAATATTTGCATATAATGCAATGATGTGCAAATCTCATAAACCCATATATTATTCACAGTCGAACATAGAAACAATGTTTAAACTGAAGAAATGTACCATTTTAATACTAAAAACAAAGTAATTTACGATGTGATGGATAGATCACATCTCAAAAAAAGATGGGACAAAGTTGGGGAAATTTGCAACTACTGTAATTAAGTTAACTGACAACAGGTCAGTAAGATGATTGTTATAAATACTGCATCTTATAGAGGCAAGGTCGCTCAGAAGTAAAGATGGGTAGACAGTCACCAATCTGTGAAAGACTGTGTCTACAAATTGTGGAACAATTGCAAAATAATAATCCTAACATAATATTGTTGAATTTTTTTTTATCATTTTAGAGTACTGAGGCAAAGTGCTAAATTTTTCTGTGGTCAGAAGAATCGAAATTTTAATTAATTTTTAAAAACCATACATTCTCCGTACTAAAGAGGAGAGGGACCATCTGGCTTGTTATCAGCACTCAGTTTAAAAATTCACATCTCTGATGTTATGGGAGTGCATTAGTGCCTGTAGAGTGGGCAACTTGCACTGGTTCAATCAATGCTGAATGGTATATACAGATTTTAGAGCAGGATATTCTTACAAACAGAAAACATATATTTTCAAGGAAAGCCTTGCATATTTGAGCAAAGCTAACTGCATACTGCATCTATTACAATTGCATGACTTCGTAGTAAAAGAGTTTGGGTGCCGGCCTGCCTGCAGTATTGACCTTTCACCATTTGTAAATAATTGGCACATGATAAAACAAAATACACAACAAAGGACTCCCAGAACTGTTGAGCAGCTAGAATCCTGTATCAGACACATATGGGACAACATTCCTCTCCCAAAACTTCAGCAATTGGTCTCCTCAGTTCCCATTAATTCCCATTAATTAACAAAAATGCAATATTTTACATATACCTATATACTGTATGGTCTTTAGGTGAGGGTATGGGTCCTCATTGTAAGTCTATCACAGCGACTTATGCTAAACATCAGCATCTCTGAGCTCATGTATGTAGAAGAGGGTAGATAGCACATCTTTTATGTCTCATAAAAAGTCTTATTTAGGTAGAAAAAATGAGAAGGGAATACAAAACACCACAAGCATAAAAAAACAACTAACAACATGCTTTTCAATTGGATGATACTGTTGTTTGTCTTTGGTCTGACTGCAGCTTTAACAAAAAAACAGGATAAAAACTGGTTCTTTTATATTGTACGACTGTAACATAGTGTGAATGCTGTGTCTAAATTGTAGATATTGGAGCCTTTGAGTATACCTCCCACAATCCATTTTTCTTACAGGAAGCCACTTTATCCTGGTCACAGTAGATCATAGGGCCTACCCAGGGAAGACTGGGCTCAAGGCAGGATATGTGAATACACACTGTATGCATAGCACCAGTCGATCACACACCGATACACTCATGTACACCTAGGGGAAATTTAAACTTGCCAATCCAACCATGTATTTTTAATAGGTGCAAAAGAACACACACAGACATGATGAGGACATGTGGCAAATAGTAACCCGAGCTCAGGATTAAACTCTGGGTCCTGGAGCTGGGAGGGATTAAATCCACTTACTATATCATATCAGACTCCATACTCTGAGTTAATCATGGAAGACTGGAGGTGATGGTGGCTGTCCCAGGGTTACTTTAGGCTTGATGCTACTGATTTGTTAACTTTTTTTTTACAACTGAGCATTTTTCAGAGAATTTGGCTCTGTAATAACAATTTGGTCAGGAGATTTCACTAACAGTTCAGAGATTTCCAAACAGCAGTAATCAAATATATTCAGCTGACGTGAACCTAAAAACCACAAAATATACGCTTTACTTAAACACAAACCTTTTCTATAGTAAGACTCAATATGTTGATCACCTAACGTCATTAAAAAATGCAAAATAATTGTGGAGACGGTTATGATTGAAACTGCATCATTATCATGATACAGCATTAAAAATAGTTATGCATCAATACCATTATTATCATATCAAATATAAAAAAGAATAATAGAATGTTGATACTTATTCACTATTAAATAAATAACCTTGTTACTATCCATGGCTTCAAAGAATTGTTTATCTAGCTAGGCTTTATGTTGGCTTGTTTTGTTTATGTTGGTATCTTTAACAGAGAGCATGAAGGTGACCAGCCATGCAGAGCCATATAAGAAAATGTTTCTTAGTACTTAGAGTTCACTATGCAACTGCATTTTTATTTTTTAATAATTGTATGGGCATTAATTTTTAATGACCATGCCTAATTAGCTTGTTGATACTGCTTTGCATACTCAGGTTGCCCTTAGATTCTCTTGTAAAGATCTGGGCCATGTCCACACTAATGTTTTCATTTGAAAATGCATATTTTTCTCTCTGTTTTTTGCCTTCCTTCCACATTCAACAAAAATGTAGCTTTTTAGAAACGCTCTACAAAGTGGATACATCTGAAAACACAGAGGTTTTCGAAAGCAACGACGCATTTTTTATCATTGGCGCGACATTTTAAAGTATATAAACTCCAGACAGAAATGACGCAAAACAAAGATTCGCACGATTTGCGCGTGCACAGTACAGGGAAGTAAGCCTTTTCAGACGTTTCAGTGTGGATGAGCAACTTTTGGGAAAGGATCGAAAAGGAAAGTGAGGACGAAAAATGCTATTTTCTAATGTATCTGCATGAATGTAGACGTAGTCCTTGTTGAACAGGTTACCTGTAGTGTAACAACCTTCCATATGTAGTTGCTCCTCAACACTTTTAGACTTCACAGTTTGGTTTTGTCATTAAACTTTAAATATGTCCAGATCTCTGTTATTTTCTAGACCCATGAGACCTGATATCACACGGTTTAACTTCTTCAAATCTTCTCATAGTTTAGGATCACAAATTAACAAGTAACAGTCAAAAAAGAGAAAAATGGCATGTACCACTCCATTTACGGAAAGAAAATAGCTTGTATTCATCCAGGCTGCTTTGAATGTACACAACCCACTGGTGCATTGCTAATTAGCGAGCATGTCTAGAAAAAAAAACATGACCCAGGCGTTTTGCTTGCTTGGGCCAAAGGTCACAGATCTTTCTTTATCCTACCTGCTGTGTGCCCTCGGGATAAACTCAGTGCTAACCATGTTAATCCAGTCCCAGATTAGACACAGTGACCCAGGACTAACAATGAAACACATACACACACATGCACCACATCAGTGAACTTATATTTTGTGGTTTTCTGAAGTTCCGAACCCGACATTCCTTCTTTTCAAAGCATTTACTTTGATTTATCTTCTAAAGACAGACAAGTGCACTCGCACACATACACACACAGAGGGAGAGATAAGCAGGGGGGCTCTCACATGGGCTAAGGAGCATGGAGGCGGCATTGTGAGTCTCACATGACCGGGTGCAGCGTCACTCGGCCTTCGTGGTGCAATAACAGGATCTGTATGCACTGAACTCTGCCGTGTCGAATTGATGTGACAACCCTGCTATCTCCTGCGACACCGAGTTCACATCCAGCAAGCAAACACTGTGTGGGTATGTTTGCGTTTGGGTATGTGTGGGTACTGAGTTAAAATAAGTACTGCAATGCTCACTTTACTTTAAAAAGTATACTGTCTTTCTCTCTCTCCCAAATTCATTCTTTTGCACTCTCTCTCACCCTAATGCTCTCCCTTCTTTGCTTGCTGCTTCTCCAATTTTCGAGGAACAGAGTGCAAGAAATTAGCATAAGATGCCCAGGGGATATACACAGAGGTAAATAAACAAGAAAAAGTCGTCATCTGAATATCAAAATAGTACATTTGCATGGCTGGTGATCATTAGCTAAATGTAATTTTGCTTCGTTTACCCTGCACCATAAGCAAAAATAAAAAAATAACTGCACTGATGAGAATGCCGCAAATTTACTGAGAAAAGTTCTTTTTTTATTACTTATGGATTTTGCCAAAATGTAACACTGTAATATATATATATATATATATATATATATATATATATATATATATATATATATATATATATATATATATATATATATATACATACAGAGAGAGAGAGAGAGAGAGAGAGAGAGAGAGAGAGAGAGCATGCTAATGAAAAGACAGAACATTTGGTGAATCAAGGCCTCATTTGTCCTATTCTCATTCTGTTTCTCTAAACAACAATACCAACATGTACTGTGCCCTCCTCCACCATGACCCACCAAAACAGCAGGAATAGGACTGGAATTCCAAACATGTCTCAACACCAAAGAAACACTCAGGAGGGGGGAGACAAAATATAAAGGATGACTTTGTGTCCTTTTGTGTGCAGGCCCTTTCATTTCCCTCTTGTGATTTCTGCAAGCCTGGCCAAATATTTGTCAACCAGACAACGAAAAATGCCAACAAGACCGAACAAAGCCGGAAAGCCTCTCTGGACAAGTTGTTCTAGCACTCATTGTCATTCCTTTTTGCCATTATGGGGTTAAAGGTCAGTAGGTCACTTGACCTCAACCAGCGTAGAACGTCACACTTGTGTTTGTACGGAATAGACAGACAGACAGACAGACAGACAGACAGACAGACAGACAGACAGACAGACAGACAGACAGACAGATAGATAGATAGATAGATAGATAGATAGATAGATAGATAGATAGATAGATAGATAGATAGATAGATAGATCTTTGCTGAACACTTAAAGCAGTTGCCTTTTTAGAATGCATTCAGGTGGGTGGTGTATCTCAAAGTTTAAGAAAGCAAACAGGGTTTTGTTTACAGCGTGCAGCTAACAGAGATCGGCTTCTCGCTGAAATCTGCTCGACATTTGCTGATAGCGACGACAAATTGGAACTTGTAACCTAAGTGAGTTTAGCAGAGAAGGAAATGGTGAAAATATAAATACATATTGATAGCCGGAGGATGTGGAAGTACCCAGCAATTTCAGCAGCAGGTGAAATATTCAAAGTACTGTAGTCAGCTAATCCTGGGAAAGAATTTTTTTGTATATTTAAATCAATGGAGTTTTACACATGCATATGGATAAGCATAGAGTACACAACTGAATATACACTTACTTTATTTTAAGTAAGAAAGGTTCAAAGGTCATCTGGTTGGGAATGGAAACTGGGATTCATTTTTACTTTAATACGGGGGTGAGTGAGTGGCCAGGTATGAGAAATTCATTAGCATGCAGTCTGACGCATCCTTAATAATTGCCTGGTCAGGAGAAGCATTTCTTTTGAGAAGCATAAGCAACTAAGTTTATTATAAAATACTCAAGTGATGCAGCTGAGTTTAAGGAGGTGTCAGAAGCCGAATTTAGAGACCGCTAGGTTTCAAAATAATGGTTACGGCCATGTCCACTTTGGGTTTAAATACATAGCAGGCATCAATTTATTAATCAATTTAATGGCAATGAGAATGGCAATATTATACCTTCATTGTCAAACTTGTACTATGAAAAAACATTAAGAAAATACAGGAGCTGCTGGAGGAAGAATACCTGTTGTCTCCCTGGAAAGAAGTCAAAGCCTTGCAGGATTTGCATGTTGTATTTATCTTCACAATTGTTATTGCATTAATCACCTTTAATAACACCCCCCTCAACCAGACAGCCCACCCACTTAGCTACAAACAGCTCAATCCAGCATTAGCAGGACGAGGAGGTGCAACTACCTGGACATTTGAGACTCAGGAGCATGGGGGTGGGGGTCTGTTTTTGATGGAGTGGCACTGCCACGCTCCCATGCTGAGCGCCAGTCACAACAGCGGTTGTGCTTCAATGCTGGAGCAATACTTCAACTTTATTGATGGCCTTGGCTCTGCCTTTCAAGATCCATATTGCTGATGTTGCTTTGATGCCTGGTGCATAGTGCTCTGGAAAATGGAGAAGTCGAAAGAGGGGCATATAGTGAGATTTTACATGGTCCAACTTTTTACCTGGCACATGATGATATACATTTTTTTTTTTTGAAAAAATACATTTTGGGTAAATCCTCACATTTTTAAAGATACCCTGATTTACAAAAGGCACCAGATGATAAGATGTGACGATATGTCAGACCTCTCCTGCTCCCTTTTCCAGATCCTGTACCTTTTTTTTTAAGAATGCAGATAACATCCAATTTACTTTTAAACATGTGACATGCAGGTCCTGTCATGTTTAGATTAGTTGACCTTTCCATTTGAGAGCTTGCAAAGTTTGGTCACGAATTCTCCTTATTAAGAGCCCTGTAGATGTCAGACCATGTGACTGCACGATGAAACACCACTTGACTGTGTCTATGGGGATCGCAAAATTTATTCTGACGCTAGCACCAAAAAATCATGTAATATATAAAGATGATGATGATAATGATGATGAGTGTTAGCATATTCCATACAGTTTCTTCCAGTACATTTCTAAAATGACATACAGTATGTTTTGTATCATGCATTATGATGCCCAACCAATTTATTCCTTCTGTTGTCTTTCCAAAGGCTTAACTACAAAAGTGATATTTCCTTTGGGTAAATTTGGTACAACTGCAAAGGGACTCAAGCCTTGCTAGTGGTTTGCGTCATATGGTGTACCCCTGAGGGACTAGTTTTTAGCATATGGCAGTTTTTTGACGCGTCTCAGCCTACACTCTCGAGGGTGTTTTTGATCTGCTTCCAGGATTTTTATTCACAATTGAAAGGATTCTTTGGTCTTATTCTGTTGTGTTTCCTTTGTATGCCATCGATGAGCTCCTTGGGACCTTGTCTTTTAGGGCATATTCAGTGGTTGAGCTAGTTCTTTCTATGTACGAATCATTTATTCATGCTTTTTAACTCCTAGTGGCCTTGAATTTGGCACTCTTCCTGAGACAAATAAGGCAAATTAATGATTTTCATCTTTGTAAAAGACTCACTGTTAAAAAGATCAGAACTATAAGTTAAGTGCCAAAGTATGTTATCTCATATGAACTCTCTGCAAGGGAAATCCTTTTTCTTGTAAGTGAATTAATACCCATACCTTCTGTAGATCTAACAGGTCTTTCACATGGAAAAAATATATAGTGTACTTTTAGATTTTATGAACACAATTGGACTGTAATTACCTTTTGGATTATAGCTTTAAAAGTACATTATCTGAAGATTGTATGTTTAAAAGATATTTGAATGTAAAGACATGCATTTAAATGTACAAAAGTTGTACTGTATACTGAAAGATACTATCCCTATGTAAAGGACTGGTACATTACAGTGCTGTTTTTCAGTATAAAGAGGGCGTTTATGCAAATCTATTACAATATCTGGCATTGAAAACATTATGTGTAAACTTTATAATACTTTTTATGTGAATGTGTTTAGTGTATAGTTTGCCCTAAATCAGGTTTTTCTGAAACCAATAGATGCTATAGTACCCTTTAGTGCACCAAATCAGTCATTCCAAAAAATAGAAAGGTAGATCTGAATGGTCGCAAAATTTATTCTGACGCTAGCACCAAAAATCATGTAATATATAAAGATGATGATGATAATGATGATGAGTGTTAGCATATTCCATACAGTTTCTTCCAGTACATTTCTAAAATGACATACAGTATGTTTTGTATCATGCATTATGATGCCCAACCAATTTATTCCTTCTGTTGTCTTTCCAAAGGCTTAACTACAAAAGTGATATTTCCTTTGGGTAAATTTGGTACAACTGCAAAGGGGACTCAAGCCTTGCTAGTGGTTTGCGTCATATGGTGTACCCCTGAGGGACTAGTTTTTAGCATATGGCAGTTTTTTGACGCGTCTCAGCCTACACTCTCGAGGGTGTTTTGATCTGCTTCAGGATTTTTATTCACAATTGAAAGGATTCTTTGGTCTTATTCTGTTGTGTTTCCTTTGTATGCCATCGATGAGCTCCTTGGGACCTTGTCTTTTAGGGCATATTCAGTGGTTGAGCTAGTTCTTTCTATGTACGAATCATTTATTCATGCTTTTTAACTCCTAGTGGCCTTGAATTTGGCACTCTTCCTGAGACAAATAAGGCAAATTAATGATTTTCATCTTTGTAAAAGACTCACTGTTAAAAAGATCAGAACTATAAGTTAAGTGCCAAAGTATGTTATCTCATATGAACTCTCTGCAAGGGAAATCCTTTTTCTTGTAAGTGAATTAATACCCATACCTTCTGTAGATCTAACAGGTCTTTCACATGGAAAAAATATATAGTGTACCTTTAGATTTTATGAACACAATTGGACTGTAATTACCTTTTGGATTATAGCTTTAAAAGTACATTATCTGAAGATTGTATGTTTAAAAGATATTTGAATGTAAAGACATGCATTTAAATGTACAAAAGTTGTACTGTATACTGAAAGATACTATCCCTATGTAAAGGACTGGTACATTACAGTGCTGTTTTTCAGTATAAAGAGGGCGTTTATGCAAATCTATTACAATATCTGGCATTGAAAACATTATGTGTAAACTTTATAATACTTTTTATGTGAATGTGTTTAGTGTATAGTTTGCCCTAAATCAGGTTTTTCTGAAACCAATAGATGCTATAGTACCCTTTAGTGCGCCAAATCAGTCATTCCAAAAAAATAGAAAGGTAGATCTGAATGGTTTCAATATTTCATCTTAGCAGCAAAAGAAGACAAAATTGAAAACAATCTAATTATTTCACAAATTCCTAAGGAATTAGTCAAAACCTGACCCATGAAGGGTCATCTGTATCTATGCTGATGCTTCCTACAAGAACTAATATCAGTTAAAATGGCCGTTTTTTGGTTTTTTTTGAGTATTGAGTGTTTCAGTAATCCATACAACTTAAAGAAATATATATATTCTAAACATTTTTGAGATTTGGGTGTAAATAAAGTCTCTGCTTCTGTCAGACCCATTTTTAGTAGCTCCAGTCATAATATTTAATAGCCCACTTGGCCTGAATCATCACATGGTTGGGATTAGTCACTGGTTTTGTATATAAATGACAGTTTACTTGTTTGAGATTTATGTCCTTAAATAGTTTCCTTCTTTTGCCCCTTTATATCCTTGTGGGTGTTAAAATATAAAATCAGAGGAGATGATGAACTTTCTTAGGTATTATGGTGGAACTCTTTCACATCCAATATGGATTCCACGGGACAGGCACTTTAAAAAACGATCTACAAGGTTCCAACACAGTCCAGGGCCACACAATACAGACAATTTGGATAATGTTTTTAACCTTCGGAGGCAGGATTCCACCCCTTAACCCTAGAAGTGAGAGGCAAACATACTGTCCACTAAGCTACTGTGATTCCACATTTTTTATTATATCTAAACAATAATAATAACATATAAATAAAGTTTGTGTCTTTGACTGAGATTCCAGGTAACTAATTAGTTCCTTCACCATTATTTGATATGCTATGTGATGAGGATGCATGATAAAGAATGTATAGGGTGTACAGCCTATACATTCCTAGGGTGTACATAGCTTTTGTATACTTATTTGAATTAAAATAAAGTTCACTATTCTAAATGTAATTTTTAGAAGGGGTAGTGTAAAAAGCTCAGACACTGCTCTACAGCATCATATGTCTGATTACCAATTACACAACAAAATGGAGTTGAGCTGGAACGAGCTACTTCATGATTTGTCGGCATTCATATGCGACGCACATCCAAGTCGCAGTAAAATGCGTCAGACGCCAAAAACGCGTCCCCCACCAGGAAAGCTGAAGTCATCCTATCGAAAAATATGTTTATTTATCAATCCAAAGCACCCGTGCTGCACAATCCAGAGCATAGATTATACACCTTCCCTCAAGCCTGTTTAACATTAGAGCACTAACTAGGTGTTTCTTAGCTTTAAGGATTACTAACAAGGCCAGTGGCTACTAGGGCCATGAGCTGGGGGTGTGGACGAGGTGGAAAGGAAATAACAGGAAGTTAACAAAGAAAAGCAAAAAACATTATTTTAGGCTGGCTAGTTTTTCTCAAGCTGTACACGCCGTGTTAAACTCTATAGGTAAAAGATTGTAGACTTTAATCCTCTAGTGGGTTGACAAAAAAAAAAAAAGAAAAACAGTTCTCTGTTTGACCTGTTTCCACTCTCTCTTGCCCATGCACGCTTAATTGCGCTAATAGTTTATGCTAATTCCCACAAAAAAAATACAGAAACTACTCCTTTGTGAGTAGAGAGAAAATAAACAACATAAACTGGGTGGCGTGGTGGCTCTGCCGACAATTAATACCAATATCCTGGCAAGCAGCAGTGCAGAAATCGGATCAGCCCACCCAATTTACTTTTAAACATGTGACATGCAGGTCCTGTCATGTTTAGATTAGTTGACCTTTCCATTTGAGAGCTTGCAAAGTTTGGTCACGAATTCTCCTTATTAAGAGCCCTGTAGATGTCAGACCATGTGACTGCACGATGAAACACCACTTGACTGTGTCTATGGGGATCGCAAAATTTATTCTGACGCTAGCACCAAAAAATCATGTAATATATAAAGATGATGATGATAATGATGATGAGTGTTAGCATATTCCATACAGTTTCTTCCAGTACATTTCTAAAATGACATACAGTATGTTTTGTATCATGCATTATGATGCCCAACCAATTTATTCCTTCTGTTGTCTTTCCAAAGGCTTAACTACAAAAGTGATATTTCCTTTGGGTAAATTTGGTACAACTGCAAAGGGGACTCAAGCCTTGCTAGTGGTTTGCGTCATATGGTGTACCCCTGAGGGACTAGTTTTTAGCATATGGCAGTTTTTTGACGCGTCTCAGCCTACACTCTCGAGGGTGTTTTGATCTGCTTCAGGATTTTTATTCACAATTGAAAGGATTCTTTGGTCTTATTCTGTTGTGTTTCCTTTGTATGCCATCGATGAGCTCCTTGGGACCTTGTCTTTTAGGGCATATTCAGTGGTTGAGCTAGTTCTTTCTATGTACGAATCATTTATTCATGCTTTTAACTCCTAGTGGCCTTGAATTTGGCACTCTTCCTGAGACAAATAAGGCAAATTAATGATTTTCATCTTTGTAAAAGACTCACTGTTAAAAGATCAGAACTATAAGTTAAGTGCCAAAGTATGTTATCTCATATGAACTCTCTGCAAGGGAAATCCTTTTTCTTGTAAGTGAATTAATACCCATACCTTCTGTAGATCTAACAGGTCTTTCACATGGAAAAAATATATAGTGTACCTTTAGATTTTATGAACACAATTGGACTGTAATTACCTTTTGGATTATAGCTTTAAAAGTACATTATCTGAAGATTGTATGTTTAAAAGATATTTGAATGTAAAGACATGCATTTAAATGTACAAAGTTGTACTGTATACTGAAAGATACTATCCCTATGTAAAGGACTGGTACATTACAGTGCTGTTTTTCAGTATAAAGAGGGCGTTTATGCAAATCTATTACAATATCTGGCATTGAAAACATTATGTGTAAACTTTATAATACTTTTTATGTGAATGTGTTTAGTGTATAGTTTGCCCTAAATCAGGTTTTTCTGAAACCAATAGATGCTATAGTACCCTTTAGTGCACCAAATCAGTCATTCCAAAAAAATAGAAAGGTAGATCTGAATGGTTTCAATATTTCATCTTAGCAGCAAAAGAAGACAAAATTGAAAACAATCTAATTATTTCACAAATTCCTAAGGAATTAGTCAAAACCTGACCCATGAAGGGTCATCTGTATCTATGCTGATGCTTCCTACAAGAACTAATATCAGTTAAAATGGCCGTTTTTTTTTTTTTTTTTTGAGTATTGAGTGTTTCAGTAATCCATACAACTTAAAGAAATATATAAATTCTAAACATTTTTGAGATTTGGGTGTAAATAAAGTCTCTGCTTCTGTCAGACCCATTTTTAGTAGCTCCAGTCATAATATTTAATAGCCCACTTGGCCTGAATCATCACATGGTTGGGATTAGTCACTGGTTTTGTATATAAATGACAGTTTACTTGTTTGAGATTTATGTCCTTAAATAGTTTCCTTCTTTTGCCCCTTTATATCCTTGTGGGTGTTAAAATATAAAATCAGAGGAGATGATGAACTTTCTTAGGTATTATGGTGGAACTCTTTCACATCCAATATGGATTCCACGGGACAGGCACTTTAAAAAACGATCTACAAGGTTCCAACACAGTCCAGGGCCACACAATACAGACAATTTGGATAATGTTTTAACTTTCGGAGGCAGGATTCACCCTTAACCCTAGAAGTGAGAGGCAAACATACTGTCCACTAAGCTACTGTGATTCCACATTTTTTATTATATCTAAACAATAATAATAACATATAAATAAAGTTTGTGTCTTTGACTGAGATTCCAGGTAACTAATTAGTTCCTTCACCATTATTTGATATGCTAGGTGATGAGGATGCATGATAAAGAATGTATAGGTGTACAGCCTATACATTCCTAGGGTGTACATAGCTTTTGTATACTTATTTGAATTAAAATAAAGTTCACTATTCTAAATGTAATTTTTAGAAGGGGTAGTGTAAAAAGCTCAGACACTGCTCTACAGCATCATATGTCTGATTACCAATTACACAACAAAATGGAGTTGAGCTGGAACGAGCTACTTCATGATTTGTCGGCATTCATATGCGACGCACATCCAAGTCGCAGTAAATGCGTCAGACGCCAAAACGCGTCCCCCACCAGGAAAGCTGAAGTCATCCTATCGAAAAATATGTTTATTTATCAATCCAAAGCACCGTGCTGCACAATCCAGAGCATAGATTATACACCTTCCCTCAAGCCTGTTTAACATTAGAGCACTAACTAGGTGTTTCTTAGCTTTAAGGATTACTAACAAGGCCAGTGGCTACTAGGGCCATGAGCTGGGGGTGTGGACGAGGTGGAAAGGAAATAACAGGAAGTTAACAAAGAAAAGCAAAAAACATTATTTTAGGCTGGCTAGTTTTTCTCAAGCTGTACACGCCGTGTTAAACTCTATAGGTAAAAGATTGTAGACTTTAATCCTCTAGTGGGTTGACAAAAAAAAAAAAAAGAAAAACAGTTCTCTGTTTGACCTGTTTCCATTCTCTCTTGGCCATGCACGCTTAATTACGCTAATAGTTTATGCTAATTCCCACAAAAAAAATACAGAAACTACTCCTTTGTGAGTAGAGAGAAAATAAACAACATAAACTGGGTGGCGTGGTGGCTCTGCCGACAATTAATACCAATATCCTGGCAAGCAGCAGTGCAGAAATCGGATCAGCCCACCCAATTTCCAAGGCAGATGAGGTGTGAAGAGGAAATTTGTTCGAAGCAACAAAATGCATGACCATGGTCGACTCAGAGAAGTACACAGGATGTACAGCAAGTGTTTCATTTTCCTCCAGTTTAGCCCATAATGACTTCCTCTATTGCCTCAGTCAAAATGATTGCATATGATGTGCAAATTCTTTGAAATATTATTTTCTGCATTTGTTTATTTATTATTTAATGGATCAGTTTGTAGTGATCAAAAAAAAATTTATGATTTAATTTAGGGCATTTTGATAGAAATCTTCAATCATTCAAATTGACAAAACAAACAAATGTATTAAATAAGTGAAATAAAATTAAAAGGCTTCGTTAACAATATTTTGAAGTCATTTTTAGGCATTTAAAAGCTCATTTTTAAGGAATCTCATATTAAACCATTTTCATTCAGAACATTTAAGGGTTTTTATTTTTTCGAAATTTCTTTTACAAATATTTTAAGTGCAATTTAATTTCCTCTCATGTCTGAGGTTTAGACTGTGAAATTTTACTCATTGTTCTATGATCTTACACTTATTCTTGTTTGAAAATACCATATACTGTAGAATTTATACAATTAATTTGTTCCGTGGACATGGTTACAGTACCCTCCTGCCCACGATAGAATAGAATAGAATAGAATAGAATAGAATAGAATAGAATAGAATAGACTTTATTTGTCAAAATACAATATTTGTCACGATATACACTACAGCACAGTGGAATTTGTTCTTCACATATCCAAGCTTGCTCAGAAGCTGTAGTCAGAGCACAGGGTTGGGTATGGTCCGGCACCCCTGGAGCGAGGGGGGTTAAGGGCCTTGCTCAAGGGCCAAGGAGTGTCAGTTTTTATTTTTTAAAAATGACTAGGCTGATTTACTTTGCAATGTCGTGACTGCTGACTTTGTAGCTTAGTGTACTTATGTGTCAGATATTCATAATGTAAATGTGACAATTCATTAAACATCAGAACCAGAGAGGTCTTTCTTTCATCTTTCTTGTACAATATAACACATTTTACCTGGCTGTACTCCAAAATCATAAATTATACAAATTAAAAATAATCTTTTTAAGGGACAGAATGTTTTGCACATTGCTCCTGTTGTCAGACTCTTCACGTCATAAAAATTTCCTTACAATACAATAAAGCGTATTTTGTCACCACTTTGAGAGATCATAAATATATTTAAAAAACTAACGGAAATATTTTAGTTGATTTATTTTATTGCAATTTTTAGTTTGTTCATTTATTTATTTGTTTGTTTGTTTAGTACTTATCTTTCTGCACCCAGAAAGACAGGTAAAGAACGGTTTAAGCAACATAGTGGTAAGAAACAGAAAATGACACGATATCTAAAACCTTGCCAGCTATATTTAATTGCTTCACAAAATATTAGTTGGGTATTGATCAATTTAATGGATATCTACATGCTGCAGCAAAATAAAAATAAAAAAACAAGTCTTACTTTTCCTGACCCTCGAAGATATTATATAATAGCTACCAAATTGCCATTCGTTTAATAATAAAAACACGACTGGTTAAATATTAAAACACAGCGAATTAAACATTAACAATGAAAATAAATGAATTTTGATGAAGTTAGACAGAAATATGTCCCATTTTCCCCTAACAGACCCCACAGAGACCCTGTACAAGTAAAGATTCATTTAAATTAAGTGGCTTTTAATAAGTGAAATTAGAGGCTTTGAGTAATAAGGAAACAATGGTGAAAAGATACAGTGAAGGAGACTTGGTCTAACATGAACAGACTGCATCATCAGAATCACTGTGTTCTTAAAACCGCAAATAATTTCTCACCTTCACAAACACATTTGCAGGGAAATAAAAACACAGATGTTCACAAACACGGCATTGAAGGTGTGTGAAGCCTTTTAAATAAACAGAGTTAGTCATTGAGATTTGTATTTGCTGACCTTGAGCCCTGTGAAATACAAGGATTTATGAAACTGGAGGGAGGTGGGTTTCAGGAGGTCCTGTACTAGAATTTCCCCAACAGTGGCCCCATTGTATTATGGTTTTAATGCATCCTCATCAAATTGCTTTCTTCATTTTCCCCTTAGGTCATTTATGTGTCCATCTTAAAGACCTTTACATTACTTTATGTGCAAGTGCAAGTGAAGCATTAAAGTGCTTTTAAATGAGTCCTTGGAGGGCTAAGACATTAACTTGAGATAACCGTGGACATTAGGATCCTAATTTCTTTTTTTTTTTTTAAAGCAAATTTCCTTTCAAAGTTTTTATATTGTTTTTAATTCTCTGAATTCTGGTCACACTTGTTAGTCACAGTGAAAAAGTCATAGCCATAGTCACAGTGAAGGACGTATGGCCTCTGTGCCTCTGAGTTCTAATGAAATGGGTGTGTCTGTCCACTGTGCCTGTCAATCTCAATAACGGAGGTGTGGCCTCTTCAGCTTTGAACTTCAGTCAAGAAGGTGTGGGGGATTGTTTACAACAACCCACGACTCCTTGTTTTATATGCAGTGCTAAGACCTAGAGCGACAATGCCAAAGCTATAAAGAATTTTTAAAGGCTGCAGGAATCCCATAAAACATGATCACAATATCCACAGATAATATGAGTGGTGTATACTTGGGGAAACAAACAAATAAACAAAGATATTGTGAAACTGTGCATAGCTCATAACAGCATATGGGGGTGGTGGGACCTGTATATGTGAATATGTATGTGTGTCATGTGTAGCATCTGGCACTCTGAGCCAACAGCAAGATTTCAACATACAAATGGCTTTAATAGTTGCGCAATAAACTGTGAAAAAGTAACAACTGTGATTTCATTCTTCTTCATTAGAGATAATAAATCCTGTGTATTTATTTCCACCACTTGCTTTGTAGCCATGTGAAACAGCTACTTTATTTCTATCTAAATCATTTTGACATTTAGTAACATATTATAATTATTTATTCATTTTCAGCAAGAACTTTATCCTGGTTAGGGTCATGGTGGATCTGAAGAACCTGTCCCAAGATAGCTGAGTACAATGAAGGAATACACCAGGAATCAGACACCAGTCTATTACATCTCTCACACATGTTCACACTTTTGGGCAATTCCAAGAAGCCAGACCACATACTGTTTTTGAGAGGTGGGAGGAAACGAGGGAACCCAGAGAAATCCCAAACAGTCCCAAAGAGAACAAAGAGTAAAACGATACACAGACAGTAGACTGAGTTGAGAACCCTTCACCTGTGAGACAGCAAGACACCCCAATGTACCACCATGCAAAAAACATGCTAATGTTTGTTGAGAAATGTAACCAGGTTGTGAGAAATCTATGATATAGCGTATATACATCAGTCAAGCATGTCGGAATATCGGCAGGATAGAATATTATGGGCTGGATATGTAATACAGAACAAACTACTGAACACTAGATATATAAGACAGCGAGCATAGATTTTCACCAAAGAACATGAAGTGTCATAATGAAATCAATATGAAAAGTATTTTGCTTGAACAGGAACATGTTTCATTCTGTCCTAGGTGGTGTATCATATAGTATGAGCTCATACAGTGCACGCCTTGGTAATAAGTTATATTTTTGACCTTGACTTTAAAGTAAGCCTCCGATGTGCCCTGGAGCCATGTGACACTACTGACAACATGTAATGACATACAGATTGAAAAAGAAGCTGAACAGGTGTTCATGCTTGCTAGGTTGAACATACCTGACTGTCACACAAGCCCATTTAAAAACTGCAAGAAACTATAAAATAGCAAGTGGTTCAATGTCTTGACAGGCTTATTCATAAGTCAGAGGGTGCACAGAGAACCTGTGCCAAAGATTTAGCGTTCCTATGTGCTCCAGTTTCAGCCAGGAAGTTCGGAACTTCCCACAGTGTAACATTACTGCACCCCGGAGGGCGAGGATCAGCAGCTGATTGGCTGCAACACTTGTCCTAGAGAGAAAGAGAGACAGAGACAGAAGAGGGGGAGATAAAGAGAAAGGGGGAAGTGCAAAGGCCCAGCAGTCTTTGGGTGACTGACAGCAACATCTCGTGCCCACAGCGCCAAACTTGAACTCCATACAGTGAAGAGGCTATAAGAGGAAAAAAACTACTCAACAGCCCTAATGCAAACACACTCGGTCTGTTGTTCAAAATGCCACAGACTATTCAGACCACCAAATCTGACACCAATCAGACTCTTCGGATTTGGGTCACTTTCTATATTATACAAATAGATCTTACAGTCAGCAAACAGGATGCACTTTTAATTTCTTACGTTTCTGTTTTATTCCGCGTAAACCGACTTTAAAAACAGACACCTCTCATTCACACACACAGCCAGAAACCCATCCAAGCTTTCAAAAATCAGCACGTTGTTGCGAGCTGTAGTCAGCACTGCCAGCAGTGGGAGGAACAACGCTGATAGCCGAGTTGTTCGATCATGTTGTTCGTAACACTTTTTCAACTGGAACTACACATCAAAGCAATGAGCTGAGGGAAAAAACAATGTTGGAATTAATTTTCACACTAGTCATATAACAACCTGGGAGGAATCCGGGAGGAAAATTCAAGGCCTGGTGCAAACATGAAATAATAGGTCATTAATGGGTGGGAGCACGTCAAACAAATTCCCTCATCAGTGAAGTCATCAGCACTAATCAGAACTAATTATTGCAGAAGCACACATAAAAACAGAAAAGAGCATATTGTATGGAACATTACTTTTATGCTAATAGCGTACTAGCTATCAAACACAAAACATCTGGAGCTCGGGATAGATTTACATACCTAGTCAGTGACCCAATGGCGACCGAAATGGTGGGATGACCTAAGGACAGTCTCTAGGATTACCAAAGCAGTTCTAAAGTACAATAATTTGTAATATAAGGATAAGATTATCTACTGAACCGAGGACGAGACCTGGGATGGTTTTTGCAGTCTTCACAACACTACTAAGCTAATCGTTTACATTTCAGCCATTTGACACACATTTATGTAGAGCGACTTACAATTATCTCAGCTATACAACAGTTAAGGCTTAAGGGCCTTGTTCAAGCACCCAGCATTAACAGCGTGGCAGGATTGGGATTTGAATTTACAACCTTACAAATAGAAATCCAATGTCTTACCCCTTCCTGTAATCAGATATTGCCTGTGTGCTTTTACTGGCTCTTGTGTTACATGACCTCAGGCTTCTGTAACTGTTTTAGACTGCATAGTGGTATTCATTAATGTCAGGGGTAGTTACAAGGGACGGATCTACTGGAGTGGCAACTGCCACCCTAAGAAAAAGCACTGCCACCCCAACCCTGAAATTTACAATGTATACAATATAAATCTGATCAGTTTCCTTGACTAATTTACAGCAGCAACACTTCAGGGTGATGTCATGAAAATATAGCTATTAATAATGGCAAGAAATCTCATTTTTCTACTAAAGTATAGTCAGAACAAATCACTCTTATGAACTGCTTAGTTTTAGTGATCACATGACTTTATCTGGGTCCTTTAAAGAATTAAAGCATTTGTATAAATATACATGTAATTATATTCTATTTTTATTTTAGTTAATTCTGAGGATATATTAGTGTATTAATTATGTATTAATATATTATAATAGTGTATTATTTACTGACAGCTTAACTCTAAATTGTTTTCAAAAGTAAGTTGTTCAGTAGCTTGCGTCTTCAGAATTGTCTTCACTTTTGACAATTGGCATCATGTGACAACAGAGCATTTAGCGGTGTGTGTTAATGTGCTGATTTAAATGAGGTTTCTGTTGTGTGTGTGTGTTTTTTACTTAAATAAAGTGGTACACTGAGGCTTTGTATCTATGTATAATCTGTATTGTTTGTCATGCTTAGTAAATTATTCTCTGTAGAACTTAAGAAAAAGAAGTTAAATATACCTTACTATCTACTTCAATTTAAGATAAGATATACCTTTATTTGTCCCACAGTGGGGACATTTCTGTGTTACAGCAGCAAAGAATAAGAAATGTGCATATATATATATATATATATATATATATATATATATATATATATATATATATATATATATATATATATATATATATATATATTTTATATATATATATATATATATATATATATATATATATATATATATATATATATATATATATAACCAAGATAACCAAGTCAGGTTCATTATCAGTCTTTATTTTACTTTTAAAGACCAATCTAAAAATGTGCGCTCCAGTGTACAGTATACACCTAATATGTATATCATTCCTAAATCCACAAAAAACATGCAAGGATGCTTTCATCAGTGTTGCCACCCCTTATCATTCCCATGCCACTCCCTTGTCACCCCATAAATATTTTTCTAGTTCCCACCCCTCAATGCATCATTTTCCACTTAGCTGTAATGCCACTTCTAAACACAAAAAACAAGATCAACAATGTCCATGCATAAACATTTATTTTGCATTCTTTATTTTCTTTATCATTTGAAAATATTTCAGCATTGCATTTTTTTTTTTTTTTTTAATGCATGAAGTCAAAGATTGCTGTGACATAGTTTGGTAGAAAGTAATTCTTTCCAGTTGAATATGGACAAAAATATATATTTTTGAACTGTTTTTAACAAATTGTCTGGTATTATTTTGCCAAAATGTTTACAGGTTGAACAGCACTTTATATAGTTACCATGCAAAAATCAGAATGCATGAGCAAAAGTCCCAGATGTGTCAGTTGCTACGGCTGGAAATGCCCATATGTTCTTATTTAATACTTTGGTGTCCTGGCAATTTCCTAACCAAATTCAACACTCATATCATGTTATGATAAAATGTGATTTGCTATACCTCCCTTAACATCTTTTGTCTTCTAGGGAGGCATAGGTGCTTCCCATTATACAAATTTATACAATTTGTTATACAAATTTGTTACTGTATTTGTGCAAAATCTAATTATCCAGTGAAACTCTACATCCACTGTGTCTAATAAAGTGGCCAAATACATGAACAGCGTTTAAAAAGACTAGCTCAGCTCCAGTCATTTCTGTTTTGAAACCACTCCAAATAATATCTAATATATATGAGAGTCACTTGCATGGGGGTCACTTTACAGAGAGTGACTCACAAACTGTTTATAGTGACAGATGGTTATAGTCAGTAACAAAAGCCCATTTTTATTTTTGCACAAAAGAATGTGCAATTCTGACACAGGATGAGGTCTGAATAAACCAAAAACAGCAACTTTTACAGACATTCACTTGCAAATGCTATTATTCAAATGGATACACAAATAAAGCAGAATATAATCTAAGCATACAGCTGAGCAGTTCATGCTCAAATGTGAGTCAGTGACTTTTATAGGAGATTTCATATCTATGTTCACAACCTTCTGGTCAATAGAAAAAAAAAACCTTGTGTGTCTTTCTGTTGCCTTAAATAATTGTCTGAGTTGTGTAGCACTCAAAATAAACACCAAACCCCTGTGAATTCTTCAATGCAATAGAAAACCAAATTATTATAAATCCACCAAGCTAACAGCCACCTGCTCGGCGTTGTTGGGTTTATCTGCCATTACCACCACGTCTTAGCGCACTCATCTTTGACGTTAATAGGGGACAATTGTCAAACAAGAACAGGATGGTGTAACTGACTAGCAATGGCTTCTAGCAACAGTTCATGGCATTTTTCATGGTGAGACTAATTGTGATATCAAGCAGAGGCTCTATTCCATTTAATCAGTGGTCCTTAGAGGGTGACAGCAGGTAATCAGGCGTAATTAAAGCCCACACTTGGCACCCCAGGTTGGGACATGGGGGCCAACAGCACCATGGGTCACTGCCATGGCAGGTTCCCTGCTGCTTGATTGTGGATAATAGACACTCCAATCCATTTGGAGGAGGGGTGGTTTGTGGGTCCACCATGAGGTCAATGCCAGGCTGCTGATTGATTCAAATCAACAAAAAAAGAGGCAAGAGTGGGGAGCATGTGGCATAATGTCGATGCTGATGATGTTAACGACACTCTGCTATGTTGTTTTAACATGCAGATAACATGGTTCTGAGAATGGTTTTATAGGTTCAAATGAAATATTCTGTGCTATGCAGGCATTCAAACTGAGCATTGATTTTTACAGTATATCAATTACATAGGCCAAGCCAGTGATCCCACTTAAGACACTTATGATCAAACATCTAAAGTGATGCAACAGAAAAACAGTAAAAGTCAATGTAGATGTTTTGTGGTCTTTCTTATCTGCACAAGGTTTGCCTTAGTTGTTGAGTTCTTGCAGGAACTTTTCTCTCAAGTCATTATTAAAAATGACAACAGGCATATCCTTGAATTAATGTTTGCAAAACCCACAATTACTGTCAATGTTGAAGCCCCAGGCCATGCTGTGCAATATTCAAATATGTTCTTTATATCATGGATTGTAGTTAATAATAATTTTTTTCTCTTTTTTTTTTTTGACAAATCCAGTCAACGATTATTAAAAAAACACTGCACACAGAGTGTTTATGAAGCTCGGAGACCACAGCGGTGACTTAGTGCCGGCATGCCTATGTGATTGTGTGTGGAGAAATAAGCAGTGAGTGGCAGTGCATGGTGGGGGATCACAGAGAAAGCAGCAAAATGAAGGAACAGAGATTGTAATGAGCTGTGAGCAGGGGAGCTGATGTAAAAGAAACCGTTTCATTCATGCTTTTCAAGGCAGATGATTTTCGCTCCTCCTCTCTTTCTGCACAACCTCCTTGCAGTAGGAATCAATGGTGAATCAATGGGTGTCTCTGAGAGCTGTTTGAGGAAAGCAATTCCTCCATGTTGCTTAAAAAAAAAAAAAAATAATAATAAAAAAAAAGGTGGTGTGCCAAGAATTCCAAAAGATGCCGCTGCTTCGTCCAGGGCGGACACTTTATTGACAGAGGAGGATGTACTGTACAAGAGAAAGCCTTAGGATTAGACAGGCATAAAGAAATGCAAAGGAATGGACTATCACAGCTTTGTTGGTGGTGACGGGAAATGCAAAGAATTTATGAGAAAGTAAAGTGCATCCCATTTAAAAAATGTACATAAATAGCAAAAACAAAACCTCACTACTGCCCCAGCACTAAGCTTAGTTCATGACGTATCTGTGCTCTTATTATTTATAAAATATTCACTTTGAGACACTGAGGTGGATATTTCTAGAGATTCAGAGATTTCTAGACCTTCCTCTCCCTAGCTTCCTCTTTCAACACCTCCACAGGGATACCCAGACAATTCCAGGCCAAATAAGAGATATAATGTCTCTATCTATTCCTTACTGCCCCACAGAAACATCTCACCAGGAACGTGTCCTAGACGCATCCTATTTAGATGCCCAAGCCAACTCAACTAGCTCCTTTGGGTGAACAGGAGCATTAACTCTGAGAATGTCCCAGCTCTTTAACCTATAGCTAAGGTTGAGCTCAGCCCCTCTGCAAAAGAAGCTCATTTCTGCTGTGACTTCATTCTTTTGGGTGCTACCCAAAGCTTGTGACTGTAGGTCAAGGTTGGGACATAGACTGACCGATAAATTGATAGCTCTGGCTTTTGGTTCAACTCCTTCTTCTCCAAGGCAGACCATTACAACCTCCTGACTGCTGACACTGCACCAATCTATCTGTCAATCTCTTGCTCCACTTTAACCCAAGTTGTGAACAAGACCCACAAAACAAACGAAAACTCTTCTGCTTGAGGCAGTATCTCATTCCCAACCTAAAGGGAACAAGCCTACAGATAACAGATATACAGATAACGTTAGCTTAAATAAAACAATGGACATTCTCAATTAATTCAGTTGCTGATAAAGCAACATTTTAAACATTTAGAAGATGTAGCTAACAAGGTCTTCTACATTAACATCACCCAAAAGAGATTGAGGGTTGCCACTTGTCTGTGAGTAATTAACTGATAACAATAGTTAATGATATACATTTAGAATTTAGATAAGAAAAAAAGGAAATCACTAGGATGGAAATGGCAGGTTATGTGTTTAAGCCCAAACATTTAATGTATTTTACACTGGAAAATTGGTTCAGTTCATTTGCACTATTCTTATTAAATTCTTGATTGATGGTCACAATACACTCAAAACAAATTTATTTGCAGCAATTGCACATTTCATTACATTTTCTTCACCCACTTGGGAAATTGAGGAGCTGAACTTTGCAGTGGGGCTCCTGGTACTTCCATTGTGTTAATAGGAACATTTCTGCAGAAGTTTGAGTAGAGTTACTTAGAAGTAAGTCATTTAAACTTGAGAACATTTTTCTGTTGTTCTGTATCAGGACATGCAATGTGGACCTCATTATTGTAAGTGGATCTACAAATTCCCACATTTGCAGAAATCATTTAAATGTTCATAATTAGAGCATTCATATGTATATAGAAATATTACCATACTAATGAAGATGAAGTGAAACGGCTAACAACAATTATTATGGTGCCTAACTACAATAACACATCTTGCAAATTCAGACGATTTTTTTTTCTTTCTGAATGTAACTCAGTGTTTGTTCTTTTTTTCTTTCTTGAGTTCCATTATTCTTCCTATAAATATATGCAGTATATATATGACCCAGTCCCTCACAGGACTTCAAGACATGCAGTTACATCTCATTATGCTCTGTGTAGAAATAAGAGAGACACGTGGCTGAGTTGTACATTCCAAGTGCTAGCACAGCCCCTTAGGAAACTAGTGCTGCTTGGGCTGGAGATCAGTGAGCTGTGACAAGGACTTCGAATTAAAAAAGAAGTGCATTATCTAATGCATGGAGAGCAAGTTGGTACCATATCATCTCCCTAGATCTGTTGTTCACCACCACACAGGGCCCTTCAAAGCATTCTCATTACTCTACATCCCTGTGTTCTTTGCAAGCTTATATCTTAGTTAGCATTTCTGCTTTTTTTTTGCACTCTTCACTCCTGTCCTCTCATTATGTTACCATGAGAGAAAGTTTGGAAAACTTTATTTTGAAGAATTAGGTAGCACACTATATTAGAATTAAAAAGATTTGTCTTTATCTGAGCTTTGGTATTAGAAAATGACTATTAGTACATTTCGGAATGTTTTTCTACATGCAGTTGAGAATAAATTGTTCAAGTAAATTAACCTTAATTTGTGTATTACAGCTTAAGGTTTTATGTAATGTCAATCGTAGTTATGGCATTTAAATAAAAAAAAGAAAAAGCTGTTAAAATTCAGCTTGTTTCATATATCAAATAGTGTATAAGTGTCAAGATTCTAAGGTCAAGATAAATGTTTCATATTTATCTGCAAAACATTGAGCATGAATTTATAATTTAACCTCATTTTATTTTCCATTAGCTACAGCAAGGAATAAAGCCACTATGTATTTTTATTCATCTTTATTCTTTTTTTATGCATTTATCATTCTGATTTTGCTCGTTTTTCAATGTTGAATTTTACCACGAAACAATGTATTTATATATGTAAAAAAATAGCCAGTATTTTTTTTGGGCATATTCATATAGGTTGGTTGTTTGTTTGTTAGTTAGTTAGTTAGTTAGTTAGTTAGTTAGTTAGTTAGTTAGTTTCTTTCTTTCTTTCTTTCTTTCTTTCTTTCTTTCTTTCTTTCTTTCTTTCTTTCTTTCTTTTTTAACTGTTTAGAACAATACAATTATGAATCATTTTACATACATACTTATCTATTAATAATGCCAATAGTTTATTGTTACTGTGATGAAAACAACAATTACTACCACTATTAATAATAATATGTATATATCTATATACCGCAATTTTCGGACTATAAAGCGCATCCATATGTAAGCCGCACGCACTGAATTTGACAAAGATTTTTATTTTAAACATAAATAAGCCGCACTAATGAAACTAATGAACTTTATACAGGCTTTAACGAAAGACAGTGTCTGTTACACGGTGTAACGGGTGAAATATGTTGTGGCTCCTTTAAGAGCAGAGCGGCATTTTGGGAATAGGTTGCCGCCGCATTTTTTCCGGTATTACTGCATGTGTGCAAGGCCGAGGAATATGTCCTTATTATTTTCTGATGCTCATTTCTAAGTTTCTTTGACTAACCCGTAACACTGTTGCCAAGAAAATAAAAAAGCACGAGTTTTGGAAACCTGTCTGTGCTTATATGATTTCTGTTGCAACTGGAGTTAGCGAGCTCTCCCTTCACCCAGACTCAACGCGTTACAACGGCTTGTATCTAAACAGTAGCCGACCAAGAAAGTAATTGTTTACTATCTTCCTCCTTCCTTCCACAACTATTTCTCTCTGGAGTTTATCTTTTGGCATCGTCGTGCGTTAAAAACGTTTTTTCTCCCGAAGCTGTGCAGCTCAGAACACGAGTGAGGTGCGTTTTTTCGTTTCCGTCCGGAATTTTAATTGGTCTAATGTTATGTCGCTCAGTTTTTTGGCTTGAAGTTTGTGAAACCAGGAAAAACCCAGGAAAAATTCATAAATAAGCCGCTTCGTTGTTTAAGCCGTGGGAAAAAACGTGGGAAAAAAGTAGCGGCGTATAATCAGAAAAATACGGTATGCATGTATAAATTCATACTCTTCAACCATAATACGTTGCACTGAGAGAGAATAATCATATTATTTCAGAAAAAATAAAGGATCATTCAAAAGGTTCATCTATTCAAGAATGTGGCAAACATTGGTGTATAATGTACAAATGACCTGAGCTAACTGAGCTTGGTCTATAATTCCAGCTAAATTTTACTGTTATTATTTTAAACTTTGTTTCATTTAGAAATGATTAAATACTTCCTCAAGTTATTAATTAACAAAGTGCAATAATAACTACTCAATGATCTGTTGAACATTTAATAATTACCATTATTAATGAATGTAACACATGCCTCAGGTTTAGCCGTTTATTTGCTTATGTGCAGAGGAGTATTGCATGTATTAATTCACCATTATGAAAACGTTTATTAAGTATTAAATATATGCTAATAAATTAAAGTATTACCAACAACTTGAAAGTGTTTTTTTTAAATTAGCCATCAAGGTATGACTTCAAATCAAGCACAAGCTAATGACATGAGAAGGTAGAATCCGGGAATTCTGATGCATTAAAAAAAAAAACGTGAATGCTACCTTCTCTAGAATATATATAATAATATATTATATATTATAATATTAATATATTATATGAATGACAGGCAAATAGAGACCTGACTATTTGGATGTAGGTGGCCCAAATCATTTGTCTTTCCCCTTTTTAGCTGGCCTGGGGCTAATAAAGCTGTTGAAATGTCAGAACACTCTTCCATAACTTCACTATTCGGAAAGTCATTTTAAGTAAATGTTACTCCTGCATTGTAAAATCACTTCAAAACTGATTACATGATGTAGCCTATGCTGTCAATCAAGCATAGAGTATTCCATGTTTTTAAGCCCTGCTGGATTTGTCAAATAAAAAAAAGTAATTAAATAAATACTGAATAGCAATGAAATATGTGAAATGTATTCCAGAAAAAAATGTTTTCAATAAATAATCACATTTCTGTACTTGTACCAACTACCAGATCGACCAGATTGGGCTCAGCTGAATGGTTTATTATGTAAGGAATAACACACAAAAGGCAGCATGGTTACCTAAAAATGATTTTGCCAGTGCTTGCAAGTTCATACACCAAAGTACTTCCTGTTTTGATAAGTTGTCATTCCCTCACAAGCAGCTTGTTTTTTCCCAGAAAGCATGGACCTTTAAAGTACAGTCACTATTAGAAAGCTTTGACTTTTGAGACTTTCAATGTTAAAAACATGTCTGCTAACAAAGTTGTGTATTAATTGCCTTTTTTAATTCTTCCATTTATTACTCGTCACAGATTAGATTGTGCTAATACCAAACAAGTCCCTCTGTTGGAGCTGATACTGTTACTATAGAAACAATAACTTGTAAGAATGAGCGCATTAGTATTAAAGTATTCTTTATGCTATAGTCAGAACAACTGCCCTCACCATGCTGTTAGATCTGAATAACACACCTTCTGAACAATCAGATTCAGATATTCAACAGCACATCACAAATTGATACCACAGGCATTTTGGTAACAATTATATATAATAATAATAATAATAATAATAATAATAATAATAATAATAGCAATAAAAACTATTCTTAATATAAAATTGTCATGGTACAGAGAAACCAGAAGCACAGTCATCTGTTTCCTGAATGATCTCCCATAATTGATAACTGAATGCAAAGTTCTTACACTAGACACTTCTATAAATGTTCAATAAAACGTTTTTACAGAAAATCATAACAACATATCAGTGACTATATTATGTTATTATTTAGTGAATAAATTGTTGTATTCTTTGTTTAAAAAAAAAAAAACATTATGAAACATTATAAAACATTAATTAATAAAGTTAGAATCAGGGGTTAAAACAAGGTCTGATGTTCAGGTCTTGAAGGGCCTCATTAGTGCAGGAATTTAGTGCTCAACTTGCTTGAACACATTAGTTCAGTTCCTGGCGACCTCCGTAATTAGCCAAGTTAAATAAGGTAACACTCGAAACATGCAGGGGTTAGCAATGTGACCCACATCATTTATTAACAAAACCATTAGCTATTAGTTAGAAGGGTTTTGTTTTATTATTATTATTATTATTATTATTATTATTATTATTAGCAAATCTAATTAATACAAAAAAAACAGAATAGCATGTTGGTACAGCTATTTTTCTTACCCAACCAATAAAACAAAAAAAAAAAAAAAGAAAGAAAGAACAACCCAAATTATTCCCACTTAATTTAGTACAGATGGAAGTAGAGGAGGAATGTAAAAATAATAATAATAAAAAAAACTCGGAAAGGAGTTAAAGAGGGAAAAAACCTTTGGTCTCTATGGGATTTCAATCCACAATACGACGTCATTTATGTCCAGAAAATTATTTCAATAATGATGGCACATTCAACTCAAAACAATCAAGATGGTGGACAGTGCTGTAACTGTGCTTGTTGTGCCTGATTCAGTTAGATAGAGTTAAAACCTATGACTATAAACTACATTCATTCACACAGACAAAAAGTAAAAAATGCATTAAAAAAAGTCTTCTGTTTTTTTTTTTACACATGCGTAGTATAAGTATGTAAGCTGTTTCAGATGTTTCCATATGTGGATGATGTGAAGGTTCTGGAAAACATGAAAATGAAAATTAATTTGGAAAAAATTAAAATGTTGAAAATGTAAATAAAGTGTATTTAAAACAAAATGTAGTTTTCAGATCTTTATTTCAGATTTAGATTTTAAGATTTATTTCAGATTAATCTGGATGCAGTACAAGAAAAAAAGACAGAGATAGACTGGTACATTTTTCCACTTTTCCTCTTTAGTGTTTTATTATTTGAGTAAATATGTTTCCTAAACATCTCCACGCTTCTACCGGTATGTCATCTGGTCCAACCGACTTTCCATTCTTCATCCTCTTAATCGCTGCTCTCACTTCCTCCTTACTAATCCTATCTACATCCTGCTTCACCAACTCCACATCATCCAACCTTCTCTCTCTGTGATTTTCCTCATTCATCAGCTGCTCAAAATACTCCTCCACCTTCTCAACACACTCTCCTCACTAGTCAACACATTTCCTCTCCATCCTTTATTGCTCTAACTTGCAGTACATCCTTCCCAGCTCGGTCCCTCTGCCTGGCCAATCGGTATAAATCCTTTTCTCCTTCCTTAGTGTCCAACCTCTTATACAGCTCCTCATATGCCTTTTCCTTGGCTTTCGCCACATCCCTTTTACCTGCTGCCGCATCTCCTTGTACTCCTGCCTACTTTTCTCATCACTCTGTCGATCCCACTTCTGTTTTGCCAACCTCTTTCCCCTAATGCTCTCCTGCACTTCCTCATTCCACCACCACGTCTCCTTGTCTTGCTTTCTATTTCCAGATGTCACACCAAGTACTTTTCTAGCTGCCTCCTCATCACTCCTGCAGTAGTTGCCCAATCATCCGCACCTCTTCACCACCACCAAGCCCCTGTCTGACCTCTTCCCTGAACCTCACACTACACTCTTCCTCCTTCAGTTTCCACCATCTTATTCTTCTTTCAATCCTTACTTTCCTCCTCTTCTTCTTTGCCTCCAAAACCATCCTACAGACCACCATCCGATGCTGTCTAGCTACACTGTCCCCGCCAACACCTTACAGTCTCCAATCTCCTTCAGGTTGCATCTCCTGCATAGCACATAGTCCACCTGTGTGCACCTTCCTCCACTCTTATACGTCACCCTATGATCCTCCTTCTTCTTAAAATACGTGTTCACCACTGCCATTTCCATCCTTTTAGCAAAATCTACCACCATCTGCCCTTCCACATTCCTCTCCTTAAAACCATACCTACCCATCACCTCCTCATCACCTCTGTTCCTTCACCTACATGCCCATTAAAGTCTGCCCCAATCACCAATCGTTCTTTCCTAGGTACACCATCTACCACTTCATCTAATTCACTCCAGAATCTTTCCTTTTCCTCCATCTCACAGCCAACTTGTGGAGCATAGGCACTGATGACATTTATCATCATCCCTTCAACTTCCACCTTCACGATCATCACCCTATCAGAAACTCTCTTCACCTCTACTACACTCTTACTGTACTCTTCCTTCAGAATCACCCCTACACCATTTCTCTTCCCATCCACACCATGATAAAACAGTTTAAACCCACCTCCAATGTTCCTGGCCTTACTCCCTTTCCACTTGGTCTCCTGAACACACAGCATATCTACCTTTCTCCTCTCCATCATATCAGCTATCTCTCTCCCTTTACCCGTCATAGTACCAACATTTAAAGTACCAACCCGAACCTCTACTCTCCTACACTGCTCCTTTTCCTGCCGTCTCTGTAGACGTCTTCCTCCTCTCCTTCTCCTCCTTCGGCCAACAGTAGCCCAATTTCCACCGGTACCCTGTCGGCTAACGATACCTGTGGCGGTCGTTGTTAACCCGGGCCTCGACCGATCCGGTATGAAATTCTCCTTTGTGATCCGCATATTTGATTTGGCACATGTTTTACGCTGGATGCCCTTCCTAACACAACCCTCCCCATTTACCCGGGCTTGGGACCGGCACTAAGAGTGCACTGGCTTGTGCCCCCCTAATGGCTGGGTTCTGTTGAACATTTAATAATTACCATTATTAATGAATGTAACACATGCTTCAGGTTTAGCCGTTTATTTGCTTATGTGCAGAGGAGTAGTGCATGTATTAATTCACCATTATGAAAACGTTTATTAAGTATTAAATATATGCTAATAAATTAAAGTATTACCAACAACTTGAAAGTGTTTTTTTTAAATTAGCCATCAAGGTATGACTTCAAATCAAGCACAAGCTAATGACATGAGAAGGTAGAATCCGGGAATTCTGATGCATTAAAAAAAAAAACGTGAATGCTACCTTCTCTAGAATATATATAATAATATATTATATATTATAATATTAATATATTATATGAATGACCTGACTATTTGGATGTAGGTGGCCCAAATCATTTGTCTTTCCCCTTTTTAGCTGGCCTGGGGCTAATAAAGCTGTTGAAATGTCAGAACACTCTTCCATAACTTCACTATTCGGAAAGTCATTTTAAGTAAATGTTACTCCTGCATTGTAAAATCACTTCAAAACTGATTACATGATGTAGCCTATGCTGTCAATCAAGCATAGAGTATTCCATGTTTTTAAGCCCTGCTGGATTTGTCAAATAAAAAAGAAGTAATTAAATAAATACTGAATAGCAATGAAATATGTGAAATGTATTCCAGAAAAAAATGTTTTCAATAAATAATCACATTTCTGTACTTGTACCAACTACCAGATCGACCAGATTGGGCTCAGCTGAATGGTTTATTATGTAAGGAATAACACACAAAAGGCAGCATGGTTACCTAAAAATGATTTTGCCAGTGCTTGCAAGTTCATACACCAAAGTACTTCCTGTTTTGATAAGTTGTCATTCCCTCACAAGCAGCTTGTTTTTCCCAGAAAGCATGGACCTTTAAAGTACAGTCACTATTAGAAAGCTTTGACTTTTGAGACTTTCAATGTTAAAAACATGTCTGCTAACAAAGTTGTGTATTAATTGCCTTTTTTAATTCTTCCATTTATTACTCGTCACAGATTAGATTGTGCTAATACCAAACAAGTCCCTCTGTTGGAGCTGATACTGTTACTATAGAAACAATAACTTGTAAGAATGAGCGCATTAGTATTAAAGTATTCTTTATGCTATAGTCAGAACAACTGCCCTCACCATGCTGTTAGATCTGAATAACACACCTTCTGAACAATCAGATTCAGATATTCAACAGCACATCACAAATTGATACCACAGGCATTTTGGTAACAATTATATATAATAATAATAATAATAATAATAATAATAATAATAATAATAATAATAATAATAGTAGTAATAATAATAATAATAATAATAATAATAATAGTAGTAATAATAATAATAATAATAATAATAATAATAGTAGTAGTAATAATAATAATAATAATAATAATAATAATAATAGTAGTAGTAATAATAATAATAATAATAATAGCAATAAAAACTATTCTTAATATAAAATTGTCATGGTACAGAGAAACCAGAAGCACAGTCATCTGTTTCCTGAATGATCTCCCATAATTGATAACTGAATGCAAAGTTCTTACACTAGACACTTTTTATAAATGTTCAATAAAACGTTTTTACAGAAAATCATAACAACATATCAGTGACTATATTATGTTATTGTTTAGTGAATAAATTGTTGTATTCTTTGTTTAAAAAAAAAAACATTATGAAACATTATAAAACATTAATTAATAAAGTTAGAATCAGGGGTTAAAACAAGGTCTGATGTTCAGGTCTTGAAGGGCCTCATTAGTGCAGGAATTTAGTGCTCAACTTGCTTGAACACATTAGTTCAGTTCCTGGCGACCTCCGTAATTAGCCAAGTTAAATAAGGTAACACTCGAAACATGCAGGGGTTAGCAATGTGACCCACATCATTTATTAACAAAACCATTAGCTATTAGTTAGAAGGGTTTTGTTTTTATTATTATTATAATTTTTTAATAATAATTATTATTATTAGCAAATCTAATTAATACAAAAAAAAAAACCAGAATAGCATGTTGGTACAGCTATTTTTCTTACCCAACCAATAAAGCAAAAAAAAAAAAAAGAAAGAAAGAACAACCCAAATTATTCCCACTCAATTTAGTACAGATGGAAGTAGAGGAGGAATGTAAAAATAATAATAATAAAAAAAAAACTCTAAAAGGAGTTAAAGACGGAGAAAACCTTTGGTCTCTATGGGATTTCAATCCACAATACGACGTCATTTATGTCCAGAAAATTATTTCAATAATGATGGCACATTCAACTCAAAACAATCAAGATGGTGGACAGTGCTGTAACTGTGCTTGTTGTGCCTGATTCAGTTAGATAGAGTTAAAACCTATGACTATAAACTACATTCATTCACACAGACAAAAAGTAAAAAATGCATTAAAAAAAGTCTTCAAGTCAAGTATGTAAGCTGTTTCAGATGTTTCCATATGTGGATGATGTGAAGGTTCTGGAAAACATGAAAATGAAAATTAATTTGGAAAAAAATTAAAATGTTGAAAATGTAAATAAAGTGTATTTAAAACAAAAATGTAGTTTTCAGATCTTTATTTCAGATTTAGATTTTAAGATTTATTTCAGATTAATCTGGATGCAGTACAAGAAAAAAAAAAGACAGAGATAGACTGGTACATTTTTCCACTTTTCCTCTTTAGTGTTTTATTATTTGAGTAAATATGTTTCCTAAACAACCAGCAAATAGACAAAGCATTTTTGTTGTACCAAGGTAAATCCAATGGCTTCCAAAGATGCCTATATCAGGACCAACATTATTATTATTATTATTATTATTATTATTATTATTATTATTATTATTATTATTATTATTATTATTTATTTATTTTTTTTATTATTATTTTTTTTTTATTTATTTATTATTATTTTTTAATAGAATAGTTGGTCATAAAAATGCTCAATGTTGTTACTTCAGCTTCTATGTAGCATTGGTCAATGGACAAACGTGGTTTAAATCACAAAGACATAGTTCTGTGAAAATTCTTGCAGGTATTGGTTTATTCAGAGGGATTAAAACTCTACATATTAAAGACTTGTTTTGGTGCTTTGAAAATAACAGGTTCTTCTAAAACGTCTTTAATGGCAGAGTTGTTTTTTTTTAAGCAATAATGTTGTTTTACCTCAAAATATCTAATTATGTAAGAATATATGTTGGCAGTTCAAACATAACACCTTTATCCCATGTGCATTTGGGTAAAGAAATAAGTAAGTGATTTCTGGTATAAATTTCCACAAGCAGACAGAACAACACGGTTGGCTGTGTTGGGCTTGATTGGTGAGCATGAACTTTTTTTCGCCATTTCAAGCGAGAAATAAATCTGCACCACAAAGTTGACAACAACAGGCCTGAGGCTTGAAAAACTGCACAGTGTGATTGAAGCTAGTGCTATGGTATTAATTGAGGGCATATCAAGAGAATATATCAATTAACTGTCAGGAACATAGCAGACAGAGCCTCAGGAAATTATTCATTACTTTAAACTATGCGTGTTTTTTTTTGTTGGTGTTGCTATGGTAAACATATTTTTTTTGCAGATCCACACAGGTAACAAGTACAAAGACCTGTCTGTTTGCTGGATGCACACTGCTGATTGTGTTGTTTGTGATGGAAAAGGCAAGTGTGAAACATGGTCAGGTTTGAGCCTCAAGAAACATAGATTTCATGACTTGCCACAGATTTCATGCATTTGTTATTAACCACGCATTCAGACAGAAGTTAGCAATGAGTAGCAAATCCACTGTGATGTGCAGGTACAAGTGCTTCTTCTGCCTACAAACCGAGAAACGTATTAATGCCATGGAAATAAATTGGGAGTTAACTCTAAATGTGATATTTGGTCTGCAATAGCAGTCGCATGGGAAATCGCAGGGTTGTAAAACTATCCAAGAGTGTTGATCCTGATTTGTTTAATAGATAGAAAATAAAACACATTCTACTTAATGTTGATATCACTTTCAAACTTGTTTACAACTATGCTTTGTCCGATAGCCATAAATGTAATAATATCACTGTGAGATGAACATATAAGTTTTTACACACTAACTTATACACACTATGATATTATAATACAAATATATATATATATATATATATATATATATATATATATATATATATATATATATATATATATATAAAAGAATTATTGAATAGTCCATGTGATAGGCTTATTGAATTAATTCCTGTTTACACTTAGCAGCAATAAAAATTAGTTTCCTTCCCAAACATGGAAAAATTTACAGAATGTACCCTACTAAAAAACAGAAGAAAAATGAGATCCTCTGATAAGCTTTCCCAAAGCACTTAAACTAGCGACTACTTTAATAAATGTTTATTTTATCTGTTCATTATTAGTCTTATATTATGTATATTGCCTGCCAATACTGCCATCCCTGTAAAAATTAGTTGTAATTATAGAAATAAGAAAATAAAGTGCATTTGTGTTATAATTAAAATTCCAAACATTATAACCAGCACTATTAATAGAGTTACTGTTAAAGAAAATTAATGAACAATTTCTGACTATTCGAATTAAAGTGTTTAGTAGCACTATAGTGTAAAACAGTATAATGCTTATTTTGGAGTATAAATAACACTCTGGAAAGTGCACTTTCATAAAGTTAGCCCAAAACTGCATACCTATTGCCTCTAGCCAAGCTCTGATTGACAGGTTTTGATCATCCTTTCCTGGAAAATCCACCCCACTTCCAATGACCTTCCCAATTTTCAGCCTGTAATGCTAAAACGCAGGCTCTAAACTGGAATGAATTCATAAAATGTGCACACATGCAAAAAGGTCAGCGGATGGAGATAGGCGATCACGTGGGAGATCATATTTACATCTTCTAATTCTTAGGGAAATGACAGAAACAGGACAGACTGATGAGCGATGCATAGTGAGCGAGAGACAGAAAGACTGATGGCTCGACAGTCAATCAGAGGGCAATGGGAGGGTGAGCACTGCACCATGGGACTCATTAAAGCTTTACATGGCAGAGAAAGAATAAGATAGAGGCGCTGACAGAGGCTGACCACAAAAAGACAGTTGTGTGAAAAAGTAGTATTGTGAAGTAAAGCTCACACAGCGAGGTGTGTGATGGAGCCCGACGATCCACACGGACTTCATTTGAGAGTTCAAGGTCATCTTTGAATAGCAGCCACTTCAAAAATAAACACGATTGCGCCATGATACAAGAAGCGAAAGCCTGTACTGATTTATTGAAGAAGTCCCTTCACTTCTTCTTTCATGAGAAGCTGTAGTTTCATCACAAAAAGGCCTGGATGACACAATGGTTGGCAATTTTTATCAGATTTATTTGATAGAAACTCTTTCAAATTTTTATAGTCATGATCAAGTTACATTTTTGCCTGAAAGCAGTACAGAAAAAGTAAGATTGCTTAGTTTACCTTCAATTTACCATATTTAGATATGAAAAGTGGTCTAGGAAAAGAGTATGTCATTATGAAATCACCTTGCTATTGGTTTACACCTTCAGCAGGTAGATGGGGATATTAATAAGGCAACGATTTGGCAATAATGTAGAAATTGCAAAATGTATAGAATTTTATTAGTTGTTCCGTTTTTTTCGGTTTAATTAGTAATTAGGCTATTTTCCACAGTGGTGCACCATCTTATATATAAGTAAACAAAATATGATTACTAAATGTATGAGGAAGATGCTACTTGTGCATTGACAAATTTTTTTTTATATTGATGCATTGTCTTTGTTTCAGTTCACACTTCAGAGTGTTTTATCAGCCATGCCTCAGTACTTTTGAAGAGAAGAGAAGAGAAGAGAAGAGAAGAGAAGAGAAGAGAAGAGAAGAGAAGAGAAGAGAAGAGAAGAGAAGAGAAGAGAAGAGAAGAGAAGCGAAGCTTTATACTTGTCACATTTACATAGCAACCCAGTGAAATTCTTTCTTTGCATATCCCAGCAATGTTAGGAAGCTGGTGTCAGAATGCAGGGTCAGCCATGTTACAGTGCCCCTGGAGCACAGAGGGATTAAGAGTCTTGTTAAAGGGCCCCAAAAGTGGCAGCTCGATGATACTGGGGGTTGAACCCCTGACCTTCTGATCAGTAACCCTGAGCCTTTACCACTGAGCCACCACCTCCTCTTGTTAATAACCCCACTAGTAAAATCTCCACATGTTATAAGACTGAATGCACAGCCAGCACCTGTGATCTAATGATAGGATTGTTGAATATTAGATCTCTCGTGTCAAAAGTGCTGACTATAAACTAAATTATTACCGATCAGGATTTTAATGTAATGTGTTTGACAGAAACATGGATTAAACCAAACGAATATGTAGCATTAAATGAAGCAAATCCTCCTGGGTATAGTTACATACATCTACCCCGTCTAAATGGCAGAGGAGGCGGAGTCGCAGGTATTTATACTAATAATCTTTGCATCACACAAAAAACACGTGTAACACAGTCGAAGTTCTTTACACCAACATAAAATATTTAGTGTCCAAAAGCAAGTCTAGTCAGTCAATTATTATTTATAGCCCCCCAGGGTCCTTTCTTGTAGAATTTACAGATTTCATCACAGATCTAGCTACTTCTTTAGACAAAGAATTAAATGTTGGTGACTTTAATATGTATTTGGAAAATCAGAAAGATTTCTTAAGAACAGCAGTTGTGTTCATTCTAGATTCAGTAGGAATTAATCAGAATGTTATAGGACCCACTCATAGTGGTGAAACACTCTTGATTCAATATTAACATTTGGATTTGATATAAAAATAGTCATAATTCCACAGTCTAAAGCTATTTCAGATCATTACCTCATCTATTTTAAAATCTGCCTCAGTCATTGCATTAGTACCTCGCCTCGCTGTAGTTATCGACATAAATTAGATCTCCGTCTGACCCCGCAGAGCCCAAATAGGCCACCGAATGCCTAGAATCAACATCCCTTTACACTCTAGATGATGTAGCTCCCCGTAAAAACAAAATGATCAGGGGAAAAAAAAACACTGTGGTATAATGATCATATGCGCACCTTAAAACAGACCACTTGAAATTAGAACAAAAATGGCGTCAAACCAAATTGACAGTATTTCAATTATCATAGAAGAAAAGTCTCCTGAGTTATACAAATGTAAAAGTGTTGCAATATCAGCATATTTCTTTACCCTCATAGAACAAAGCAAGCATAATCCTAGATTTTTATTCAGTACGGCAGCAAAATTAACAGGAAATAAAAGCACTGCACTAACATGCACAAAATCCATAGATAGCAATGATTTCATAAACACTTTCAATAATAAAGTTGAAAACATCAGGCAAAAGTTCCAGACGATTAATATAAATCCAAACTATTTTATAAATAACCCTGTAGATAGCACTATAATTATGACAATCAATTTACATAGTTTTATTTCTTTTCAAGGGAATGACAATTATATTTATTTCTTCATCAAAATTATTAACTTGTATTCTCGACCCCTTGCCTACAATTTTCTTCAAACAGATAATTCCTTAAACTGGCAGTTATCAAACCCTAAATTAAGAAACCTGACCTTGACCCATGTCAGCTGTCCAACTATAGACAAACATCAAACATCCCCTTTTTCTCCAAGATTTTAGAAAAAGTTGTAGCATAGCATTTATGCTTACATTCACTAAGGAATAATAATTTTGAAATATATCAGTCAGGATTTCGGCTTCATCATAGCATAGGGGCAGCACCAATTAAATTCATTCAAATTTATTTGTATTGCACTCTCAACAATGAACATTGTCTCAAAGCAGCTTTACACAGATAATGTGGTGATAAAAAATGAATAAGATTATCTTTATGTGTAAGTTCGTCCCTGATGAGCATGACGGTGGCGACTGTGGTGAAGGAAAAAACTCCCTGGGATGGCATAAGGAAGAAACCTTGAGAGGAACCAGACTCAAGAGGGCACCCATCCTCATCTGGGTGGCACCAAATGTCCATTTATTACAAATAAATGATATTGAGGTGTGCAGTGATGGTGATCAGATGCAAACTGTAGTCCTGAGTCAGTGTAGCAGACTGCTGACATTAACTACAGTCCAAATCCAAATCCTTAAAGCTACTGTACTCTGTAATTTTATAGATCTACAGGGCGTTGATGAGAAACCAATTGAACAGAGCTCCAATTGAAGAGAACACAATCCAGATGCAGGCCAGGACAAAGTGGGCAGATCCGAGGAAAGGAGAGGGGCAGGAACTGCGGTCGCTGGAACCTCAGGAGCATGTCTAATTAGAGAGAGAGAGAGAGGGTTATAGTGCTAAATTACCTGCTATTGCCTCTGATCAGGGTTTTGTCTCCTTACTTGTTTTGCTCGACCTTAGTGCAGCTTTTGACACCATTGACCATACTATCTTCTTTGCTAGACAAGACAATGTTGTTAGAATAAAGAGAACAGCTCTCTCCTTGCTTAGGTCTTATCTGATTAATCGCTATCAGTTTGTTGATGTAATTGGTGAGTTATCTAATTTTGGTGTTCTGCAAGGGTTTGTCTTAGGCCCACTGCTTTTCTCTATGTATATGCTGCCTCTGGGTGAAATTATACATAATCATGGTATTAGCTTTCATTGCTACTCTAGACATTGGATGCTTGATAACTTTCTTCTGCTCAACCTCGGGTATGACGGAAGTACTTTCACTAGGACCACATGCAGTTAGAATAAAAACTTTCAGATTACGTTACATCACTGGATAGTCTTTATGTCTCTGTGTACAGAACCTTGGTGTGATTAGTTACTCTAGTCTTTCCTTTGAGGCACATGTGAATAACATTACCGGGATCGCTCTCTTTCAAGCTTTTCCACTACTTAATGCTTTTGTTACATCTAGATTGGATGCAACAATGCTTTACTGTCTGGGTGTTTAAATAAGTGCATAAAAAAAGCTTGTTAGTTCAGAATGCAGCAGCAAGACTCCTTACTAAATCTAGAAAATATGACCACATCACCCCATTTTTAATCAGTCTACACTGGCTCCCAATTAAATTTCGCCATTGATTATAAAATACTACTGACGTAAAAAGCACTTAATGGCCTTGCACAGCTGTATCTATGTGAACCTTTGTACCATTATGATCCCCCACGCCTACTTAGATAATAAGGTGCAGGCTATTTGTTGGTACTTCATAAAATAAGGACTACAGCAGGCGGCAGATCTTTTTCTTAAAAAGCCCCACAGTTATGGAACAGACTTCCAATCAGTGTTCAGGATTTAGATACAGTTTAACTGTGTTCAAGTTGAGTCTGAAAACATATTTATTTTGTCAAGCCTTTGATCTGTTGGTTTTTCTTAGGTAAAGGAGCAGATCTAGAGTATTCATGGATATAGAGTGTTTGGTGTATTGGGATATTTGTATGCTGTCGTCCCCTCACTCTCATACGTTCACTCAGGTTTGTTGATGGTGGTGTGGTGGGCCGTCTCTTATCACAGGGATCCCTCATGTCAGTGTTACCTTTTGGTTCTCCCTTTTAGTTATGCTGCCATTGCAAGTCTTGCCAGAGTCCCCAACTGCACAGTGCCCTTAATTTACAACAATTAGGATACTTAATAATCCATCTCTCTCTCTCTCTCTCTCTCTCTCTCTCTCTCTCTCTCTCTCTCGGTTGAGTTAAACATGCTCCTGAGGTACCAGTGACCACTGTTCCTGCCCCTTTTCTCTCCTCGGATCTGCTCGCTTCAACTGAACCTGCCTCTGGATGGTGTTCTCTTCCATTGGAGGCCACTCTGTTACACATTATCTGTGTAAAGCTGTTTTGAGACAATGTTTATTTGTAAAAGTGCTATACAAATAAATATAAATTGAATTCATCAGTTCAAATGAACAAATCTCCAGAAATAAGACTAAAGCTAGTAATCAGCTAATCCTTGGGGATCTGAAACATTAACTAACTATATAGACTGTGCTTTGAATTTAAGGAGTTTGTTTCAGGATTGTGCCAAGAGACTAGGTTTCCAACAAGCCACATGACTTTCTGCACCTGATTCACATTTACTGCTAATAAGCACTGCTCATCCTTCCCTGCACCCCCTGTCTTTTATTTGTCATCTTTCATGGTTGGCATTGGGATTTTCTTTTCAGTTCAGGTTATGGTCTTTGTTTCTTTGTACCTTTATTTTTTGTTTGGTTTCAATTCAGTTTATTTTGTTTTTATTTTTTAATTAAAAGTAATTTATTATCTGCACTTGCATCCACTTTTAGCCTCATTCCGAGGCAGTTCATCAGTCTAAAAACGAACTGCTGATTTGAGAATAGATCCCCTAATGATTTGAACCTTTACAAAACAATTTATTCCAGTTTACACCATTATATACTGTAGATTAGTACCTAAGAGCTGATGTTATTCTCATAAAGTCTGTCTATTGTTCATTTCACAACTCATTCATGTTTCTTTTAAAGGGTACTGTGAATGGCTAAAGATATAAAATTGAATTGAAAGGGGCACCAACTATATGATATCTATGCTCCACTGTTGTACAGAACAACATGCGGCCTACATTCAGTAATTATAGACCACTCAAGTGCTATACACTGGGTCTATGCAATAAAATGGCCATGTGTGCAGCCATAAAGTAGATGTAGCAATGAACAGTTTAATGTGACCAAGTGCACAATATTTCTGTGGTTTAGCTTCACATTAAGGTCTTTCACCCCATGCACATACATTACTGTGGATTTTTTTTGCACTTGTTAAAAGAATCGATCCTCACACCCAGCAGGTGAAATCCCACCAGCTATACTCTCAAATATTCCTTTACAAATACCATCACCATCTTTTTTATTAGGAACACTTATTCTGTAATGCAGCTATACAGACAGCCATGTGACAGCAATGCATGAAATCATGCAGGTACAGGTCAAGAGTGTCAGTTAATGTTTACATTAAACATAAGAATGCGGAAAAAGACCGATATTTGTGACTTTATGGCACTCGAACAAGCCAATTTGAGTATTTCAGAAACTGCTGACCCCCTGGGATTTTTCACACACAACAGTGTCTAGGGTTTACATAAAGTAGAACGGTGCGGTTAACAACAAAAATCGAACAAGTGACAGTTCTCTGAGATAAAAATGCATTAGATATGAAAGACAATCACGGTAAATGTAGCCAGTTTGCTTCAAACTGCATAAAAAGAATTAGTAAGTTATATAACCACTCTCAAAATATGGTGAGCATGTAAATAATGAGCCTTGAGGTGTCCGAGTTACAACAGTAGATGTTCCAATTAAAATAGACAATGTGGTCAGTCCTGTGTAGAAGGTCATCAGAAGCAATAACAACGTTATGAAGAACAACTTGTGATCACTGTTTTGAAACAGGGCAGGTTCCAGCTTGGCTTCCCATGCAGTGGTATGCATCAGGTGTCAAGATACAGGGTTGTTTGTGCATGTGTTCCCTCTTTCATTCTTAGCTGCTGACACGAACACAACCATGCACGCAAGCACGCACACATGGCCGTCACTCACCATCTGATTCTGACAGATGCATGCAGACATCTGGGCAGTCAGGCATGGTCCACGTCACTGAGTGTCAGTGTCGTTTTTGTGTGTGCGTGCGTCAGTGAAGACAATTGGACAAGTCTGTACAACACTGACCATGGGGTTAAAAGGTCTCTCTGCATGACACGTCCGCCATTTACTTTTTCACCTTTCAGAACGACCTACTCATGTAGCTTTTAAGAGCTTTTTCGCATGGCAGGTGAGATATTGCTCGCCCCTCCTCCTACCTTCCTTCTCTTTCTGTATGAAATGTCAGAATTCTTCTGTTCAGCAAAGCTTTTGTATGGCAGGCAAAAAATAACATTTACCTCTGAAAGAATGGAAGCAATGCTAGGCACAGCCAGTGCTTGTCCCTCTTATATTGATTGATTATTTCTAACCAACAGATGTTTTATGAAATATAGAAAAATAAATAATCAAAAGCAAATAAATATACACTCAATAAAGACATATTACTAGAAAAAAAGCTACTTTATGTCATCTCTAGATTTATAACTGATAATGTAGCTAGAGCTAAAATTAGCTAACAAACTCATCTGTTTTTATACATTGCTAAGAAATAGTTAATAGCACCTAGCACATATGTAAAATTTGCAAAATCAGCTAGCTAGCATTCATAGGTTAATGCCTTTATGCATTGCTCAGCAAATATTAAGACCTGCTAGAGTTAATTTACACTAGCTAGTCAAAGTTAGCCAACAATTTTACTTTATACTTCACTCACGAGAATGAAACATATCACATATTTATTTGTTGCCTAAAACAAATGCTGATGGTGGAAAAGTACCTGACAAAATCACTCTCACAACAGACATAGTTAACAATGAACACCATTTCATTGTTTTTATCATTTTACCCAACTAACTATCTTGCACCAGGTTTATATCATATATGCATTCTCCTTTTGCTATGCATGAGAATAGTGTTGCTTAATCCCATAAATGTTTTAAGACAGCACTGTATATGTTTATGAATTATTTAGCTGCCACACTCGTTCCATGCGATAAGTGGATTCTTTTTTTTTATTTTTTATTTTTTGGTGGAGGTGTTGTCTAGCAACTGACTGCATTGACTATTAAATATTATTGAGTCTAAATTTATGAAAACATTCATCCCAAATCATGTTTTATCCTGAAATCTCATTCTGAAGTTCACAATTCAGTTATTTAGCCAAAATAAGCTATCACAGTGTTCACTCCATCATTCTGCATTTCAAAAAATGATAGACAGCCCGCTTTTTTAGTTTTAAAGAGTGTTCTGCCACAGCGAGGTGCAGAAAATGTTATTTTACAGACCAACAGTGACACAATGTACTATATGTCATAGTATTCTAGGTTTCTGTAAAAAAAAAATCCTTTCTGCACATACAGACCTGAAACTAGTCAAAAAAAGTTTGAACAATGTAAATCTAGACACATTTATTTATTTATTTGTTTATTTATATAGCATTTGCATGGGAAACAACTTCACCGTGGTGCGCACGCATTTCTGATTTGCAGTATCTATCTATTATCATCTCCTATTATGCTTTTTGTTCAAATTTGACGATCTTTGCAATATATTAAAAGAAATTGTTCTGTATTTTGTGGATACAGTGTTTGCAGTGTTTTGTTATATTAATTTTTTTGTTATAGTCTGTGTTTACAGGAATTGATTGCATGTCATAACTCTATGTGACTCTAAATGACTCAATAAAGAAGGAAACAAACCCCTCTCATGAAATTGTATTGTACACCTTGTTCCTAATTTGACAACCTTGGCAACCTTGCTGTGTCTTGATGCAAGATGTAAACTTGGAGCCAAGTGGTTGCACATGTTTTCATCTTAGGTGCACCAAATGCATTATGTGGATTGAGCCACAAGCTACTTGCCACGTATCCTAATGCTCCACCAGCTGCCCACCCACCTCTGACTTCTGCCTCCTGTGTGAAAAGCCCTTTAGAGTGATGCATGGATGTATTTATGCGTGTGTTTGCAGGAGAGAAAGTGAGACTGACTGAGAAAGACACACAAAATGCCAGCAGGGAAAAACTGCAAAGTGAGGGAAGCAATTTGGCCTACCTGTCGTGTCCCATTTCAGTAGCTGCCAGTCCCTTTAGATCGTAGGGAGTTGACACACTCCTGTCCCATATGAAGCTCTCGGCTACACTCGTCCACCTTTAATAGTCTTCAGGCCGATCTGACAGCGTCCGTGTTTTGTCGCTGCTTTCAGCGTGTGAATTCATTTCATGCTTAGTTTAGAGACATGATACTGCATGTGTTAGTGTTAATATGGAAAGCCACAGCTCTACAGCTCTTTAGATGCTAGAAGCAGGTCTTGCTAATAATTAAAGAGATGCTGGATGTTGACATGGGGAGATGAGTCGTTTGTGTGCTGAGTGAAGATGGAGAGAGAGGAAATGTTTGCCTTAGCTGTGTAAATGTAGGAGATCCGGAGATAGCTATACACTAAACAACAACATGAGATTTAATTGGTAGATGTTGTCCAGTTCTCGTTCTCTCACTCTCTCTATCTCTTAAACACACACACATATACAAACACACACACTCACTCACTCACTCTTGTTCTCTTTCTGGTCCACAAACGTGCATCTCAACAACACACCACCTTAAGTGCTACAACTGGAGGTTCAGTGCCGCTCATTCCTGTCCTGTTCTCCCTAATTGCATCAGCTAATGGAGTTTCCCACACCCAGGTCCATTCTCATACAATTATGCACACTATGACTGCAGAATAAATTACTTTCCAAGTAGGCTTTCTCTGCCACTTAATAGGTTGTACAAGACTGATGCAAGTGTTACGTTATCCAAAAAATAATGAATAATGAACGTAAAATATGAATTGCTGAAGAGTCAGATTAAAATGAGGCAGGAATTGTATGTGACTCTTTTATTATGAATTAATGGTACCCTATATACAGATTTAGTGACTATTTTAAGATTATTATTTGACAAACCTTTCATTTATGCGCATTATGGACAATATACAGTAGATTGTTTTCAGCAGAATATATACAGTAGAAGGTTTTCTGAACTTAGCTCAGCATCTGTTCATTCTGTGACATTTTCTGGGTGTTCTGTGAACATTTAAGCTAGAAATTATAGTCCAAGCATGTAAGCACTAGTTTTAGTGCTAGTTAGTTTCGAAAGTTTTATGCAGTTGAATATGTAATGATATTTACAAAATAAGTAAATATAAAAAATAAGTACTATATATTCTGTATATACAGGGCTTGGAAGCTGAAACACTGGGAATTAATACTGGGGAATTAAATTGATCAGTCACACCATGAAGTTATGGGAAAGAGTAGTGGAAGCCAGGCTGAGAGAAGAGGTGACCATCTGTGAGCAACAGTATGGTTTCATGCCGAGGAAGAGCACCACAGATGCCTTATTTGCTTTGAGAATGTTGATGGAGAAGTATAGAGAAGGACAGAAGGAATTGCATTGTGTATTTGTGGATTTAGAGAAGGCGTACGACAGGGTGCCAAGAGAGGAGTTGTGGTATTGTATGAGGAAGTCAGGTGTGTTGGAGAAGTATGTGAGGGTGGTGCAGGACATGTATGAGGACAGTGTGACGGCAGTGAAGTGTGCAGTAGGTACGACAGACTGGTTCAGGGTGAAAGTTGGACTGCATCAAGGATCGGCCATGAGCCCTTTCCTGTTTGCAGTGGTGATGGACAGGTTGACGGACGAGGTCAGACAGGAGTCTCCATGGACTATGGTGTTTGCGGATGATATTGTGATTTGTGGTGAGAGTAGGGAGCAGGTTGAGAAGAGCCTGGAGAGGTGGAGGTATGCGCTGGAGAGAAGGGGAATGAAACTCAGTAGGAGTAAGACAGAATACATGTGTGTGAATGAGAGGGAGGGCAGTGGAGTGGTGCAGTTGCAGGGAGAAGAGCTGGAGAAGGTGGAGGAGTTCAGGTACCTGGGGTCAACAGTGCAAAGTAATGGAGAGTGTGTTAGAGAAGTGAAGAAAAGAGTGCAGGCAGGGTGGAGTGGGTGGAGAAGAGTGACAGGAGTGATTTGTGATAGTAGGGTATCTGCAAAAATGAAAGGGAAAGTTTATAGGACTGTGGTGAGACCTGCGATGTTGTATGGATTAGAGACAGTGGCACTGAGTAAAAGAGGTGAAGCTGGAGGTAGCAGAGCTGAAGATGTTAAGGTTTTCGTTGGGAGTGACAAGGATGGATAAGATTAGAAATGAGTTTATTAGAGGAACAGCGCATGTAGGATGTTTAGGTGACAAGGTGAGGGAGGCGAGATTGAGATGGTTTGGACATGCGCAGAGGAGGGACATGAATTATATTGGTAGAAGAATGCTGAGGATGGAGCCACTAGGTAGGAGGAAAAGAGGAAGGCCAAGGAAGAGGTTCATGGATGTGGTGAGGGAAGACATGCAGGTAGTTGGTGTAAAAGAGGCGGATGTAGAGGACAGGGTGGTATGGAGACGGATGATCCGCTGTGGCGACCCCTAATGGGAGCAGCCGAAGAAGAAGAAGAAGAAGAAGAAGAAGAAGAAGGAAGCTGAAACACTGACCAGTCTAGTGTCGGAGGTCTTATGCTTAAGTATACTTGGCCTGTTGGCCAGTCTTCTAAGACCAGCATATGTTTCCTCACTGTTTTTTGTGTATCAGAATGATAATGCACCAAAACTCACAGCAAGCCTGGTGACAGGGTGATTTGATCAACATGAAAGTAAAGCTGAATATCTACCACAGGGTGCACAGTCCCCCAATCTGAATTTTACCAAGCCACTTTGGGGTGTTTTGTAGTAGTAAGTCATGAAATGTTTCCTTGACCAGCATCACGTAGCGACCTGTCCAATGGTCTGCAGGAGAGATGGCTTCTTATCCCTTTGGCCACTGTGTAGGACTTGTGTCTGTCATTCCCAAGATGAAAAGGAGACCCTACACCATACTAATAAATTGTTATGGTATAAAGTATTATGTACGGTATAATTATAGACATCATATAAATGTTTACAGAACACTGCAGGGACATTATTTATTGAGTATCCCCCAAACCCCATTTTATATGGTTTAACAATGTAGTAATTATGATTAAAGCTAAACAAGGGGTAATTTTAAGTGTGATACAGGAACATTCACACCAGAGCCAATTGGGTTCAGGCCTAGAATATTTTCCACAACAATCTCTTTACTGAACTGTACAAAAGAGCATTTCGACACAGATGTTTCTTAGTGGTGTTTTGAGAACTATGTTATCCAAGGTAATGTCAACATACTACCATGAAGGATGAACACATTCAACAGGAGTAACTGTCTATGTAAAGAGAAGATTGTCTGAAAGGGTTGTTTGGATATAAACATAGATTGTGTCCAAAAAACATAAAACCACAGCTGCCCAACTCAATGTAGAATTAAATGCACAACTCGACTCTCCGATTCCACCAAAACGGGTTACCAGGAGCTCCACAGTGTCCATAATAGTGATCTGGCTGTTACAATATTTGATCATTTGTGTCAATTACTGTACCAATATACAATCATTCTACTGAACTCTACACTATACTATTAGCACATTGATGTTTCACTGATGTTCTGCAATCATAATGCAGTTCTTCTCCATTCTGTCTAATGTGTATTTTCTCCATATAATTGTATATAATTTTAGATTCAAATCTGATTTTCTAGGTTATCTTTATATATCAGTATATTTTCTAAAAATGTTTGTATATACTCTAAATATAAATATATTTAAATGCATATTTGGCTTTATCTATCTATCTATCTATCTATCTATCTATCTATCTATCTATCTATCTATCTATCTATCTATCTATCTATCTATCTATCTATCTATCTATCTATCTATCTATCTATCTATGAATGATGAAGTTTTGCTGAGGTAATGAGGATTAGATTGTTAGCATTTATGGAAGGAGTCTCCACTGCCAGTTTGTTCTTTCTCAAAAGGGAAACTGTTGTGATATCGATATGCTATAAGAGGAAGAAAACTGATATGCTGATATTGGAAACTAGGCACTCATTTAATTATCCAGGAGGCATTTTTTGCAAAACAAATACTTCCTAAACATTCTGTCTATTCTCTGTTAGCTGGAATGATGTTTAATTAATTACATTTATACAGTACATCAAGGTCCAAAAAAGAAATGTATCACTTTTCCTTGCCGACATGAGCGAAAATGTCAGCCGACCAAAAAAAGCAGCAAAACTCAATAAACTGATAAGAACATAGTGTAGAGCATGAAGAATTTAATCAGATCAAACCAATACACTAGTACAAGAATAGTACTTTAGAGGTGTAATATGTTACAGAAATGTGTTGTGTAGTATCAGGATTGGTGACTAAGTACACTTTAAATCACATAACTAGAAATGTCCCCCTATTTAGAACATTTTCTATACATTTTTTTGAACATTATCAGGATGTAACGCCACATTATCGTCGTTCTCAAACACATTTTTCATACCTCTTAAACTAAATTCATTCAATGATTTATCATTAGAACATCCACCCATAAGGCCCAGTGTATAGTGTCTTATCATTCTCCCTCAGAGCTGTAATGAAATTATCCACTGACTCCTAGCTCCCAAACCAGGAGCTCATTCTTCATCTCAGTTTTTTTATTTATTTATTAAAAAAAAAAAAATTATTCCCACAATAGGAGGCAGAACACAGGAAGTAGGGAGTCAAATATCAACATTGAAGCACAGGTGACAAATGAACCCCTAAAGGGGGGTGATTTCATGAATTTTTAAACCAGGTGCACTGCCCTAAGCAAAGACAAAGTGTCGCACATCAAAGCTGTTACTCAATACGTTCCTCAATAGTTTGTGGCTGCATACGTGTGGGATTTAGGTTACGTCCTGTCTAGTTTGCTGAGAATGAATTGCATTCCACACTAGTGGGACGCTTACAAATGCTGACAAATGTTTACTATATGTCAGATCAGCACGAAGGTGAATTCTCAAATCTGATTGGTCAGAAGGATATTGATTAGCTTTAACAGTAAGTCCAGAGTGTGCTCCAAATTATAGTTTTAAAGTAATGTATTAATTTGTATTTGGTGTAATTTCTATAATACCTTTTTTTTCACTTTAGATTTATTTGAAACATACATGTGTGTACAATCATATAGCATATTTCAAATTACATTTGCAATTAACTAATGTTTTAAGTATAAATTAGATAGATGGATGGATGGATGAATGGACAGACAGACAAACAGACAGACAGACAGACAGATTAAAAAAATATTTTTATGTTGAAATCAGTCATTTTCAGTCAAGTTCGAGAGGATGTATGTTCATTAACTGATACAAATTTAAAATCCCTGTGGTATTTAAAGTGGAATAAGCCAGATATGGGCATACTGTTAAAGGAAAATTAACACCAAAAATAGATTTTCTACCCCTTTTCTAATGGTCCGCTTTTATATTCCCCACTTTAATTAAAGTTTTTTTTCTTCAAATAGTTGTCAGGATCTGACAGACTGCCCTGCACTTTTTTTTTTTTTTTTACATCTGCTCCAAGATGTTTTATGTTCCCTGCTAGAATTCAAATAAGCAGACATGACAGTAAATTGATTTTACCTGTGAAGGGCAGCAGATGGTCCGAGTGATTTGGCTAACTGCTACTTTGTCATGCCACACACACCCAGGTCTTAGCTCGCATGGCTGGCCCATGCTAATGGGTGCTGCCCAGGCTCAGGGTTATCCATTACCATCCCATCAACCTCCCATTAATGCCTCAGCATGCCCATGCCTCCACAGCCTCCCAGAGCAGCTTGCTGAACCGTTACTACACACACAGACACATGAAGACACACACCTGGTCCATTACCCAGCACTGTAACAGGGTGATAGTAATCTATGTCTGTCTTTCTGTCTATTCCCTATCCTGTTTTTTGTCTGGCATGATTCAAGTCAAGACGTTTTTTTGTTGTCACCCATCTGTGATATGAAATATAGACGCTCTATTATATTTGTGAGGACATTCCACAATAACGACCCACACTTTGAGTACTCGTGTTTTGGAGTTAACGTTTGTTTACATCAGAGGTAACAAATGACACAGTGTTGATGGCAGAATCTATGAAAGTCTTCAGTAGTTGCATTTTCCTGTCCAGGATCATTATGGATCCAGAGCTTAGTTTTTAAACACAAGGTACAAGGAATGGGAATATAACCATTACATGAACTCATACACACACACACTCACACACACACACACACACACACACACACACACACACACACACACAAACACACACATTTATTTGCACATAAAAGTGCTATTTCAAATAGCTAATACATTTACTGCCATATTTTTTTAAACTTGGAGGAAACCAGAGAACCTGAAGGAAACCCTTTCAGCATGAGGATAAAAGTATGAAAATCTATACCTCAACTCAATATCAAACTGGCTACCCTGAAGCTATGATGCAGCCCTGCTACCCACAACCCCACTGGGGCACCCTGTGCTAAGTGTGTTCACACTGTAATCTTCACAGCATGAACAGTCTTTTCTTAGCCATTTACTTACAAACCAGAAAGAAACATTGAAGTTCCTGACAGTAAAGTCTTGTTTCAACTGTCATTATGCCTTTACTTTGACTGTACAGTATAAAAGAATTAATTGCTGCATGCTAGCTAGCTGATTTTTTTTCTCATTAATTAGCCTATACACTCTAATTAACTGGCATGATCAGCATCTTTCTGATTTTTTGCTTGCAACCGTCTTGCATTACATCTGTCATGCAAAATCAAACTAGGGAAAAGGGTCCAAAGTGGCTGCCCTCAAAACATTTTTATGCCGATTGTTGTTATTTGTACTGTTTTAAACCATGATACTGTGTGGCATAACTGAAGTTACATACCCAGGCATAGTCTGAGGCAGACGTGTAAACTATTAATTGCAATCCTTGTTAACAACTTTACAGACACCATACTTTTATTGGCGAATCAGCTACATCGGAGGTAAGCGGATAATTGTGTAAATTATTGTGTAAATGAAGCTGGTCTGAGGTAAAGTTCAAAGCTGGAAGTTTGAAAATCTGAAGAAATTAGATCTTTGCTATGGGACGCCACGTATATTAGAATTATCTAGCAGTATTTGAGAAAAAAAGGTTAATGCTCCCAATATCTATGCTTGTTCTAGCTGTTGGACCATCAATATATCAATAGGTTAACATGTCAATGTATTAATGGCGGCTGCTAGAATTCCCACATGATCTATATTTCCAGACGTCAATGGCACAAAATATTTGCTTTAAAAGTACCTCTAGAGAGGTTCACTGCTGCCTCCGTGTTTATAGTTTATAGAGATATTCTCCATTACACCAAAAGGAGGATTAATTTAGCCTGCAGATCCCCCCAAACAATCCCATTTCTTGCTGAAATGTATTCAGGCCTCACGCATCCCACATAAACCACACAAAGCAGGTACCCATAATGCGTCTGGATCCCAGCCATTTTCCCTCGAACACAACTATAAAGAACGCGACGCGACAGGTTAATAGAATAGGGGCTCGTGTCGGGGAGGCTATTTTAAAATTTAATAAGACGTCCCTGGAATTGGAAGCCCGGGTAGCGATTCTATCCTCTTTTCTCTCCACTCCTGCAACCCTGTCCTGCACCTCTTCGGTGTTATTTAACTGTCTGACCTATGATTTATAAGAGTTTATTACCGAAGACAAGCCAGCTGTATCATTAAATCTAATTTTGCATGTACAGGGCTGATAGGGGTCCAGTGGAGGTGGGATTGTAGTTTAAGGCACTTACCTTACAATCGTATTCAATCAATCACAGCAGTGGTATTCAGTATGTGGTATTTATTTACGAGCTGCTGGTTGATCCAGTACACTTCAGATGCAGCAGGCCAAGCAAAACATAAATAAAACAGGATGCCACCAGAGGTGTGATTGCAGTTTAAGGCACTTATCATTGCCTCTCTCTTTCTCTCAGCGAGCAAATTGCTCGGCAGAAAGGGGAAAAAAAATTCTATCCCTTCATTTTTCAGTTAAACTCATACCTCAGTGCCAATCTTCTGCTCAGTGCCAAAGAACAAATGAAATATGAACAAGCAAAACATTATATGGCTCAACTGGCCCAAGCTATTGAGGAGTAAATTACGAATTGAGGTATTCAATCGTTTATTCACAAGCAGACGGTTGATCCAATATGCTTCAAAGGCAGCGGGGCTAACACAACAGCCCAAGGCGAGCCATTTTGCTATGGATCCTCGAAATACATTTCCATCCCTCTCTTTTGATTAGACTCCTGCACCGAGAATGCACTTTTATTTTGCCCTATTCGCAAAGAGAGTATAAGGAATAAAACTTTTTTTTTTTAGCATTTCACAATGTCCCAGACACAGCAATACTCTCAGCTGCCAATCAGGAACTGCCAATCAAATCAAGCAATGTCTATTCTCAAGCCCAGCACAACACAATACATTATTAGCTTTACTTCACACCTTAACCTTCACAGGAAAAAACTAATCCTAAATAAACCATAGCTTTATAGTATAGCCATAGCTTGTGTTTACACAATAATAAAGTCCTTATATGATTTCGGCATATTGCAGTGCTCATACACAGGGCATATTATAAGGTATGGTGCTTGATTGAATGTTTTATTAGGAAGCAATAAATTTATAGAATAAAAGAAATCCCAACAAGACCTTTTATATTACTCAAATTATAATTTTTTTTTTCCCAGGAAATAAATCATGCCCCTCTTTTTTGGTGAGTTAATTGGTGAAACATAGTTACTTAATTTGGACAAAGTACTGATTAAGTAACAGAGATTCACAAATCTGAAATGTTCTCATTGTCACATTACTTATGTGCATCTAACCATGTTAATCAAATTATTGCAGTTTTTCTTCTTTTTTTTTTGATAATTATTTTCTGCATGTACTTGTCATTTTCCCCACTCCAGATTCTTTCGTCACACTACACTGCACATTTTCCTGCTCATAATACCCTCAAATCAGCTCATTTACAGGCTATTTACAAGGCTAAAATGAGAGTGTTGGCGCAATAAACACAAAAATCTGCAGTGCAGGATTTAAACAAGGACCAGGGGGATGGGAAACAGCTCTAGATGGTTCAGACGTGTTAATAATGTACAGTAGCATCTGTAAAAATACACCACCATCCCCATGGTGCCCTTCCGTGTGAGGTCTGAAGTCCAAAATGAGTAGGATGAATAAACGATACCGAGCCCAGCTGGCGTTTTCAAAAGGCACTTCATTTTTCAGCACGGCCAAGCATGTAGTCTATGACTAATCTTTCGCAGGTTGTTTTTGGGCCCGTGTTCAAATGAAATGCGCACGTAGCGCAGAGCCGTCCTACGCACACACTCAGGAGAGATATATTTATAACGTACAGTTAGACACCGAACTCTAATCACAGATATCCTTCTCCAAGTCTGTTGTGGGCCATCAGTGTAATAAAAACACCTGACATAAGGAAACCTCCTTACAGTTAAAAAAGAATATAAGATTAAAGATACAATAGAGCTGAGTGGTGGGGGGCGGTCAGGGGGATTGCTGGGTTACCAGAGCTTACAAAAAATAAATGATACTGGCTTACTACCATTAGCTCCATTTCTATTTAAATGTGTTTGATAGCAAATAAATTTAGAAAGGGAGGTAAAAAAAAATATCCATGGATACAGTGAAGCTCTAACAGCAAAGGGGAATTAGTAAATTATGGGTGACTGGACATTTAACCTGCCCCACTATGCAAAAACCCACCTAAGGCCTATTCCACCAAAACTGATGCACCAAGTCATCAAACAGTGACCTCCAATATATCAACCATGGTTATGGACACTATGGAATTTGTGCATGATAATTCTAGTGAAGGGAAATCTTAGTTAATGCAGTATACAATTATATTCTAAGCAATTTTGTGCTTATTTTTTTGGCACCAGTTTGGGTAAGGCCCACATGTGCCTGAAATGGTTGTGTATACTTTTGGGATTAAAGCATTACACTGTGTAGTGTGTGACACCATTTAGGCCTAATCGCCTCGAAGCTTTCACCGAATAGACGTAGCTGTTAACCTAGGTATAAGTCCAAAAACAGAGAGATGCATGACTACACGACAGGCAAGACAGGCAAATATATGAGGTCTTTGAAATTTAAGGGACCTCATTGAAAACTGCCATCAAGGGTAATGTAATATAAAGATTTTAACCGGAAAACTCTCTCCAAAAACACTTTGTGCAAGCAGGCACATAGTTGAAAAGGTGAAATAGTTTTATTTGAGCTTTATGTATAAACGCAGGTGTTGGCTCTTCAAGGTTCAGTCATGAACTGTTTACATACTGAAAAGCCTTTTCCCAAAACATCTTAGCGCAAGGTCAGCACAAAGATAAAACTGCCTCCTAGGCTTTAGTAAACACATTCCTCTGCACAATCTATGCCCAGAGATGAGGTTTTCATTAACACGTAAGTCTCGAGAAATGTGACATGCCCTAATAACTGCAGAAATTTACATTTCATACTGTATCAATAATATCAAAAGGTAAGACCCATAAATATAATGACAGCAGAGAATTCAAAATCATACATCTGGATTTGGCCGATACATTAATAAACAGTTAAAACTTTTTTCTTCACATATGCAGTAATGGCAGGAAGCTGTACGCAAAGCACATGAAGCAGCACCACTGAAACAGACAGGGTTATGGGTCTGCTCAAGAATCAACAGTGCGAGTAGGCAGGGTTTAGACTTGAGACCCTGACCTTTTGATTAGGAACTACTGTAAGTACCTTAAACTGTTAAGCTATCACTGCCCCTAAAATCAGAATCAGATCAGAATCAGGTTTATTGGCCAAGTGTGTTGACACACACAAGGAATTTGGTTCCAGTTGTTAGTGACTCTCAAAGTACAGACATAAATACAACTATACATTCAGCTTGGACGATACAAGACAAAACAGACAAAACAAGACAAAAACTAACTATCCAAGACAATATAGACAGGTATGATAAAGAGTTACTTTAGAACTTTGCTTTACTTCAAAAATGACAATTACTGTAGGTGTGAATTCTGTAACACACTTTAGATTAGCATTTAAGACAGTCGTTCAACTTGGTGATTTATGGGAGAGTATCCTGCTGTGTTTGGAGACCTCCCTCTGCAAATAGATCCTGGACTTTCTACGTGGGAGGTCTCTGTATATCACCACTCCCTTCTCTATATCACTATGCTGAACATTGTTGTTCCACAGGGCTGTGTGCTCGGTTCTTTGCTGTTTCTGCAGGTAAGTCATGACAAGCAGCATCATGTTTGTTGATAACATCACAGTGGTGGTTTTCATTGGCATAAACACTGAGTAGGCATACATGGAAACAAAATTTGTGCACAAAAATTATGCAATACTGGAAAGAACACTAAGAAGAAAGCTGGTGTGCACATTAGTGAGGATCATATATGCACAATTAACATTTAGTCAGGAAACAGTAATAACCTCTTTACTACCTTCCCTCTTTACATCCTCAGCACTGTATACAAGAGGAATACCCTGGCCAGCTGTCTCGCTGCCTAGTATGGGAAAAACACTGTCTCAGACAACAAGATCATCAATCCTCTAGTGACACCTCCCACCACAAACATCTGCAAGACCACCATCATTGTTCTTTCCCATTCCAACCTACTAATACACCACACCCTCCTGCTGTCTTGCAGAAGTCCTGGAGCAACAGTGCCACCTTTACCAGACTCTGCAACAGCTTCCTCCTTGAAGTCATCAACTCAGCAACCATTTAAAAAATTTAAGACTCTCAATCCACACTCAAATGATCATATAATATTTAACCAACATAGCACACCAGGGTGTGGTAGCTCAGTGGTTAAGATGTTAGGCTTCTGTTTAGAAGGTTGTGTTCAAACTTTACCACCACCAAACTACCACTGCTTAAACATTAAGCTGTGTAAATAAGGTAAAAACCTGGTTAAAGATTTAATACTGTACATGTAACGTGTTATGGTTATAACTTGTAACTTCCAAAAAGACACTTTTTTAAAATTATTCTATATAATCAATCAATTTCTGTTCTATTGTCTTGTCTAGTTGCCATGTCCTGTTTTTATAATCCTGCGTATTATTTGTGTATTAATTGATTTTTGACTTTTTTTCTCTTACATACAGTATTTGTGTTGCATTGTAATGCTAAAGTAACTATATTTTGTTACGGTGAATGCACATTATATGAGGAAATGACAATAAAACCCACTTGACATGAAGTCTGTTTCATTTTAGAGCATCTTTCAAACATGGTGCAGACATGCAGCCTACTGTACCTTGTCACATTTTTTATTTTTTTAAGAATGCCACTAGTGTATGTTTAAAAGTCTTCAATAGCCAACAATACACTGCACCTGTAAAAAATTAGAAAAAAATATTCATTATAGTTTGGAACATTATATTATTAAACACATGAATTAAACTTTCCACTTTAGCATTATTTGGATATAAATAATATTTACCAAGTAATTAATAACTTAATAAGAGATATGGTTATGATTATGTTGTTGCCATTAAAGGAAATTAATTTAGTTTAATATTTATGCAAAAAAAAAAAAAGATTTTAAAGGGTAATTATTATTATTATTATTATTATTATTTTTTTTTTTTAACATTCAATGTGATGTGTTTGGTATTTATAAAAATAGATCTTGTGCCACATCATGGCATCGGCAGGCTGTGGAAAAAAATGTCAGAACTAAAATGACTTTTAAATTGATGTTTCAACTTTCAAATAAGGCCATGAAAGCATCCTTGTGGGTTATTTTAATATGAACTTCACCAAATAATATTTTGTTTTCAAAATGTTTCTTCAGAATGAATTTCTTTTTTGTATGAATTTTAGTTGAAGTTTAGTCAATGTATGTCAGGCGGAAGAACGTGCCGGAAACCGAAGTGCAAATCATGAAGGTTTTTAATGAACAACAAAGGGGAAAAGGCAGAAAACAGCAAACCCATCCGACAAGGTTCATCAGCATAGACTGTAGAACGGACAATAAACTGGTGGGGGAACGGAGGTTATATAGGGTGGTGGTTGATGAGTGCCAGGTGCAGGTGGTTAGTAGGCTGGAGAGCTGCTTGGAGTGATAGGTGGGTGTGGTGAAGGTGTGGCTGGTGGATCCCTGACAATGTATCAGTCACCTTTCTAAAAATTAAAAGAACATTATCGAGTAAAAGTGGAATACAAAACTAACCCACAACAGTGATTTCACTGCCTTATTGGAGAGCAGAGTCAGTATATTTGTTCAATCCGTAACTAAAAATGATTAAAAAAACAATTGTCAATGGCCAATATGAACTCATGAAACATATCCATGTTTCAGTTGGTTCCTTTAAGAAATTAAGCCCCACTTATGAATTTTGTGAATTAACCAACAGGAACATGTTAAGAACCTAATTAACATATTAATGAAGGGATTTTATTATGTTCAATGTGAAAGTTTTTTTATTTCAATGATAGAATAAATGTTCTTTAGTAAACAAATCAATTGTAAATATTTGTGTCAGCTGCTTTGTTAAAAAAAATTTATCTTAAAAAAGTGTGAATTACATTGTTAATACTGAAGATGCATTAATGCTGAAGGTCATGGTTTGTGAAAATCTACTTTTATGGGCGTTATTATAAATAGCTGCCATTTTTTGTGTCCAACTTTTTTTGTCTGGAAAAGATTTAAAACTAAATCTACCTAATAATAAAATAAAATAAAATAAAATTTAATTTAATTAAATACTACTACTACTACTACTACTACTACTACTACTACTACTACTAATAATAATAATAATAATAATAATAATAATAGGACACTATAAAAATCCAAGTAGACTTAATTTTAATTAATTTTAATTTCATTTTTTTTTATATTAATCTATTTAGTCAAAGACAAAAATTATTAGAAATGCAAAATCCAGAAAAAAATGCAATCTATGTAATAAACATTTTATTTATATAGAATTTTAACAATGACACTGTCACAAAGCAGCTTTACAGAATCCTGAGTATAAAATGTTTAATAATATTTTTTTTATTTCTGATGCTCCTGAGCTGCTGAGTCACACTGATCCTATAATAGTAATGCACAGTCAGTGCTGTGTCAGGGGTGTCAGGTCCAGAACTGAGAACGTTGTAAACATCCATCATATGGCAGCCACTTGGTCCTTCACAGGGTACCATGCATTCACACTTTTACATTTTGATTCACACATATAGGCAATTTAACACAAGCAGTTTACTGTACCTACTTCCATAGGTTTGGAAAAGTTTGAAGAAAATGGAAATCCTGAAAAAAATCCACTGAAGTACAGCAAGAACCAAAATTCAGCACAGACAGTAATCCAAGAATACTAGCACTGTAGGGTGGAAATTCTGTTCACAGCTCAACCATGTCACACCCAACCAGTAATAAATCTAAATGTCTTTTCTATTCAGCAAAAAAAAAAAGTTTAAATCCAGAAATCCCTTTAACCATTTATAGCATCCTATCCTATTTCACTTCCTCACTTGTACACTATTTTGCTCTCTTTTTCCTGATTGGATGCCATTGAATATCATATCATATCCATGGTGTATGGCAGACATATGAAAATATTTGCAAGACAGAAGTCTACAGAAAAAGACAGATAGGCAGATAGGTGCTGGCATCCAATCAGGAAAAAGAGGAACCAAGTGTTGTGATGATTACCTTCAGATCAACTGCAAATCTAGCTAGGTTTGGCAAGTAATAAAGATGAATCAAACAAATCAATAATTGGTTGAAAGATAGAGATACAATCAATTGCTTTATGCTCAGTGTAAAATTTGTAAAATTTGTTTAATTAGTTTTTCAGCTCGAGAAAAAAGTGTTTTTTTTCTACTAAATCTTGTATTTATTGGTCTATATTTTGACTAGCATTTTAAAAATCAGTCCCCTGCCTAACATGGTTTAGAGCTACAAAACTAGCTCATGGTGCATGCACAGCAGCATGCTGTGAAATTACACCAGAGCATGTGATGTGCTTTTATTTTCCACCTGGTATTCACTGATGTGCACAAAAGTTTCTTTTTTCCTTTTATTAATTCTCATGATGCTTCTTTTATACTGAAGAAAGAGTACAGTTGTGAATACTCTAGTCGCATCGTAGCATACTAAATAGTTTGTCAGTATGCCATTGGTTTTAAGGCACAGCACGTGAATTCTCACAGCCTGGAATTCTTTCTGAAGTAGTGAGACTAATCCATGGAGCAGAGAACAAAGCCTGATTTACGAAAAGTAGTTTGCAATCAAGTTTTAACCACTAGAGAGGGCAAAACACTGTTACCAAGAGCTTTAAGCACCAGATCTGTGTCATTCTCATTCTTTTAAAGATGTTTTCAGAGAAAAGCTGTGGCTATGCATTACCAAAATCGACACTCAAAATTAGCACTAAAAATTGCACTAAAATGATGCCAAATCCTGGATTATGAATAGATTATTGAATAATAAAAATTACTGAAAAGTAAAAATTTAATATAAAAAAACGAATAGGTATATTTGTCTCTACCTAAGACCATTAGTGTTCGCTCATAGCAGTCCTGGTTTTGAATAAGCCTGAGGCTTGAAATAAAAGCTGGCTTTAGTTATTTCAGTAAAATTATAAAAAAAAATATATAATTCAGTGTGCCTACCACAGGGCACCCTTTTCAATGCCATGCATATGTTACTTTTGGTAGACTGTCTCATTTAGTAACTGTATGAAGGATGAGTCTTTGTTGAAGAGTGCTAGCAAAAAGCCATCTATTGAGGCTGCAGTCCAGATTTTGGGTGGCAAATATTGTCACAAATTCCTCAAGTTTACTTTATGTTTTCCTCAGCTCCTACTCCACCTCCTCACAGTATGTGTCTGGTGTGTTTCAGCTGTCGCTTGGTGTTTCATCAGATGAGCCTATGTATGTGTTCTCTCTCTCTCTCTCTCTCTCTCTCTCTCTCTCTCTCTCTCTCTCTCTCTCTCACTATATATATATATTTCTATTTTGCTATATATCTAAGTTTCATCATAGTGACTGTGTTTAGTGGTGGTGTTTTGTATTGTTTTAAAAATGTATCATACTCTTGATATCACCCAAATAAGGATGGTTTCCCTTTAGAGTCTAGTTCCTCGCTAGGTTTCTTCCTTATAACATCTAAGGGAGTTTCTCCTTGCCACAGTAACCCCAGGCTGCTCATCATGGATAAACGCACATCATTCAGCTCAATTCTTAAATTCTGTAAAGCTTCGTTGAGACAATGTCCATTGTGAAAAGCGCTATAGAAATAAACTTGACTTGACTTGAATCCATGTGGTGCCATAACAGCATAAATAGTATGGACAGTATAGTCCTATTATGTGACTCAATGTTCTCACCAAACAAAGAGCTTGGTTTTTTAAAATGCATTTTATGCACTATTTAGAGTTTTAACACATTTAACATACAGTTTAACACATTTAACACGGTTCTGTTTCATTGTGGATAAGTAAAAATAATACCCCTTATGTGGCATTTAAACACAGTAAAAAGTCTGTGCATATCATGACAACAATCACAGTGATGAAGGTTTTAAAGAGAGAATTGGCTTATCAGTTTAATTGCTGTGCATGAAATGACTGAACAATCTGTACTTTCACTACAAAACAGAAGGGGCAAAGATATATAAGCTCTGACGACTATTTTGCTGATTTACTCCTTAAGATTCACATAAAATATACTAAGGAATGTGGTTGCATAATGTCACTCGCATTGCAACTGCTCCTCCAAACACACACACACACACACACACACACACACACACACACACATATGAATTGTCTAGATTTAAGTATAAATCAGTCTTATGGCATTTACAGTGTAAAACAATTGACCTACACTAATGTATTTTACATACAATATGCTACAAATAATATATAGACAAAATTTGTGGACACCTTACAATAAGATTCTTTTGTGGGTTTTTTTAACATCCTATTCTAAATGTATTTCCTATTTGCTGTTATAATAACCTCCACTTTTCTTGGAAGATGTTTCACTAGACTTTGGAATGTGCTCATTCAGCTTCATAGGGTGTTAGTAAAACCAGGTAATGATGTAGGGTGAGGAGGCCTGGAGTGCATTCAGCATTCCATTTCATCCTAAAGGTGTTCAATAGGGTTGAGGTCAAAGCTCTATTGCAGACTCCTTAAGATCTTCTTCTCCAACCCATGCAAACCATATCTTCATGGAGCTTTTTTTAAACAGGACCATTGTCATGCTGGAACAGGTTTGGGTCTCATAGTTTAAATGACTGTAATGCTACCAAATCTAGAGATATCCTATACAACTGTGTGCCTCCAACTTTTTAAGGAACAAACGCATGTGGCTGAAAAAGTCGTGTCCTAATACTTTTGTCCAAATATAAAAAATATTCAAGCAAATTTCTAAATATGTACAGTGTGTGTGTATATATATATATATATATATATATATATATATATATATATATATATATATATATATATATATTAGAATGGTTTGTAAATAGTGATAATGATTGCTTGAATAATCCCACCAGTTATTATTCTTGATGACATTTCAGCCATCCATAGGAATTGTGAGACTAAATCAGTGTCAACTGTCAAAAAAAAAATGTTTCTAACAAGAACACTGTCTTTGGAGTGAGAAAATATTTATAAATGATTAAAATTATGAAATGTAAAAAATATTAAATTATAAAAGATTATTTTATAAAGATTTGATTTACCAACACTCTCCTAGTAAATATGTATGTATGTACCGTATTTTTCGGACTATAAGACGCTACTTTTTTCCCACGTTTTTAACCCCACGGCTTAAACAAAGAAGCGGCTTAATTATGAATTTTTCCTGGGTTTTTTTTCGGTTTCACAAACTTCAAGCCAAAAAACTGAACCCCATAACATTAGACCAATTAAATTTCCAGACAGAAACGAAAAAACTCACCTCACCTGTGTTCTGAGCTGCACGGCATCGGGAGAAAATTATTTTTTTTTTAAAGACACGACGATGTCAAAATATAAACTCCCGAGAGAAATAGTTGTGAAAGGAAGGAGGAAGACAGTGAACAATGACTTTCTTGGTAGGCTACTGTTTAGATACAAGCCGTTGTAACACGTTGACTCTGGGTGAAGGGAGAGCTCACTAACTCCAGTTGCAACAGAAATCATATAAGCACAGACAGGTTTCCAAAACTCGTGCTTTTTTATTTTTTTTTTGGCAACAGCATTACGGGTTAGTCAAAGAAACTTAGAAATCAGCATCAGAAAAAAATAAGGACATAATCCTCGGTCTTGCACACATGCAGTAATAGTAAAAATGCAGTGCCAGGCTATTCCCAAAATACCCTTTGCTCCTTAAGAAGGCGCAACATATTTTACCCGTTACACCGTGTAACAGACACTGTCTTTCGTTAAAGCCTGTGTAAAGTTCATTAGTTTCAATGTAGATGGCTTATAGACAGGTGCGGCTTATTTATGTTGAAAAAAAAATCTTTGTCAAATTCAGTGGGGTGCGGCTTATATTTGGGTGCGTTTAATAGTCCAGAAATTACAATAAATAAATAGATAGATAGATAGATAGATAGATAGATAGATAGATAGATAGATAGATAGATAGATAGATAGATAGATAGATAGATAGATAGATAGATAGATAGATAGATAGATAGATAGATAGATAGATAGATAGATAGATAGAAACACTTTAAAATTGATTTGATGATTAGCCCAGAGATTACAGCCCTTTCAGAATGACTCATCTAGCTGATTCACACAGCAAATTTTCTGACTGCATGCCCTGTTTACCTGCTGCTTTAGTCTTTGGCTGTTTTTGACAAGCTTCCTTCCAAAATCTGACCCCAGAGAGCTTGTGATTGACAAATAAGTCGACATGTATTCACAGTATCGCATTAAACAGAGGCAATTTACAATTCATTTCACACCTTGTTTCCCCCCCCCCAATCTTTTACTCACCCTCAGGATTCCAATCAATAATTAAGGATTCTGTTAAGGAGCTTGCTCATGGACTGCATCAACACAAAAATATTGCTCAAGAGGAAACAAGGAGCAGGATGCTCGAGATGGTGAAGATCGAAGGTAATCAAGTAAAACTAGAAGATGCTATCTGGAGACTGACATTCTGGGTTGCAAAAGGAATGAATGAAGGAAACAGAGTGATTTCATGGAAGATAACATGATTCCCTATGTCAATTTGATGTTTGGAAATTGAAAAGAGACAGTAGTTCATGTTCTACCTTTTGATGTCTTAACAGAGAAAAAAGAATTTCCTCCTGTTTTGCGAGCAAAGCAGAACATTCTGTCAGGAGACTTGCAAAAGATAGCTTAAAAAAATATTAAAAGGAAATTGAATAATTGTAGTGACTCAAAGAATAACATAGCTCACAGTGTTGATATGAAGGGAGTCGAACAGAAATACTTCAGTTGCTTTGGGACATCTGGCCTCCTTTATGCCTGTGTGCTGTTAATGTAAATTAAAAGAAGTGGTGAAGAGGAAGGTTAGACAAGAAAGATGTTGCTAATCTGACCTGCCATTAGGTTTCTGGACAGGTGTTTCATCCTACTGTATGTGGTGTAGAACTACAGACCTCCAGTCAATTCCAGGGATCTTTCAAGCACTACATCATCACATTCAAACAGGTGCTGCCTTTATCAGTAATCTGGGAGTTCATGGAAGGAACCAGAACACAAATAGACCCTGTCACAATTGGCAGATAAGTTCCAAAAGAAAAAAAAATGTTATGTTGAGCTGCCAGATTAACAACTATTCATATCTCTACATACAAAGACAGACTATTTGAATAAAGATAACCTCCTATAAAGATATTCCTTGGAAGGAAGTGACACTGACATGGCCCTATACATGTAGTCCTAGTGAGTACATAAATGGCTCGCGGATCCATTAAAGTTTCTTCCTCGTGCCATCTCAGGGAGTTTTTTCTTGCCACAGTCGCCACTGGCTTGCTCGTTAGAGACAAACTTATTACCATACTTTTTTTTATTGTAAGGAATAAACACATTCTTTAGTATTGCTTTCTCTGTGTAAAGCTGCTTTGAGCCAATGTCCATTGTTGAACATGCTATACAGATACAAATTTATTAAATATCTTTTTGGGAAGGTTTTCCACAAGATTTTGGATTGTGGCTAAGGGATTTTAAAGGCATTAGTAAATTCTGGAGTGTAATAGGCATTCAAATTAAACTCAAAAGTGTTCAGTGGGGTTAAGGTCAAAGATCTGTACAGGGACACTGTAGTTTTTCTACACCATGTCTTCACTGTAATGCTGGAACATATTAAGGTTTTTAAGTACAAGTGCAATTGTAATGAAACAGCATCCAAAGACTTTGTGGCCAAAGTTTAGGAACTCACATATGGGTAAGATGGCTAAAGGTCTAACTAAATGGAAAAGAAAAAACACACACAAAAAAAAACAAATTTTAATTGGGAAACACGAATACTGTGGTGTTTTGCAAATTTCTAATATTCAGACATTCTTCACTGCATGATCCTTCTTTCTTTCTCCCAATCTTTGCAATATTTCTTACAACAGAAATTGTTCTATATATCATACAGTAGACTGGCTGCACTTATAATTTGGAAATGTATTATATTTATTCGTATTATTTGCTATAAAACATGATCGTGGTGGCCACATATCACCTCTTATTAACAGTCCAGTCTGCTCTTCTTTCTCTGAAAATGTGAGGGAGCATGGGTATTACTTCAATAGGCCTCTATTCGCACTTGTTGCAGTTCCTAATTTTAACCAGTAGTAAATACAGTGAACACTAGTTTCATAGCTTTTCTTTCAGTTGCACTGCTTCTAGTAGTGTATATTGATATTATATTTTTTTATCCAAATATATTTTAGCCATCACATGTTACCAGGGTCAAAGGAAACTACACTGAGGAATAGCATAAAGTACATGTTGCCTGAAGCCTGTTGCTTTAACCAATCAGATTTGCACACTATTGCCATCTAGCAGGTGTACAATAATCTCTGGAATTTATGTCCTTTGATTGGATAGTCAGCGTGCACAAGTCAGCTCAAATACATTTTTGTGGATTTATTAGCTGTTTTTTTCATTCCACAATATTTGCTTGCAGATACACTTAGAAGAACATTTTTAAGACAGACTTTTCAAGAAAAGATGAGCATGTTGAGGAAAGGTCAGCCAAAACAGTTCAAAATCATTGTTAGCCTTTTTCATGAACCATTTATACTTCTGTGTTTTCTTTCCCACAGAATTTGCACAAAAACTCACAATTTGCCTTAATGTTCAATCCCCAGGAAAGCTGTAATGTACAGAAAAAATGTACAAAAATGCATTTTAAGAGGTTAATATTGATGCTTCCGCTAGCGATGACGTATGCAGCTCGGCTGCAGTGAAAAAAATACTTTTTGAATTGTGTTAATGGGTTTCTTGCTTTAGTAATACTTACCTGTCTGTGATGCAGCACTCTCTTATACTGCAGTTCTGTATAATTTTGAAGGTTTCTATAGCAATGGCATCATAATGATAATACTAAGAGGTGGCTTTATTCAGGAACGACACCACTGAAGGCCTAGGTGTGAAATGCACATATCAACACTGAGTAACCACTATTAAGGATCACATATACAACAACAAGCTAGGAATACAAACAGAATACAACACAGTTTAGCAAAAAATTGTGGGGTTCTTGCCAAGATAGTGTTAAATCAAGAGCCAGGAATAAAGCATGTCATATCCAAGCATTGCCATGTATGATTTGTATATAAATGTCATTTTTAAAGTTTTGTCCTTTTTGTTGTTGTTAAATGTTTTATTAGTTATAAGTAAGTCCATCTTTTTTAACACTGAAGATCGATAAAGGTATATGCAGGCCGCATCCTGATCGGTTGTTGGAATGGCCAAGTCTGGCTGACCTTAGGTGGTCGTTTTTTGACAAAGCGCAGGAGGGAGCAGCACCTTTTGAAACAACACACATTTTTAAAGATTTTCCTAACAGCACGTGTTCAATACGAGGTTCTGGCTGACCTTTCTGAATAGCCTGGCCGCTTCACACTCCAAACACACTCTGCCGTATAAAAGAGCTAGCTGTAGCCAAACAGAATAAAAGGCTACAGCACTAGCATGCAGAGCAGGAGGAGGAGTGGTGTGTTTTTGTCTGTGTGTGTGTGTGTGTGTGTGTGTGTGTGTGTGTGTGTGTGTGTGTGTGTGTGTGTGTGTGTGTGTGTGTGTGAGATGCATGAAGTACAAGAGTGGGCGAAAGGACTGTGTGTTCCTGAGAGCACAGAGCTAGGCTTAAATGTGTCTGAGACAGTGAAAGACAATGAGGAGAGAACCGTGCAAGCGTGTGAGAGTGTGTTACTGCGTCATGCAGGGGATCAAACAGAATGCCTGCAGACACAATCAACACCGACTGACACTCGCTTCATCACTGACAGACTCACTAAGTCTCATCCTGTGCTGTTAGCAGAAATCCATTACAGCCTTCTAAGTAAAAAAACGGCAGGGTATCTAATATAGTACTTGTTCTTCACTTTCTAGTCTTCAGATTAACATTTGCTCTTCAATTTATCTGAACTGAAGTGACTCCATTTCGCTCACTAATGCTATAGCATTAGTTTTGACCAATTGGCAATGAGATGGCAAAGGCAATAAGGAAAGTAGGGATGTCCAACTTCAAACTATATTTTGACTGAAAATGTACCCAAAAAGCAAAAATCCTCTTGAATATTAATCTTTATTACAGTAGAGATATAGAAGTCTGAATTTGAAATGGGATTCTACCTAGGAAGGCGATACAGCAGCAATAGTGTGTCCAGCTCCTCATCTTTACATTTTGCACAAACCGACCTGGTTCTAAAGCTTCAACAATACACTAATATAACTTATTTATAGTAACTTTATAGTTTAATTATTCTTGTCTTATTCAAGATGCATTGCAGTTTTAGACTTTGAGTCCATTAATATGATATTGAATGTTAACCTGCAAAGTACAAGGTTTTATCATCTGCATAACCTTCATATTGCTGGTGAAATGCAGTATTTAAACATTCAATTTTGCTTATTAAATGGCTACCTCATTGTCACAGCAACAAGTGCAATAGTTCTCTCTCTCTCAAGTGGGGTTTGAGGACCACCAGTAGTTTATGGAGCATAGCAAGGAGGTTTTGCGGTTTGTTTTATTTTTTCACCATTTTTTCATTGTCTTATTTATATTCACTCAGTTGGCTTCTTGGTCGTCAGTACAAAGCCAAACAAATTTATGTAAGTACCAGATCTGGAGAAATCATGGATATAGTATATTTTGCTGAACTGGTATATTTGGACAATGTTGTCCACCTATTTTCACACGTTCAATAAGGCTGGTTGATACAGTATGGTGTGCAGTTTCTTATAAGTCACTCCGTACACCTTGATCACACTGTACATTGTCCTTAAACATTAATGAAGTAATGAGAATGCTTAACAATTATTATTTCCCTGTCCCTGTCACACCTTTTCTCTCCTTTATTCTCTGCTAGATTTATCCCAACACCCTACCTCTGGATGGAGTTTGCTTCAATTGGAAACTACTCTGGGCAGCTGGGGATGGTTCCACATTAACCAAAGACCCTTAAAGTTACTGAGCTACTCAAGAAATTTGAGGGAGGATTAAGTTGCATGAACAGTTTGCATTTAATGTCTATCATTACACCCCTCAGCAATGATGGAACTGGAATGAATAGACATTCTGTGCCATCCAAATGAGGGTGGTCCTAATGCCATCTCAGGGAGTTTTTCTTTGCCACAGTCGGAAATGGCTCACTCATTAGAAAACAAACTTTTAGGCACTAAACCTGCTGTATATGTTTTTTTTATCCACTTTATCGGTGTAAAGCTGCTTTAAAACAATGTGCATTATTAAAAATCAATTGAAATTGAATAGAACGTATAAAATTAAATAGCTCCATAGCTCAAGTCAATGTTATTACATTGAACTTATGAGCCTAATAATTAAAAAAGATAGAACCATACCATGTCTTAGCTATTTAACTACATTTGGGTTCAATGGAATACTGTGCAAATCAGATTTTTTTGTCGAAACCATAGACTTCATATTTATGTAAACTCAGTTATAGAAAAGCAATCTGACTGTTTGCAAATGAAATGTTGCCCCAGCATTGTACACGTGTACATCTCATTTTTACCTTAATCACGTAATAATTTGACCGGAATCAGCCAGTAGACTATTATGCCACTGTGAATTAAGGCACAAATCATAATAGGAAATGCCGGCACGTCATCATCACAGTTAATTTTGCTAAACCATGATTTACAATCTCATCGAGAAACATCATCAGCTTGGAAGCGTTCTCTATAAATATGTAAATCAAGTCAGTTGAATATGTGAGGAAACTCAATATGCAGGAAAGCAACACAGCAGTCACCTACAAGAGCGAGCGCTCAGTCAGTGACAGTCATTAGTCAGAAATAAACCAGCGTTCTTATGATGAAGAGCCTTATAAATAATTAGCTTTCTAGTTCTGTTATGCATCAAGGCAAGATGGTGAAATCTGAAAATTTCATGGCTTTTTTATGATGAATGAGTCTCGCTTTTGTTCCCCTCTTGCTCCTTCACATTTGCTGACGAAGCTGACACTGATGGTTTACCTATTGCATCTAAATCTTATTACTTATGCGTTTTTCATATAATAGTGAGCTTCAATCGATGTAAAATAATTTCAGTTAGGTAATTATTATATTAGGCGCCATCGGTGGATTGTTTATAACTAATACATCTGTCGTTTCTCAAAATGAAAGTGTGTGGGGACAAACAGTATATCAGTGATTCATAGTCATTAAAATTTTATACTGGGTATACAAAAGAGGTTATATGAAACTTTTCATAAACTTTCTTCATTCTTTTTAACTTGTTTTAAACAATATTTTGTTATATATGTTATTTGGCAAGACTGCTTTGTTTGATGTAGCTCTTCAGTTTCAATATAAGCCATAGATGGCATAAGCACTTATTGTCCTATGAAAGAAAAGTACACAATGGCAGAAAACTAAAAATATATTTGTTTGTTTGTTTATTAATTGTTAAATAAATGATAAAGATGCATAAATTATTTATGTAATATTTGTAGGGATTGTGACAAGAAGCCACCTTGCTATTATAGATTTAAAGCACTTTAAAAGTATATAAATCATAAATATTTGTGTATCTTTGTGTTTAATGTTTTTTCCCACATTATAATGAAACCAATTCAATTTTCTGGTATTAATGCATTGTTCAATTTTAATACATTAAATACAATTTGAATATACTTCTTATCTCATATGTAAAATATATAAATATATAAAATCTGGTCAGTGGTGATTCTTTTTACTGTAATGGAAATTTGGGAGGCAGGTGATAGTTTATTACTTCTAAATATTTCAAATGGTGTTATGAAATAAAAGAAGCATCTAAAACTACACTAACTGCTGAAGTTTACATACACTATACAAATTTGACACTATAATCTGTCAGTCTTTACTAATGACCTTGTGTCCGAATCAATGCAAATTTCACTCCAAAGTTGTTTTAACAGCAAATGGGACAAAATTTGTAATAGGATATGCATTAGCACATTCCAATCTGATGTCCAAGTGTCCACAAACTTTCGTCCATATAATGTATATTTACATATAAATAGTATTAAAATAATAAAAAAGTAATAAAATGTGATATTGGTTTTATATCTATTTAGTGTCGATATGTACATGTTTGCAGAAGATAAAATAATAATAGTTTATCAATCATCCTGTTGAAAAGTTTACACCCCTCTGGCTCTTGATTGTTTTTGTAATCAATGAATGTGTAAAAAATCTCAAATCAATTTAAATCTCAGTCAATTTTGGAAAGGAGTCAAAGATGCAGATGATGCTGAAAAACCAAATCATGTGCAGTTCCAGAATAATTTTTCATGAGAACAATGTGCAGATTAGCTGTTTGGGACTAACATTGGACTCATGGACGACTATTAAAACAATTATTGATCATTCAAGAAACAACTGCAGTATTGGGAAGCTAGCATATGTTAACTTTTTAATTGGTTCATTCATTGGTTCATTCAATTTCTGCAATTTATTAACATTTTATAGATTCATATATGTCCTATATGGATTTATGATCTTAAGTGTACACAGTGTGTATGTGATATGACTTAATTATGACTATTGGCTCAAATTTTCAATAAGTGATATGCAAGTGTGCATCTTTTACAAGATTAAACAGGCAATATATTACATATTTCTGTTTACTTTATTATTTATTATATACAGAATCACATTAAGAAACATGATTTGTTCACCCAAATCCAATTCTCCTAACAAATCCACAACTCTTATGTTTGGTAGTAACATTAAAGGTAATGAAAAGGGCAACGATAGCTCATGGTTAAGGTCAAGTTCCGATTAAGTCTCTACAAATCTCCTGGGCATCAGTGCCTTCATTGTTTTGGAGGCAGCAATGCAATTAATCCTTTGTAACTGAATGTGCCTTGTCCAAATGCCGAAGTCCTTTAACAAAGCTGGATATTTGGCTAGGTTCTGGTCTTTTGCACTAATGATGGGAATTCTGTCTCTTTATAAAGTTGCAAATCATTTGTATGAGTCTATGAGAGAAATTATTTTATATAAAAATTGTGCTAACTTTTAATAAAAGAAAATACCATTCATTTGCATTGCATTTAATTAAATCTATTTAAACCAAAGCATAACCTGATTGGTCAATCTGTGTTCATTCATCTTCTATAACTCTGAATGTAGGGTATATTAATGCTCTCTCTCGAATTCGTTACTTTCCATAGCAACAAAGATTTGAATTTGATTTGATAAAGACTTGTACAGCTGTAATTTAAGATTAATATTAAGCAGATAAACTTTTTTAACAAAGAAAATACTTTGCATTTATTTCACATTCTTAAGAGAAGTATTGGGTGTTTGCACTTTGTAACTGATATAAAATTTTTCTCCATGGGAGAGTCTTCAACTTAACTTTTTTTTTTATACATAACTTAATACATAAATACATTCAAATACACAAATACTTATTAATACATAAATAACAAAGATGAAAAGCAGAGAACAAAATGAGAGAATGGCAGTTTATTGCTGCTCTAACAAGTGGAACAGCAGTTTCACAAAATCTATCTACATTTAAAGCAAAGCATATTATTAATAAATTAACAACATTTAATTAACAAGAAAATGCTAATAAGTGTAATAAAACAGGAAATAGGAAAATAATCCACTTCAGGTTGGTAAAAGTAACTCCACTTTGTGTTTCTTCACCTCATCATGAATTATTTTCCTGTAACAGCACAGCAAGTCATGTTAATTCTTACTTAAATAAATGTTAAATTACAAAAAAAATTAAATCAAACATGCATTGGAAAATACAGTCCCTGCATTGTTATTGTGCATGCTGTGTCTGAGCTTTATAAAAAAAAAATTTATTTCATTCCAGAAATTGATCACCTCCTCGAATATTCTTGACTAAATGCAGGACATATTCAACAAGCTACAGCACACTAGACCCCCACTGACATGCTGCCACAGACAAACAGATGCTTAAATGTGGTTTCCATGAAATCATTTAGATTTATTAATTGTTATGTTATGCACTTTGTATGTGAGTCTGCTTTCCACATTTACAGAGATGCGGCTCAACAAGCGAATTAGTTTGTGAACACTTTTTTTATAGCCTTGCTTAATAGCCACTTGCACCATGTGGGGTTCCTATAATGCAAAGAGCCTACAGCAAATTTGGAAAGCTCCTAAGGCTAAGGATCATGAGGCTGAGTTTGAACCTCATAGAGAGAGATCAATCATAGTCAACAGTCAATCGATGAAGAAGGAAAAGGATAGGATATGACTTCGAGGGAGCTTGTGGGCATCAGGAGAGATGGAGAGTCTACAATTGCTAAACTGAGGATCGTCCATTTGGTTTTTGATGGCAGCATTAAATTTACCTTTACATTTACATCCATTTGGCAGACACCCTTATCAGTGGGGCAACTGACAGAAGTGCTATAAAGTGTAAAAACAGATCTTGCTCGATAATAGTTCACAAGTACACAGTCTAAGAATAATCAGTCTATAAACTCTGTGGGAGTGATGATTAGAGGGAGTTTACTAGTCCTTAGTTTACTAGGACAATTACTAGTCCTTAGCCCTGTGTTTTCTGTGATTGTTGTTGTATGTAGCACCAGGGTTCAGGAGGAACGTTGTTTCATTTCACTGTGTACTCCATCAACTATATGTGGTTGAAATGACAATAAAAGCTTCTTAACTTGACTTGGAGTGTGGTGCAGTAGAGGGGTGGTAAATGCTTTGAGGTTCTAGTTTATTTTTGGCTTTTTAGGCAAACATCAGTGATTAAAATCTGATGCAGGTAGCTATAGGTAACCAGTGAATGAAAAGTAGCAATGGAGTGGTGTAGTAAAAAAAATGGGATTTTGGCCTCAATGAGCCTGAGCCTGGACCTCAGGATATACCGTTGGTGGCTTTGGAATCAATGGCAGGACAAGTTGTGTGAGAGGTGCCGGAAGGTTTGAGAGATGGCCTAAGGAGGGGTTAATATCCGGACAGCTGTGGCCCCAGGGCTAGAGCATGAAATGAAAAGGATTATAGAAAAGGAAGAAAAAGTATTGACTTTGTATGGTGTCTCAAAAGGGGCAGCTCATTGTTTAAAACTTTGGACTCTGATCTGAAGGTCATGAGTTCATATCCCAGCACTGTCAAGCTGCCACTGCTGGGCCCATGAGCAAAAACCTTAATTTTCATTACACTGTTCAGTTGTATGAATTAGATATGTGGCACTCTGTCAAGATTCCCTAAATGTAAATGTAAGCGTAAATGTGAGGTCAAATGTCACTCAAAACAGACCTACCACAAGCAAGTTGCCGTGGTTCGACTGTGACATGACAAGAGATGGAACAAATATCTGAGTGAGTTGTATGGATCGGAAAGGACAAATTCATCTGGTAATGTAACTACATTAGAAGGCAGCACAGCACTTGCAGTGGAACTAAATAACAACTCGATATTTATGCTTTTAGCCATATAATTGTGATGTTTATTTATAATCACATACCTATGAACAATGCTGAATAGTTGAGTGTAAAGTTTGTAATAGTAAATGCACACTTGCTCAGTGGCTAATGAGGTCTAGGGATATTCCATCCCAGTGATTGGTGAATGGTGCAAGCTGACATCACACTACTGCCTTACTACTGGACTCTTCAGCACAACTCTTAAGCCTTAATTGCTCAGATATATGCCGGGATTGGATTCTGCTTCAGTTGTAAGTTAAAAGCACCAACCAAATGAATAAATCAATAAAATGACTCCAATAAATGTGCAGTCAGTTGTTCAGCCAGCAACTGTTTCAGTTCCATGCTATCAATCTTGATTGTTAGGTTAAATTGTCAATGTTGTGTAGGCTATTTGGAGTTTTGTTTCCCCACCCGCTGTTTTTTTTTTTTTTTTTTTTTTTTTTTTTTTGCAATTCCTGTTAAAGCTAGAGCTATAATGGTGTATTGTGTTATTATGATTCTAATGAAGGATCACATGCTGAAGAAAAGTCAGTAACAATTAGGCCCGCAACATGCAACCAGTCAATTTTGTTCCAAACATGAAAAAAATCAATACGTTATCAGCTGCATAGTTAAAATGTAGCGCACAAGACGGCTTTCTAAACTAACTGTGCGGGTAAACTGACTGCAACTGTCTGATGTTTCATTTACTACTCTTGCTTTGAAAGGGGACACAGCAGAGAGCTGATAGCTGATATACAGATAAGAAAGTATAGTCTAAAAAATAGAGGTTTTTTTTACTATAATCAGATGATTTGCTCAAGTAACATGGTTACACCTTGTTAGAGGGCTTCAATAATTAATAATTAATAATACAGGTTCACTGCACATTGTTATTTCATTCTTGAAAGAATAAAAAAAAAATATATATATATATATATATATATATATATATATATATATATATATATATATATATATATATATATATATATATATATATATAATATTATTGTGTAATTATTGATATAATAATATTACATTATATAAATAAGAGATGCAGATAAATAGATATGGCAAGTCATTCAATCTTGCAATCCCACCACCTGCCCTCTGGATCCACTATGCTTCAGACCATCTCACAAGACCTCCTGCTGTTCATCTCCACAATCGTCAATGGGTCCTTTAACATCTGCCATTTGCCAACTACCTTCAGGCTATTCCCATCTTAAAGAAACCTGCTCTGGATCTATCGGACATTAACAACTACAGACTAGTATCACTTCTCGCCTTGTAAATTTCTGGAATGCACCGTTATTAACCAGCTGTCTGTCTGTATCTCTCACAGAACAACCTCCATTATCCAAACCAGTCTGGTTTCAAAGCGGCACATTCCACCGAGACGGCCCTTTTGGCTGTCTCTGAGAAACTACATGCTGCTCGATCAGCCAGGCTGTCATCTGTACTCATCCTCCTTGACCTTTCTGCAGCATTCGACACAGTCAACCACAAGACTCTCTTGTCTACCCTCAGGAGCCTTGGATCTGTGTTACAGCATGGAAATGGTTTCCTTCCTACCTGGAAGGTTGCTCATACCAGGTAACATGGAGGGAGTCTACATCTGCCCCATGCAGACTCTCCACTGGTGTCTCACAAGGCTCAGTACTTGGGCCCCTTCTTTTCTCCTTCTATACCCACTGTCTTAGTGAAGTCATATCCTCACATGGGTTATCTTATCACTGATATGCTATGGATTGCTCATCGACTGAAATTTAACCCCATCAAGACAGACCTGCTGGTCATCCTAGGTGATTCATCTCAGGTCAGGATCTCAGAATAACTCTTCATTCACCTTCAGCCACTGCTTGCAAACTTTGGGTAACTTATGACTATCAACTGTCCTTCTTCTCTCATGTTACTAATGTGGCTCGTTCTTGTCAATTCTTCTCTACTACAGAGGAAAGATTTCTGCCCACCCATGCTGCCCAGGTGCTTGTTCAGTCTCTAGTTATTTCAAATTGCACTACTGCAACTCTCTGCTGGCAGGTCTTCCTCTGAACGCTACTCGTCCACTGCAAATGATCCAAAATGCAGCTGCGTGACTTGTGTTCAATCTGCCCAAGTTCTCCCACACCACCCCACTGCTGCGATCCTTTCACTGGTTTCTAGTAGCTGCTGCCTACTAAGCCAAAAATGGACCAGCAGCATATTACCTCAGAGACTTCATCACACCTCACACTGCACCATGCTGCCTGAGATCCTCCAGCACTGCTCGACTGGTAGCACCTTTTCTCAGGGTAAGAGGTAAGTATACTTTAAGGCTCTTCTCTGTTCGGGCACCAAGGTGGTGGAATAAACTTCCCCTATATGTCAGATCAGCAGAGTCCCTGATTATCTTTAAGCGACGGGTAAAGACCTTCCTCTTCCTTGAACACTTAAACTAACACTTTCCAAATTTGCTTTGTAAAAAAAAAAAAATAAACAACCTCTCAACCGAATTGTAGGCTGATTAAATTGTAATCTAGAGTACCAGTGTAGATTTATTCATTTATAAGAGACTCAACCCACTTTTGTAAGTCGCTTTGGACAAGGGCGTCTGTTTTAATAATAATATTATATTTAAAATATATATATATCTTTCATGTATTTGAATACATTTTTATTTATACAACCCTATTTTAAAGAACTTGCCATAGAAGTTCCCTGAGCTCAGGTTACTGTCTTTATGGGGATTTCCCTGTATCTGAGGGGGTTTTTCCTCCCACATCATAAAAACATGCTAGTGGATGGACTAAGCTCAGTGAGCTCATAGGTGTGAATGAGTCTGCGACAGCATGCATTCAGGGGTATTCTCACCTTATCCGAGGTTTATTCCCAGAATAGACTCTGAATCCATCAAAACCCTGACCAGGATAAAGTGCTCACTGCAGATAAATTAATTTATCCTATAAATACCTTGCAACATCCGTGATCATTTAACAAGCCCATACGCTGCTTTCTTTCGTTTTCCACAAATGTGGATTTATGAAAGAAAATATATTTTTCTGTGTCTGTTCAGAACCTGCTACCCTGCATTGATTTATGCCCAGTTCGCATGTGTCTGAAAGACATTTGTTTTTCATTTTGAAAACAAATTGAGTAATAAAGCGTAATACAATGCATAAAAGTTTCATTACGCCACCCAACATCATTTATCTTTATATATTGTGAAGATATTTGCACTCTTTCACTACACCCGTGTTTATGTGTAATTATGCTTGATTTATAGATTTCAGCTTCTGTACTCATTTGTTTACTGCCTGCCAGTGACATTAGATGGGCTGGCTAGAATCTGATATTTATCAATAGCTCAACGATGAAGCTATTAGAGCTGAGTAATGCATTATTTCCTGAAGGCATAATAAGAAACATGTTAGACAAACTATTACACATATTTGAAGATAATTTTGAGGGTTTAAGTGATTTAAGTGAAGTGGGATAAAAAATCTATCAAATCAATTAAAACCTAGGGGGTCTAATCACCTGACATCCAAACGAACAATCGTAAGTATTTATTTTTTTAGCAAATAATTGGATGTGGATGCCAAAAAAATTAAACACAGCCATTTGATTGGCGCAGCTTAGATAATCACCAAAGAATGATTTTTCGAATGCCTCACTAATATTTTGCCTTTTTTTCCACCAGATTTTCTCTACCCACCAAAAAAACCATTACACAAAGTCTGCAAAGAAACATCTTTTTACTTCACGCTTGTATTCCCTTTACAAGATGTGCCTCCATAAGTATGAGCTGGAACCATCAGTAATACGCTGGCACTAATGTCATGAGTGGTTGACTTTCACTTTAGTCTAACAGGCATCATTGCTTCAATCCAGAAAGAGGGGGAAAAATCCACATCTTGTCAGAGTAGCTTCCTTTCCTTTTATTTTTTACTGTAAACACTAGATTACCGACCCAGTCACAGAAAAACCGCAGGTTAAACTGGCCCACCCATGTACCTGAAATGTTTCCACAGACCCCACAATGCATCTGTAGACTGTGAATGCTGTGTATGTAATTACAGTCATTTGCTGGATTATGTTTTTGCTGCCATTGTCAGTGATTTGAATCAACATTATGATTTGGGAGCTGGAAGTGGGAATTCTATGACTCATATGAGTCACATGAAAAGATTTAGAGTGTGAGGTTAGGGTTAGAATAAACTTGTTCCTATTATCCATATAAAAAATTCGAAATCATATATATATATATATATATATATATATATATATATATATATATATATATATATATATATATATATACTCTATAATAATAAATACATAATAGTAGTTGGAGTTCAAAACAATTTGCATATTTGTGATGTACATGAAGAACAATTATGGATTGACCAGATATACAATATTATCAAGTTATATTATCAAACTTTTAAGGTCATTCCAACCATATACTGTACAGTACATAGTGAAACAGAAAACAATGTTCCCCCAGGACCAAGGTGCTACATCAGACAAAATTTGACACAAAACACAGAACTACACGACTGACTAGGATGCTTTTTAAAGTGCACATGAGCAACAGTTGCAATTGCAAAACAGCACAAGACAAAGCCGCACCGACCAGTACAAATAATTTGTCATAGTGCAAATGAGTTGTTTATATTAGGGATGTGCATCTCCATAGCTGAGCTGATGTGATTAGCATCCCGATGCATAGCCAACGATACAGAAAAGATACATATGAAGCAGCTACCGATGCAATACTATTCACGCCTATTATTTTTATTTGATCTAACACAATGCCAAAATATATGATACTTTGTATTTAATTATGGTACAGAAAGGTTGCTTTTATTTCTTTGGTTCAGACAGACAGCAAAACATAAATTTACTTAAGTGTCTTCTGACTTCTAACTCATGGCCTTTTCACAAACAGGCTTTTGGAGTTAAATAAAGAAAAGAAAAAAGATGAAATAAGAGGTCTCGAACTCAGCTCGAACTCTGCCATGTAAATCTGACTCTCAGGACACGCCTCGGTCTCCATAGTGTTGTGATGCGTCATATTCACGCAGCAGCAGGGTTGTTGAGAGAACCTTTTTGAGAAACAGTTCAATCTACATATAGAATATACTAATAATTATATATAAATAATGATCTTTGCAAATATGTTGAAAACGATGCATCGCGATACAAATGCCAACTTGTATTCGATGCACACTTTTTAAAAGCAATGCATCACATCATCAACTTTTATGCCGATGCATTCAAGATTCATGTGAATCATGAATCTTACCCTCCCTAATTAATATTATAATTGATACTGTACATACAGTTGATGAGTTTGTTCTATCTATCTATCTATCTATCTATCTATCTATCTATCTATCTATCTATCTATCTATCTAGAATGGCTTAATTTTACTATTAAATGAGTAACATTGTTCATAAGTGTATATTTTTTTTTTTTTTTTTTACTTTATCAAATACACCAAATGTGCTTAGCTAGCTTCCATGATAAAAGCACCAAGGACCTTCTAATTGTTTACTTAGAATTTAATGTTTTACTTTGAAAAGATCGATGTTATAAAAATAGTCAAACTACTGCAAAAATCTGATAATCTTTAAAGCATTTTAATAGTAATATTTCAAGGTAGAGTGCAGTTTGTGTGGGATGCGACATGCAGACACACAAGTGCTCATATGTTTTTTAATGTTTTAAGTTATTTCTCTGAAAGATTAACAAAGTGTTACTAGAAAAACAGTGAAATCTAAAAACAGGAAGGAAAAATTGAGTTTTTTATTATGAATAAATAAACCTATTTTTTTTTAGTTTATGTGAGAGTACCTACATTAGTAATTGTCACTCTTTTCATAAGATGGTTGCACTATTATTTCTCAAAAAAAAAAAACCTTTTATCATTTTCAATGCTTAAAATCACAATGAAGATAATATCAAATGATAAACTCTTTGACAAAATGCAGTTAAATAGTTCCTATAAAAGTTTTTAGTGTAATTTGCAAAAGCAATAAGCTGAAAGGTGAACTGAGGCTGTTTGAGGCAGCTGTGCCAGGGAGGTTTTATAAAGTGTTACCCAAAAGGCATTTTTTTAACGAGGATGTGTGAGTGTAATTACCTAGCATGTGATTTCTTTTGGAAAAATCTACTGGCTCTGGCTAGATGCTGAAAGCATAAGTGCCTGTCCAGATGTGTGCAGCTGTAACACTGCATTGCCTGGAGGATGCAAAGTAAGCGACTTATTTTTGGCACGCTTGACACTCTGACAGTGTTGGTCTGTTGCAATGGTTTACATGGACATGACACTGATAAGTAGGGCTCCATCCCTGAATCCCTGAAATAACCCCCACCCAAAAAAAAAAAAAAAAACGTATACTTTCTGTTTCCTGTGGCCTATATACACTGCGGCATTGCAGATATGATCCTGTAACCATACTTTATATGTGTTCATGTATTCATATAATTGTTATATACTATAAATATCAATATTTTAATAATTCTAATAGAAATGCAGCTTTTATTTGTAGGTTTATTAGTTGTTTTAGGCATAAAATCAATGAGAGTATATCCTGACATCCTCACATATAACCTACAAAAACCTTTACCTTATCTGCTTAGCTACATACTGTACTGTATGCTTTTAATGCTCTGTTTCTAAAGGAAGAATTCATATGACCTAAAGGTACATGAGATTACTGTGGAGTGTACCACTTAGAAACTATACAGACAGCTTTGGAGTGCAGTTAATATGAACTGTTTGCTACAATAGTCAAGGACTACAATTTCCACAAACAATTTTGCATTAAAATGTCCATCAACAATACCTTCACCTCAACAATAATAAAAAATGTACAATAAACGAAGATCTGGTGTCACCCAGATGAGTCTGTTTTCCATTTTGAGTCTGGTTCCTCTCATTCCTTGCTCATAACATCTCATTTTAATGAGTTTTTTCTTGCCACCTTCACATAATTTTTTAGGAATACATTCACAAAACCAAACCTAAGAATTTGATAATTCATATTCTAAATCAATCTATTTCTCTAAAACTGCTCTGTGACAATGTCTATAGTAAAAGTGCTATACAAAATAAAATCAGATTAAGTTCGATTAGATTTATTTAAATATGTAACATTTTAATTATTTCTGTAAATTTTTGTTCTTTATTGATTTCATGTAAAATGTTCAGTTTTAATTATTTTTATTATAAAAAAATTATCAGTTTAAAATTTTTTCCATTAATTTATTTAATGACAATGGCTTCATTTTCGCTCTTAAATTACTAACATGGTGGAGAGGTGTTTTTGTTTGTTTTTATCTTTTTCTTTATCAAATCACCAAATGTGCTTAGCTAGCTTCACACTAATGGCATGAAGGACATCAAATCTTTTTTTTATCACTTTGAAAAATCTTTTGTTAAATAATTTTATTTCACCAGTAATATTTTAAAGTAGAGTGCAGCTTGTGTGGGCTGGTACAAGCAAACATGCTGTTTTTATGGATTTTTCATGTTTTAAGATATTGCTGCTTCTTTCGGCTTCTCCCATTAGGGGTCGCCACAGCGGAGCCTCCTTCTCCATACCCCCCTGTCCTCTACATCTGCCTCTTTTAACTCAACTACCTGCATGTCTTCCCTCACCACATCCATAAACCTCCTCCTTGGCCTTTCTCTTTTCCCCCTTTCTGGTGGCTCCATCCTCAGCATTCTCCTACTGATATACCCCATGTCCCTCCTCTGAACATGTCCAAACCATCTGAATCTCACCTCCCTCACCTTGTCTCCAAAATGACCTACATGTGCTGTCCCTCTAATAAACTAATTTCTGATTCAACATCGCAGGTATCACCACAGTCCTATAAACTTTCCCTTTCACTCTTGCAGATACCCTTCAATCACAAATCACTCCTGTCACTCTTCACCACCAACTCCACCCTGCCTGCACTCTTTTCTTCACTTCTCTAACACACTCTCCATTACTTTGCACTGTTGACTCCAGGTACCTGAACTCCTCCACCTTTTCCACCTCTTCTCCCTGCAACTGCACCACTCCACTGCCCTCCCTCTCATTCACACACATGTAATCTGTCTTACTCCTACTGACTTTCAATCCCCTTCTCCCAGTGCGTACCCCAAGCTCTCCAGGCTCTTCTCAACCTGCTCCCCACTCTCACCACAAATCACAATATCATCTGCAAACATCATAGTCCATGGAGACTCCTGTCTGACCTCGTCTGTCAACCTGTCCATCACCAATGCAAACGGGAAAGGGCTCAGAGCCGATCCTTGCAGTCCAACCTCCACCTTGAACCAGTCTGTCATTCCTACTGCACACTTCACTGCTGTCACACTGTCCTCATACATGTCCTACACCACCTCACATACTTCTCTGACACACCTGACTTCCTCATACAATACCACAACTCCTCTCTCAGTACCCTGTCGTATGCTTTCTCTAAATCCACAAACACACAATGCAACTCCTTCTGACCTTCTCTATGCTTCTCTATCAACATTCTCAAAGCAAATAATGTGTCTGTGGTGCTCTTCTTGGCATGAAACCCTGCTGCTACTCACAGATGGTCACCTCTTCTCTCAGCCTGGCTTCCACTACTCTTTCCCATAACTACATGGTGTTACTGATCAACTTAATTCCCCTGCAGTTACTGCAAGACTGCACATATTTTTAAAGATCAGTACCAGCACTCTCCTTCTCCATTCCTCAGGCATCCTCTAACCTTCAAAAATCCTGTTAAACAATCGTGTTAATAACTCCACTGCCATCTCTCCTAAACATTTCCATGCTTCTACCGGTATGTCATCTGGTCCTACCGATTATCCATTCTTCATCCTCCCAATTGCTGCTCTCACTTCCTCCTTACTAATCCTATCCACTTCCATCTTCTCAACACACTCTCCTCACTAGTCAACACATTTCAATCTTCATCCTTTATTGCTCTAACTTGCAGCACATCCTTCCCAGCTCGGTCCCTCTGCCTGGCGAATCGGTACAAATCCTTTTCTCCTTCTTTAGTGTCCAACTTCTCATACAGCTCCTCATATGCTTTTTTCCTTGGCTTTCGCCACATCCCTCTTTACCTGCTGCCGCATCTCCTTGTACTCCTGCCTACTTTTCTCATCACTCTGCCAATCCCAATTCTGTTTTGCCAACCTCTTTCTCCTATGCTCTCCTGCACTTCCTTGTTCCACTACCAATTCTCTTTGTCTTCCTTTCTATTTCCAGATGTCACACCAAGTACCTTTCTAACTGTCTCTTTTATCACTTCTGCAGTATTTGCCCAATCATCCAGCACCTCATCACCACCACCAAGCCCCTGTCTGACCTCTTCCCTGAACCTCACACTACAGTCTTCCTCCTTCAATTCCCACCATCTTATTCTTCTTTCAGTCCTCACTCTCCTCCTCTTCTTCTCCACCTCCAAAACCATCCTACAGACCACCATCCGATGCTGTCTAGCTACACTGTCCCCTGCCAACACCTTACAGTCTCCAATCTCCTTTAGGTTGCGTCTCCTACATAGAAATATATATAAATCCCTTTACCAGTCATAGTACCAACATTTAAAGTACCAACCCAGACCTCCACTCTCCTACACTTCTCCTTTCCCTGCCGTCTCTGTAGAAGTATTCCTCCTTTCCTTCTCCTCCTTTGGCCAACAGTAGCCCAGTGTCCACCGGTACCCTGTTGGCTAACGATACCTGTGGGGGTCGTTGGTAACCCGGGCCTCGACCGATCCGGTATGAAATTCTCTTTTGTGATCCGCATATTCGATTTGACACGTTTTGACACGTTTGACAAGTGGGGGTGGTTAACAAAACCACCCCCACTTATCCGAGTTTGGGACCAGCACTAACAGTGCACTGGCTTGTGCAACCCTAATGGCTGGGTTAAAAACATGAACATAGTGTTAATAGAAAAAATGAACACTAAAATGTTATCACTGAAAAAATTTTAATAAAGAAAATTAATTTTCCCAAACAAAAAACATGAGGGAGGAAAAAAAAAGGGATTTTTCATACTCATCAATAAGCAATCTTTTTTTCTTATGTAAAAGTATCTAGTTGGTACATTTTTTTTTTAGATTAGATTAGATTCAACTTTATTGTCATTGTGCAAGGTACATATATATATATATATATATATATATATATATATATATATATATATATATATATATATATATATATATATAAATCTTTCTTTACATTTTAGGTGATTGTGATTTTACAGGTTATTTTATAACCATTATGTGATCATGTTTAAAAGTTTTTAATTTCATCATGAAACTGGACATGTGAATGCTATGTAAATATTAATAAACCAGTGTAAAAAATAGTCTAATGGGAAAATAAACACATATGACCTACATGTGAAGAATTAACATAAAGTAATAAATTAATCATGTGGAAAAAAATCGGATGTCAAAGTAAAACCATGTGACCTACATCTGAAACATTTACAGATACTAAAAAAAATCATGGGTGGGAAAAAGTACAGATGAAAAAATCTATATGTAAAGGAAACAAATAAATGTATGTGATAAATTGAAATAAAACTTGTGAAATGATTTAGTTAAAAAAAAAATTATGTGGAAAAATAAAACAACTTCTATATTTTTTTATCTTATTAAAGTCATTAGTGTTCAGACGCCAGCAGAAGGAAAACAGTGGATACTACAGCAGGATTAAATGACCCATTCACTTCTCAAGAAGTTGCATTGGCAGAGTTTGAGACCTCAGTTCACAACTTGTATAGAAAGAATGGGCTACTTTCAGCCTATTTATCTATTCGCATTAAATGGAAAAAGGATGGATAACACTGGAACAAATTGTGAGGCTGCTGATGCGTTGGGTGCAAAAGATTGAGAAAGGAATGGTGGGGGGGGGGTTGAGACATGGCTGTGTGTGCTGGGCTGAAGTAGCCAGTGGGGACATCATACGAAATCGGACTCGACGAGCAGCGGCAGGCTTTTCCACAGCTCACTTCCAAAGCGACAGCTGTCTCCCCTCATCCGGCCAAACATGAGCTGAGAGGAAAGCAAAAAAAGGAGGGAGGAATGAAATGGCAGAAGCGGGAGCCGGGACTGTGCTCAGATCAGAAATTAACACCTGACAAGGTGACGGAGGATTACAGAGGAGACAAGGTCTCACTTCGCAGACATTTGCAGGCTGATCAAACCCAACAGCAGCCTGATATCTGTAACTGATCATTGAAGAAAAGGTAGAAAAGAAAAAGCTGCTGTCTGATATGTGTCTGTGTTTGCCTGAGAGAAAGAGAGAGAGAGAGAGAGAGAGAGAGAGAGAGAGAGAGAGAGAGAGAGACTGTTTCAGCTCTTGAAGCTTGAACAAGACCATTTATTTTAGAAAGGCAAAAGAGACAAACCACACTTAGCTTTGAATATTTGTAATATATTACAGATATTATAACAACATTAAATCTGATAATCCTGATATGTCTGTCAATACACACAGTGTCTGTTAGAGTCTGCAGTGTCAGTGTTTTGAACCAACTCTGATATGAAGCTATATTTTTAAGTCTTTTATACATTTTTAAGTCTTTTCCCAGTGACACACTTTAAGATAGAAGAGTGAAAGCCTTGGAGAAGTAACAACTGCAAAATTTTTGTATTATTAATTATGTGATAACAGCTTAAAAGTGTTTCCCAAACATTCCACATCATGAAGCGATTATAAACTATGAATAACTCTAAACAGATAAAACATACAATGTGTCATTGTTTCTTAGATACAAAATTGTTAGTATTGGCAAAATGTTGCTGTTATGAAATCCAAGGAGTCAGATGCAAGTGCAGGAATCTTCAATAATAAAACAACAGAATGAAAACAAAGACCGGAAATAAACCCCGAAAAGTCAATGAAAGCTAAAGAAAGGGGAGATGACCGAGGCAAAGTAGGGACAACTGAATATGAAATCAAAAGCTACATGTATAAGTAAAAACCTGCCAGTAGCCATACCACTAGAACTCCCTAGACCTAGAACTCTCTCTGTACATGTGTTCCAATTGTATAAGCATAACTTGTGTGTAAATAATGACTTATTACACGCATGTATATGAATTTGGAAAAATTGTAGCAAAACTATTTTAAAAATCTCTGATTAGCTATGTTAACACTTCTCTGGGCGATGTCTAAATATTTAAAAGTCTTCCCAAAGCCAAACCTCTTCAGTTTTTTCACCTCATTATCATACTTATATCTAACACTTTTCAAACCAAAGTTCTACCAATGGTTTGTTAGTATTCTATGGGTAGTACTTCTATTTGCCTTTAATTCCTCCCCTAAACCAATTAAAACCGATCCAAACTTATTTAAACTGAAAAATCAACCGGGTCTCATGAGTTCTTTGTGCAAACCTGAAGGAATGAGAGCATGTGGTTTTCCATTTAAGTGAAAAAAATATAAAATGCAGACCCTGCCTCTAGCCCTAAATGTTTTGAATATGCAGATGAGTTTATGCTTTTTTTATTTTGTCTAGCGGCAGCACAGATTAGTCAGTAATATGGAGTAAAGATATCTTATTACACTGCATTAACCACTACTAATAATCAGCATCATTGTTACAACCCAACATGCTGTGATTATTTCCCGAAAAAATTATGTAATTATTAATGAAGAAAATCTGTCTTTAGTATTTTAAAAATGAATACTTTTACAAGCACCTGGCAGTCGAGAAGTGTTGTCTTTGGCGGTCATGTTTTTTCATCTGGTAAACCGTTTTTTCTCTTTGGTTCTGGTGTTGACATGATGAAGTACAAATTTTGAAAATTCAGCCAAGTACACATGTATGTGGAAAGTATAGCAACAAAGAATTTGCTATTCTGAAATTTCATTGGCTATATTCTAAACACTCAAACAGTCAACAAACTTGGCATTTACCTCCATGGCCTCCATCAAGTAGGACTGTGATTACAGCAAAGTAAGTCACGCTTTTAACCAGGGTCACTGTCCTATGATTTAAACAGTTGTGCTGCGACTACGCTTTGAAATGTCGGTGAAACGTAATAAATTGGAGGGCATTTCCACCGTCACTTTAACTGATAAACAGAGCCACTTGTTCAGGCGCTTACTGACCGCTGGTGCCATTAATCTGCCCATCACGTGTTTAATTATGGTGCGAATGCACAAAAGTTCACTTCACAGAGATCAACCCAAGCTGATCTATTCATATCAAGTGTATGTGTGTCTGTTGGTGTGTGTGTCTGAAGTAGACTGTGCATGATGTACAGAGACACTGCAGAGTCATCGAGTTCCTCAGAAGCTATGCTACTGAACAGGTTTAATTAAGTGTGAACTGTCAGCGCTGGCAGGGATGCATTATTCATGCCTTAAATGCAAAAGCAATGTGGTGATTAATGTTTTCTTCCAAAGACAGACGCAAAACATGTAACTTTTTAGTGATTTCATGATTAACGGTTGTAAGGTAGGGGCACTAGAAAGGTCCTTTAGTAATGGACTGTTCCAAGTTCCAACCCACAGGCTTATGTGTACTGCTAGATGAGAAATCTGTCTGAAAATAATAAATAAAATAAATAAAACTTATTTTATATGGAAAAAGAGAACACTGTAAGTGTGGTTTTAGCTTTCCAATATGATAACAGTCATTGCAGCAAGAACCTGAGAGAACTTGTATTGTGTTTTCAAGCAACACTACAAGTTATCCATTCCTGTAATTATGCACAAAGGGCAACAATTTGAGATAATTAGACAGTTTGTTATAAAGAATATACTCCTAGTAAAACTAGTAAAGTTATAAAGTATTCAAAACTCGTGCTTTTTTTTATTTTTCTTGGCAACAGCGTTACGGGTTAGTCAAAGAAACTTAGAAATGAGCATCAGAAAATAATAAGGACACATTCCTCGGTCTTGCACACATGCAGTAATACCGGAAAAATTCGGCTCTGCTCTTAAAGGAGCCACAACATATTTCACCTGTTACACCGTGTAACAGACACTGTCTTTCGTTAAAGCCTGTGTAAAGTTCATTAGTTTCAGTGCAGCTTATAACTTAAACCCAAAAGAGAAAATTTGAGGTCTTAAAATTTGTAATAATTTGCTGATATTTTTATATATTTATTTGGCAAAACAACAAAGAGAAATTCTCATTGTTTATTCTAATTTCAAAACTAGTTCCAAAAAGCTTGTCTGTGTGTTGATATAAATAGAACTAGCATCTGCTCTAGATTCAAACCAGTTTGTTAAAGGGCTGTTATTAATATAGTTATGTCAGCATTACTGTAGCACCCATTATCCTCACCTACAGTATATCTGTATGAAATCCTACACTCCAACACCTCTCATACTCCAGATTGATGTTCTGTAATGATATTCGTATCATGCAGTGCTTTTAAATTAGCTTAGCCTTCCCAGTGTTATTCCACCAGTCTCTAACCGGCTCTGACTACACTTAACTCATCAGGAGCTTATACTACAATGAGATCAGGGCAAAAAAAAAATATCACATGCCAGGAAACATCCTTTGAGGGCCTCCCAACTGTGCATTAGACTCAATGTAAAAAATTGCTTTATTTCCACCACAAGTCCCAGGAAATACACTGAGTTGCTAATTTATTGGGTGTACCAATCTAGTACGTACTGGGAGATAAACAAATATATAGTATGTTTGGAGGCCTGGGAAAGCAATATATAGTTCTAAAATGACTGCTGAATAGACAAAGTGTCAAATGGTGTGTCATTTTTAAGTCCTGGTTACTCACTAAAGTAAAAGATGAGGAAGTGTAATGTTTAAGACAGCATCACAAACATGCTCAGTTGGTATCTGACAGGTTTTACACATCTTTAGGTAGACCATCTGTTTGTTAACCGTAAAGAATTCTACTCTATATTTGATACCTTTAACAGTGAATAAAATACATGTGGAAATACAATCAAATACAGTGTAGATACAAATAAATGTTTAAATAAATATTTCAAACAGCAATATCTGTATTAAATATCCACGGATCATTTTCTATAAAATGTTATAGCACTGTCTTTTTGAATACTTTATTCTGAATACTACTCTGGAAGATGTGCCTTGAAACTGATGATAGTTCGTGTCAGGTTGCTCATTGTTCTAAATTAATGAGCTCATAAACTGCAGTTATAGTGGTACAAAACGTAACAAAGAGTGAGACAGCTATTGTAAAAATGTCCTAATTAACTCATTTAGTTATTACTTAGTCATTTAAATTACATGGTGAAGTGAACTACTATTTTAACATTTTCATTATATAATATACTTTCTAATATTTTTTCTTATATTTTCTTATTTTTTCTCATTTTATATGTATAATCCCTTTTATCTAATGAACAATTTTCACTTTACATTTCACTTTAAGTTGTATTCTGTATATAACTATGTTTAGAATTTCTGTATTCTGTATATGACTATGTAAGAAAATCTTAAATCTTGAAAATCTTCAATAAAACAATATTGAAAAATGGGCCAAACTGAAGAAGATAACATTGAAATGAGAAATATTACAAAATACAGCACATGGTGTATAACAGCATAACAGAAACAACTATTATTTGTAGGCATAGATGCCTATAATTCACGCATACACACTCTTTCTCTCTTTTTCCGATTTGTGCCATGTTTGGTCCATCATCTCCCGGCTTGTGCATTAAAATTGTGTAACACACATCTAGCCGTGTACTATTCCTTACATAAATAATGTTTATTCTCTGTAGATAGGTTGATGATGCGAACAAACCTGAGCTGAAATACATGAATCTAATTTATATATGGAATAAGAAACAAAACATTGATTGGTCAAAAAGTGTGGTTCTTTATTACATAACTAATTTCCACCTAGAAAAAGGAAGTGAGTATAAACACTTTTGAGTGTAAACCATAAGCTATGAATAGATTTCATTATTTTTTTAATTACTGATTTTTCCCTAGTTAATCTATGTTTTTAACACGATTAAGTCGACATGTTAATCCATGACATTTTAGCAAGATCTTTTCTGGAACACCTTCATCAGAGACTTTTAAGGTTTACTTATTCTACTTAGTCAACATGACCTTTGCCTACTCAGCATTAAACTCAACATTAAATAATAAACACATTTGGCTTGCTGGATTTGATGGTGTTTATACCGTACGTTAAGGAATGAATGTATGCTGTGGTCAATCTGTTTCAACCACAGAGACATTTTAGGTTTTCTATGCCTTAACTGGCTCATATACTGTATATTAAAAAAGCTCTATATACCGTATTTTTCGGACTATAAGCCGCTACTTTTTTCCCACGTTTTGAACCCCGCGGCTTAAACAACGAAGCGGCTAATTTATGAATTTTTCCTGGGTTTTTCCCGGTTTCACAAACTTCAAGCCAAAAACTGAGCGACATAACATTAGACCAATGAAATTTCCGAACGGAAACGAAAAAACTCACCTCACCTGTGTTTTGAGCTGCACGGCTTTGGGAGAAAAACTTTCACCGGTGTTGATTTTTAAACGCACGACGATGCCAAAAGATAAACTCCCGAAAGAAATAGTTGTGAAAGGAAGGAGGAAGTCAGTGAACAATGACTTTCTTGGTAGGCTACTGTTTAGATACAAGCCGATGTAACGCGTTGAGTCTGGGTGAAGGGAGAGCTCGCTAACTCCAGTTACAACAGAAATCATACTGTATAAGCACAGACAGGTTTCCAAAACTCGTGCTTTTTTATTTTTCTTGGCAACAGCGTTACGGGTTAGTCAAAGAAACTTAGAAATAAGCATCAGAAAATAATAAGGACATAATCCTCAATCTCCACACACGCAGTAATACCGGGAAAATGCAGTGGCATGCTATTTCCAAAATACCACTATGCTCCTAAAGGAAGCGCAACATATTTCACCCGTTACACCGGTAATGTGTAATGTGTCTTTCGTTAAAGCCTGTGTAAAGTACATTAGTGCGCCTTATAGACAGGTGCGGCTTATTTATGTTAAAAATAAAAATATTTGTAAAATTCAGTGGGTGCAGCTTATATAGTCCGGAAATTACGGTAGATACAGTATATAACAATTTTGCAACTCAGTGCTTAGGCCCCTGTATGGGTTCAGGCAATGCCTTATCTTAAATCAAATCAAACCCAGTTGGGTTAAAAACATGATTTTTATATTGATCAATTGCACCAGTTGGTGTGCAATTGCAGCAAAGTATTTTCTCTACAAATCTTTACAAGCTTTCCTTTCTAGCCCTCTTCAGTCAGGCTGGAAAAGTGAGAACTGCCTTTGAAGTCACTGTTGTGTAGAGCGAGAAAAAAGGGAGGGAGAGAAAGAAAAAAAGGAATGCAGCACTGGAGATTAATTAAATGCAAGTCGCTGAGGGTGTCTCTTCCAATTAGCATCATTCCATTCCTTTCCCGTGGATTTTTTTGCTGATCGAGTTGCGTCTTTGGTAGCTGATATTTTTCCTTGACAATGGCATTGCTGCTGATTTTAATAAAAAGGTATGAGGACAGATTAAAAACCAGTGCATCAGATAACACTGGCATAATATCGTAAAATAGCTTCAGTGCCTCTTTCTGTCTACGCCAACTGATTAGAAATTGCTGTCACGAACAAGAAGAAAACTTTGGCTGGATTTACAACAGGGAACACTGCACCTCACGCATCAGCGAGGCCTAATAATTAGTAGAGGAGTGCCACTACTTGGCATGATTTACTGGCTGCTTTGTCACTGACTGCAGTGACATTTTTGTAACAGCATCCAGCGTTAATCAGTAGACCTGAATAAGTACTCGTGGATGTTGATTTAGTTGGCCACGACAGACTTACAAGGAAATCAGATGCTGTTATTTACCTATTGTGCGTTTGTCTTGTGCGTGAGTAATGGCTGATAAGCTAATAATCACTTTATTATGTTGCGGTAGACGACCTACTGGTGCAGAATCAAATCCTTTGAATGGGAAGGATAATATCAGAGCGAGTTAACAGCTTGGGATGTTTCCCTGTCACATCAAAATTTAGTTATGAACCACACAACATGGACAATTAGTTACACACAATTAGTGAGGCCTAGTAAAGTAATCACACCATTCTTATTTTTACCCGAATGCAAAAAGAGCAGCTCCTGCTCAAATATCCCATTTACAGAATGTAACCGTTGAGGGAACATCGGATGAATGAATCATAATGACAAACAATGCAAATGAGCTATTCATCAATTATCTGGCAGGTAGGGCAGAAAATAAAACCTACTCATTGTTTATGCCCAACTGCTACACCATATTAACGTGCATGCAGTAATTATAGAATGCTGTAAGAATGGTATATGGCTATTTGTAGCAATATTAATTATTAATACATTACATTCAGACCGGTTTACATTGCCACTGTTTAGTGCATCGAATGCCAGTATAGGTGCATGCAAAAAAACATATATAAAATACCGTAATTTCCGGACTATAAAGCGTACCCATATATAAGCCGCACCCACTGATTTTTCCAAATATTTTAATTTTTAACATAAATAAGCTGCAGGTGTCTACACTAATGTACTTTACACAGGCTTTAACGAAAGACACATTACACACGGTGTAACGGGGGAAATATGTTGCGCTTCCTTTAGGAGCATAGCGGTATTTTGGGAATAGCATGCCAGAAGCGAGCTATCTCTTCACCCTGACTCAACACGCTACAACGGCTTGTATCTAAACTGTAGCCGACCAAGAAAGTCATTGTTCACTGTCTTCCTATTCCTTTCACAACTATTTCTCTCGGGAGTTTATCTTTTGGCATCGTCGTGCGTTTAAAAATCACCCGATGGAAGTTTTTTCTCCCGATGCCGTGCAGCTCAGAACACAGGTGAGGTGCGTTTTTTCGTTTCCGTTCAGAAATTTTATTGGTCTAATGTTATGTCGCTCAGTTTTTTAGGCTTGAAGTTTGTGAAACCGGAAAAATTCATAAATTAGCCGCTTCGTTGTTTAAGTCGCGGGGTTCAAAACGTGGGGAAAAAGTTGCGGCTTATAGTCCGAAAAATACGGTACGTGTGAATGCACCTAACAAACATTTAAAAGCATGAAGAAACTAGTTGGCCAGATGTCACTCATGAATGCCAAGGTGACCCTAAAATACATTACAGTACACATGTTCCATTGTCTCTCTATGCATACTATACAGTAACCATAGACGATACAAAGTTGGCATACACAAGAAACTAAAGATTTGCTAGTGATTTGTACAGACCCTGGGATGGATAAATTATAAATCCATTAGCTAGCTCACAAAGGAAGAAGAAGCTCTATTGTGCTGCCCAGTACTGTGTTTTGGTCGCCCGGAAACATAATTGAATAAGATAAAAATGGAAGCTAACACATAATACTGTACTTTATATGGTGAGCAGGTTAGCTTGTTAAGTGCATGAATACAGGCACAAATGAGTATGACTAAAGGCTAATGACTCAGCCAGTCATTATCCTTTTCTAAGAAAATATCTGGGGCACCACATCGTGTTTGTGTCACCAACACATAAGCACAGAGCCACTGGCCATCCTCTGTATATGAAATGTGGGGTTTTTAATTCACATTGCACTTGAAAGCTGTTCAAGTTGGCAAGCATCAATGAGGTGACTGTATCTTGTGCTAGCAGGACAGTTATAAGATACCGTTATGCTGCATTTTATTTAACTTTTTTTTTTTTTATTCAGTGTTTTATCACTTCACCTGATTCAGAAAAGGTCATGTGCCATTCTGAAACAGTAATTAATCTGCTGAGCAAAAACCAATTTGTGTATACACACACACACACACACACACACACACACACACACACACACACAGTAGGGTTTATTTCCTTGCTTCCTTGAGGCAAAAAAACTCTGAAATCTTCCAGTCATGCTACTGAGGATCCACCTCTGGAAATCACAGAATCACAGATGTGTATGCTATGGCTGCATCCAGGGTTACTCTTATTGAGTCTCATTCTCTAAAAGGAGGTTGGCACCAACTATTGTGTTCATGAAATTAAAAATGTTAAGTTAAATTGTGAAAACTGCTGCTGTTTTTTTTTTACATAGAACAGTAAACAAAGAACAACAATAGAAGCGAAACATTTGAGAAGTGTTATAAGTCTATTTGCATATGTGCAATGCAGCAAACGGCTTTCTGGATTTAAAAAAGAGGCAGATTTGAAGTGTAAATGCACAAGTTTAGAATCCAGTTACAAGGTGCGAATAAGGTCTGTTATGTCTTTGATGGTCTGTTAAGTCTGACAAGGAGCATATTGCAATGTAAACAAGCGACATGTTTAAGTATGGGTATTATGTCTACTGAGAAGGTCATGGGGGAAAGTCTTTGTCTAGTGAATTTTTAGAGTTTGGACTGTGCCATCAGTTAATGCTTTTAAATAAACAAGAACTGACAGGTAATTGGAGTCATAAGTCTCCTTATTCCCCTCCAATTATTTTCGCGCAGTCTACTTGAGGACCAATTATCACAAATTGTGTTGCCTTGTTGCTGCTTTTTTTTTTACTTATTAACGTTCACATGGGAACTGATCAAGGGTTAACAAGGCCACTATGATGATGCTATTCTTCAAATAATTATTTGATTTTAATTATATCCTGGTTATATTTAACTATAAATAAAGGCATGAGGAAGCCGGTGCAATCCTCTGCCAAAAGTGGAGCTCGATGACATCTTAATTTCCCTTGTGTTTCACTTGTCGCTATCAAATCCTGCAAATTATTGGCTGAAATACAGCCGCACAGCACAACACAAAACCCCTTTTATTAAGCCCCTTGCTTTAAATGTCACTAGAGCCCACCTCGGCGTCAGGCATGCTGGGTAGGCAAACATTGTAGGGCTAGCACAAGGCAGTGGGCAAATCTCTTACTCGTGACTTGATCTGAGTGAAATCGAGATGATGGCACGTGTCAGCTTGCATATACTTGCTGACAGAAAACCATAGATGATCTGGTGCACATTCTTTGCCCTCTGCTCCCTACTCACACAAATAGCTCATCTCCCACAATTCCTGAAGCAGAAAGCGAGTCATCTAGTGGGTTTCTGTTTGTGGCCTGCTTGGCATAAGCTGGCACCTCCCAGAAAACCTCCAACCTGATGTTTGACCAGAATAAATAGCAATAAATGATGAGGGAGTAGGGATGAGTCATTGAGAAGAAGGCACACACAGAAAGTCATTATAGAAGAGGGGGAAAAATACAGTGCACTGTAACTATACTGCTTTTGTAGGGCTTTAGTACTAGAAGTGTAAGTGGGTGACAGGAAATAAGGCAGCATGGAATTTAGTTCAAGGCCAAAGGAACAGGAGGACAGAATCAATTGTATGCTATGTAGCCCCTTAAATTTTAATGTTCTTTGCATTTCAAGGGCCAGGAACACTGTGTACATAGAACAGAGGTGCTCAAGACAAGTGTTAGGCAACTTAGATAGACAATAAAATATCAGGACACTACAGCTCATTCTCTTAAGTCATAAAAGTGCACCCGACTTACAGACAACTGAGGTTAAAGAAAGATGGAGGAAGTGCAAATAGAGATCGATATTCAGGTTGGTGGTGCTGGCAGGCCATCAAATTTGGCTCATGGAGGCTCAGGCCGTGCCAATGGGGAGGCTAGTGTAAGATTTACAATGTTGGAAGCCCAGAAAATCCCTATAAACCATTGCAACCTCTTTGTATTATGTTCAGACCCCGTTGCCTTTAAAATAAAAGTGATGGAAGCCAAGGCAAAGATCACAACAGCCACAGAAGAAGAATGGTGAGTTTTAAATACATCACTCAAAGAGAACGGCCATGCTGTATTGAAGGCCTCTGAGCCAGAGGGGACAAGACACCCCAGTGCTTCAGAAGCAGATGAGGACAATGTGTCAGTGAGTATTAATACTATCCCAGCATTCACTTCTAATTAGGCACAAAATAGCCTCAGAGAGCTGGGGTTTGATGACAATGAGCTACAATGAGCTTTCCACTCTGTACTGGGAAATTTTTTATTTGCTCCTCAGTGGCTGTGCTTCGCCCAGGAAGACAGTCAACGCAAATGCTCTCTGACGTGCAAATAAAGCAAGAAGGCAGATTGCAGCTTGTGGCTTCCAGTTCAATCTCACGCAGGCACTTAAGAAGAGCTGCCTTAGCCTTTTTCTTTTTTTTTTTTCAAACAACCACCAGCTGAACTCCCTCTGTGTCACAATAACCAACAACATAGTAGCGAAGATGGTATTTTTTGGAATAACTGCATATTCTCTAAACGTTTCCAAGGAAATGGCTGTTTGTTTATTTTTTCTTTTTTTCTCCCCATTAATTCGAACAAGGAAACTTCTAATATGAATGCCTGTGTAAACAAATCGATGCCGCTCAATCATCAGGCTGATCGTCCACAACATGGCAAGAATTTTTTGCCTCTTTGTTAAGACTCCAGCGTTAACGACATGATAGATGTTGAGGCAGTGTGCCTGAAAGCAACCTAATTATAGAACGTGGAGACAGCAAGGCAGAGATGGAGAGAAAGAGAGTGGGATGGGATATAAAGAGGTAAAGAGAGAAATGCTTCCCCTCCATGTGACAATGTTATCTCCCCAAAGAGCCAGACTCTTCTGTAGTAGTCTCAAACTGGCAGATGCGGCTAGACAGACAGAATCAGGCTGATAAATAACGACGACAGCACAATAGCAGGCTCTTCCATAACACTTGGCTCATCGCAGAGGGAAACTAGAGGAAAAGGCAAATAGGGGAACAGGGGAAGCTAAGAGAACTCTTAAGACCGAGACTAAATCGGTTGACAGAGGCTTTTAAGAAAGATTCCCTCGTACAGCTCAATCTTAGTGGCCATGGTCACATGTGGCTAGCCGTGTCTGGAGTGTCGGAAGAGAGTCTGAAAGAGTGCCCAGGCTGCATTTAAAAGATCCAGTGCACCATGGTGCTCCAATTATTCCACCTCTCAGCCTGAAACCTTTTCACCAAGCCCCTGTGTGTCTGCGATTAGAGCACTGAACTCGCTCCCTCCAGACAAGTGGCGCAAATCTCTGGCAAACTCTCAAATTTGGTCACCATATGAGACACTGAAAACTAAGAGGGAAAGACAAAGCAGGAGAGATGACAGAGGGAGTTTTGTGGGACTCTGAGCAGTAATAGGCTGCTCCAGCTGCGAGGGATTTGGCCTGACATTTTTGCAGTGCAATTAGGGAGCTCTTTTGTCTGTCGCAGCTTTCATGTGCTGGTTTGTTGCTTCTGGTCTTCACAGCTTGGGCCAGAAGTATATCAGGACAATTTGAGTGTGATGCTGTGTGATGGGCTTGATTCAACTCTATTAGGACCTTAATGCATTCATGAATGAAAAACAAGGTGCCACCTGATCTCCTGCCACAGACAGAAAGAGATGTCCGCAAATGCGAAACAAGGAAAGTGATGGAACACGGTCAAGAGTGTGGAGACAGCCTCCAATCAACCGAGAGGCAGAAATGTTATTGACAGAGACAACTTTGTTTATCTGCCAGAGTCAAAAGACCTTGACAGTTTGAAAGGCTAGGCTGCTTTATCTGATGCACCACTAGTGATATCCCTTGGTCTTAGTGATTATAGAACAGAACATTTTTCAAGAAGATGATAAAAGGAATTAATTGACCCTTTCCTATGCAAATGTGGCTCAAGACATATCATGCTCATTCATATTCAGTTAATCATGCCCCATTTCTCAAGTTTTCCAATACTATTGTAACATCACTGTGCTCTCATTGTGGGACAATGTGTAAAAGTTAACCCAGTAAAGAAATGTTTTACATCAGCAAACAGGTACTTTGTTATAACTTTTTGAGCCTGAATGACCTTTAGACCTGGTATTGCAAACTTAAACCATTAATGGTGCAGTATTTTTTAGAGCCCCTGCTGCTGAGGAGGCAAATTGAAGTTACATCAAAAACATTGACAGTCTTAATACACTTCCACAGAAATGACACTTGTCATGCCTTTGAATCTATGTAATTGTTGTAGGTTGATATTTCTTACAAAAGAGAAGGTACTAAAGGGTTAGTTTAATGTATATCTTATTTCAAATAATATGGCAAATCATGTTTTTCTGTTATTAAAGGTAGACAATATCATTCAATAATATTGGTACTCTGGTTAGTTAATGGATTTTTTAGCTTCCTGAAATGGTTTTTTATCTCTGACCGGAAAATGTTCGAATGCAAAATCCCCCCCACACACACACAAACACACACCACCACCACCAGCAGCAGCACACACATATGAGGAAATTATGACAAAGAGAAAACTTGATTGTAAAATGCGCTTGAAAAGAATAAAGAAAAAAAGCGTACACATCAACTACAGCACTGCTTTAGAACTTGTCTTGATGTTTAGCTTAGCATGTCTCACACCATAGCCATCTATCATTACATCACATCCCAGTGTTTTTCATCCCACTAGGAAAAACACACACTAGTGTCCTCTAGTGGCTCATTATGCCTTCACCACAATTGATTAGTAGTATTAAATGAGTCAGTATGGTCAGGAAGACATTTGAATGCTTTCCCCAACCAGATGTACTTGAATGGAGTCAGGGTTCACTGCTGTAGACTGTATCACAGTGGATCCAGAGCCTGTTCCAAGAACACTGGGCATGAGGCAGGAATATACATCATGGACAAAATGTCGTTTGGCATCATGCAAAGATCGTCCTTATGGGAAATGTATCATAGACAATGTGTGACTTGGAGAAAACATAGCAGGCACAGAGAGAACATTTTATAACCCAAGCTCACAACTAGGAAACCAGGGAACTGCAGCTACGTAGCAGTTTAATTACAGCATTGTATTAATGAACTGTGTGACATAATTTCACGAAATAAAATAGTTTCAACTCAAATCCTAACCCCTGAGCAACACTCCAGATTTCAAGTAATTCTTGTATGAATTGGTCATTTTCAGTCTTCGTGTTGTTCAAACAATTAAATGTCTTACATAATTATAATCAGTCCCTAAATTGCCTTCTCTCGAAAAGCTCTGGTGTTAAAGGAGCACTACAGGGCTTTCATTTGGCAGGCTTCATCGTCGAAACTGCGAATGACAAGCGCATGCTAGTGACAGGTGTTACTCTTCAGCTTTGCTGGGTCTAAATTACAGAGGATAAAACATGGCTAATTTTGCCTTGAGTTGCCTCTCTGTATAATGGGTGTTAAATTTAGCAGCCTAATGCTGTAGAGAACTAGCGGGAATAGAGTGGTGAATATGCTCTTCTGACATGCCAACAAATCTCTTTTTTTCCTCAAGTGTTTTTATTTTATTTTTTATTATTATTATCTTAACTTGTCAAGTTTTTTTGCAAGAATTATCTGTGATTAAAATCCCTTGCAATTTTGTACTTTGTTCTACGACGATTGTCACATTATAACATTGTTTGGGCAATTACTGCTTCTTTCATGTGGGAATTACTTTTGCATTTCATTAAAAATAGGAGAGCTACAAGAATAATTGCATGTCTTTTTTCATTTCATCTTCTCCTTGATGCTCTTTATTCCCCCTCCTCCCCACTCCCTCTATCCATATCTAAGAAGCAAGTAATCAGAGGAATAAACAGTCAGACGGTGAATGGAATTTGTTTGAAATTGCAAAGAACTTGAGACTAAATCTGGTGTCATCAAGTGATTCGACAACAACAGCAGATTTTGACTAGGAGGTAAAACAATGTGCTTGTTGACTCGGCTCTGAGACAAAGCATAGCCTCGTGATGTACAGTGAGTTCTTTCTCATCATTGCTGGGAGACACAGCTGTATTTTTTTTGCACACTGTGGAATAAATTTTTCATTAGTGTTTTTTGCTGTTAGATGCATTGCATTGACGTTTCATATTATTTTCGGTGATCACAAACATTTTTAATATTAAAACAAGCACTTCTTTCACCATTGCCATCTATGAGATGACAAGTTTTGATGGCATTGACGGTAAAAAAGGTAAAGGCATTTTTTGCTTGTCACATATCCTAGAGATGTTAGAAAGCTGGGTTCAGAGTGCAGGGACAGCCATTATACAGCGCCCCTGGAGCACAGAGTGTTAAGGGCCTTTCTCAAGGGCCCAGGAGTGGCAGCTTGACGATACTGGGGCTTGAACTGCTGACTGTGCAATCAGTAACCCAGAGCCTTAACCACTAAGCTACTACAGTATCAGTATAAAAGGGTGAAACCTTTAATAACTTCTCATGCTACTGTCAGTGGATAATATAATTTGGATTTAAAAATTTTCAGCTGAAACATGTAACTCAAACTTATTACACAATAATAATTGAGACCATATTTATCATTTATTACTATGTGTTATGAAGTCATTCGTGTGAATTTTTCCTTTAAGTGCAGTTTGTATTAATTTTAGGCTGTATATACAGTATACACAAAAATATAGAATAGCATGTAAGGCCGATTTTAAATACATATATTTTAGGCAAACCTTTAGTATCTTTTCGTGTATCAATATCAATATCAATAGCATTAAAGAAGAAAATGCAAAACACTGCAAAATAAATCCTCCTAATGAAAAGCAGAATGCATGATCTTATAATAGAGAATTTCATGCACTACATGGTTTTCTTATATTCTGTCATATCAACATCTTTGTAAACAACACACCATCATGTAAGTGCTTCTATCCCAGGGCTTTAAAGCTGCTCGCTCCCACTCACTTTGATGTTGATCATTAAACTATGGACTGATGCATTGTTATTCATGCGCATGCTGCGGTTTTAATATATGCAAAAACATGCTTACAACTGCATATTTTTAATATGCAGTATGATTACAATGACAACCCTACAATCTACTATACAATGTTTACTATATGGGTCTAATTCCACGTGAATTTTTGTAATATGTTAATATTTGTTTTGTACTTTAATAGATAAATACATATAATTAAAAAGTAAGGTTTCCAATACTTCCAGTACTTTGAATACTTGTACACAGCAAGCAGTATTTCGTGCCTTGGTACTATGCACTAATTTCTGCAAGGTTTCTACCACAATAAACAGCATATAGAGGGAGTCACATCAACCATAGTTATGACTGGAGCTCTATACAAACAGACTTCAGCTTCTGTGCATATACAATATGTAGGGAGGGGTTCAGAAGATTGGTGTGGCTGTTCTCAATGACACAGCTCCCCCTAGAGGATGAGAAACAGGCTGTGTCTCTTGTTTAAGACACGTGATCCCTGTTGGAAAAGAGCAGAGCTGCCTTGTTGGGGCATAATCACAATCTCAATAAGTAAAGCTTCTTACAAAATGGAAAGACAGACATTCATTCCTGCACAAAAGCACCATTCAGAGCCCACAGTTACTCCTCGTGGACGGCTTTTGGGCAGCACGTGCACATCAGCCTGACAGATTTGGATCTTGCTCGCTCAATTCAGAGATGACTTATAACCTGCACTAGCCTTTCAAGAACAAAACAAAATAATAACCCAGGAGATTCTAAAACAATTCCCAGGTCTCTGCGATAATCAGTTTCCCCTCTGCTGTGTCTCCACAGCTTTGAAAAACCCAAGTCCCTGCTGATTCGATTCAGAATAAGGGAGAAATTGCACTGCTTCCACATTCCAAGCCTGAAAATGATGTGCACTGAAAGAGGTGAATGGGACTGAATGCTAAGCAAACCTAAGATGAAAAGGTTCCTATTGACACTCGATATGAATATGAAGATGATTCAGAGATGGCATTTTCATATAACCAGGAGGGGTGCGACCTGGATTATATAAACGAGACATAGGACATGGGGAAATGTAGTTATCGTGAGCATTACTGCTATTTCTACATGCTGATACTACTACGAATAGTTGCAATGTCTAATATGCATGATGAATTCCTCAAATGTGTACAGGGCCAGTTGTTTGTACAGTAATATTCCATGTTTTTACAGTGATCCAGGTTTACAGTAAGCATTTTAATACTTAACTATTAATGACTATTAATGCATTTAAGGCTTAAAAACAGAACAGTTCCAGGTTATGTTTGGTTTCATAGCAGTGCATTATTTTACAAATTTGGACTCTTAGTGCCATGAACAGATTTTTAATATAAGGAGAATAAGCATATATTTGTCTATCTTTGGAAATTCTGCTTCTGTAGTTGACTAGCCAGCTTGCTAATCAAAACAGTTTAAATAAAAATCTACGAAAAATCGATGGAACCAGTGTTTGATGAGCAACTTTCCACAAAATAATGATCATAAATGTATTCAATCAGATAAATCACAAAGCCGACAGAAGCTCTCTTAAATTCATGCTAATATAACCACTGAACTATCAGTTTATCATGCTGAAAAAATATTTTTTTGTATTTGGATCCTTTTTGGCTCCACATCTAGAATGCCTTGTGCTACTTGATGACCTGTGCTACATAATATCTTTTGCACATTTTAGCTTTTTTCAGAAAAGAAAGCTCCTGAAGTGTACACCAGAGATAACTGTTTCAGGCTCAGCTATCAATGATAACATTAGCCATTCTAATAAACATTAACCTTGAAACTTTAAGAGTATTTTGGGTTTTCTCAAGCTAGATTTGCCTCTCGCTTCATAAACATCCCCATCGAGCCTGCTGCTGCAGGGAAATGCTGAAGGTCAGCCGCATCCATTCATCGCTCCGTCCGCTTTAATGTTTGCGCACCCGAGAAAATTCCCATAAAAACCCAGAGCGGAGACAAAGAAGCTCATCTCGCCTCTGTGAGGAACCGTGACCTGGCAACTCATATCTCTGTTTAGTTGGGACTATTGGTTTTCCACTAAGGTGCTGCTCAGGTTTGGTGTTTGTAAGCCGTTTCATAAAGCACCACTTTGAAAACGGCCTCGTCTTTTGAAGTGAGAATGAAAGCGGACATGTTTATCTGTGCTCTACGCTTGAAAATGCTGAGTCCATGATTTTTTTTTTTTGGGCTATAGACGCCTGGCGACGAGCTTTGAGCGCTCGCTTTTGCTGACACTATATCTGCTCAAGAACATTGCGAGCGCTGCTGCACATCAAAGTCCTGGTCTTTTTGGATTTCCAAAGAACCAAAAGCAGTTGCGCTCCTAAATTCTCAGTCGTTCTTGTGACTGCTTTGGTGTCGCACTCTGACGAATCCCTGAATCAAACTTGGATTTGAATGTAAAGTATGTCATTGGCAGGCAACAGCATGGTTGATTCAAAAAAAGGTTTGCATTTAAAATCCTGGAGATGGAAAATGTCATCCGGTTGGTGTTAAGAGTTGCCAGACAGCCTGGGGACCAGAGGGAGGATCCAAATGCCCACAGCCTGAGCACTTATTAACTATTTAGCACCTTAGATTGGAAAAAAAAAAACAGTAAATTATTAAAGTGAAGGGGAAAAAAAAATCTGGATGCATCTCCAAGAGGATGTGACCTTGATGATGCCATGCTAAAGCGAATTTAAATGAATACAAAGAACGTACCAAATCACTTATGCTTGCATTTTAAGATTTTTACATTTCTTTTAGCCAAGTAACAATGGGCACAAATCTGATGTCCACTCTAGTGCGAATGACTTTTTGGAAAGACCAGAGAGGAGTTTCAAAAGTAATGAAATATGGAATGGATCACTCTAATCGACTACCTGCAGGAAAATTTCAAGCTCAGAGTTTTGCACACCACTGATTTTGTACAATGTAAAATCACCTCAAATCTGGGGCTTTACGTGGCGTGGTTCATGATATTTCCTCTGTCTCTCCTTCACTATCTCTTTTTAGACACCAGGAATCTGTTTGTTTGCTGATGGAGGAAAGTGGCAAAGCCAACTTTTTTTTCCATTTCACTCCCAATTGCCTCAATTCCACAGGGACTGGCTTCATTTACATCCAAGATGCAATGTGCACTAGCTAGCACTTAGTAACACTGGACTAAAACACCATAAAATCTTCATTTGAAGCTGACACTCTAAAGGGAACACTGTAGATATTCAAATTACTGCAGCATATTTTTTCCAAAACTGGTTTATAACAGATTGGGGGTTCCAGTGGTAGGTTTACAGAGGATGAGATATCTTAGCTTAGTCTCCATTAATGCAGAGACCCACACAAACCATTATTATTGAGTGTATTTAAACATTTTCTGTATATTTACTGCTTATTGCCACTAAAGAGTGTTAAAAAAAAGAGCTCAATTAAGCCACTCACAAAGGGTAGCATGGCTGAACATCTGCACATCATTTCCTGTTGCTTTAAATCAGAGATGCACACTTGCAATGCTGGAGATTTCAAACCCAGCACAGTTTGGTTATTTCCTTCTATAATGACTGCTTTATTTCAATGATGCAACTGTCTTATGTTGTTCAGATTGCAGTGACTGCCACCGCAATTCATTGCTATACATCCATTGATGTACTCCTTGTATTCAGGCATGTGTTGCGCACATGTCCACATTCAGATTATGCTAATTATCCGTGCATAGATGCCAGAATATTCTTAAGAACAAGCATCTGTTACCACATTTTCCAACAGACCACCAGCTTTATACGCAAACACTTGCTTTGTTTGTTTACATTACGCTTGAAAAAATCAGGGATAGAAAACAAGTGAAAAAGTATAAAAAAACAAATCACAAACGTGGTATGATGCAACATACAAAAAGATTAAAAAGATTAATGTAATGATATATTGTTAAGGTCTTAGACCTCTGATCAGAAGGTCATGGGTTCAAATCCAAGAACTACCAAGCTGCTACTGCCCTTAACTCTTATTTGCTTAGTTATATAACTGAGATAAGTATAAGTTGCTCTGGATAAGGGCATCTGCCAAATGCTGTAAATGTAAATATATGAATGAAATGTTGCCGATCATTTATACAATATACATATAATACAAGTAAAGACAATGATATTGTGATTTGTGGTGAGAGTAGGGAGCAGGTTGAGAAGAGCCTGGAGAGGTGGAGGTACGTGCTGGAGAGAAGTGGAATAGTCAGTAGAAGTAAGACAGAGTACATGTGTGTGGATGAGAGGGAGGGCAGTGGAGTGGTGCGGTTGCAGGGAGAAGAAGTGGAGAAGGTGGAGGAGTTCAGGTATCTGGGGTCAACAGTGCAAAGTAATGAAGAGTGTGTTGGAGAAGTGAAGAAAAGAGTGCAGGCAGGGTGGAGTGGGTGGAGAAGAGTGACAGGAGTGATTTTATAGTTTATAGGACTGTGGTGAAACCTGCGATGTTGTATGGATTAGAGACTGAGGCATTGAGTAAAAGACAGGAGGGGAGCTGGAGGTAGCAGAGCTGAAGAAGCTGAAGAAGTTGAGGTTTGAGGTGAGATTGAGATGAGGTTTGGACATGTGCAGAGGAGGGACATGGGGTATATCGGTAGGAGAATGCTGAGAATGGAGCCACCAGGAAGGAGGAAAAGAGGAAGAACAAGGAGGAGGTTTATGAATGTGGTGAGGGAAGACATGCAGGTAGTTGGTTTGAAAGAGGCAGATGTAGAGGACAGAAGGGTATGGAGACATGATCCGCTGTGGCGACCCCTAATGGGAGAAGCCGAAAGAAGAAGAAGTTTACTTTTACAATATGATTTTGGCAAATTTATTATTCAGTTTAAAAACACCATTTGAAAATCATAGCACAAAAGATATCATAGTACAATATATAATTGTTCACAAAATTTCACAATGCTAAATACAGTGGAACCTCAGGTTACGAGCGCCCCTGGATACGTAAAATTCAGGTTAAGAGTCGCAATTCATAAAAAATGTTGCCTCTAGTTACGAGAATTTTTTTAGGATACGAGCGTTGCGCACGGAAAAATCGCAGGCAGGTTAGTTTTTTTACGTATCGCCACGTGCTCTCGCTGCGCTCTCGTGCAGCACATACACATCCACTCGTCGCTCTAACAGTGTGGAATTACTGAACTTTAAATACTGTACGTATTCCAAAATTTGTATCGGGATACGAGCTTTTCAGGTTAAGAGTAAAGTGATGGAACCAATTAAACTCGTAACCAGAGGTTCCACTGTATAGCAATTTGTCAGAACATTTTATGTACAGTGTGTACATGCTTTAATATAATTCATACGTTTAGTCATAAAAATTGTAATGAATGAGAAAGTCTAATCAGTTTCTACGAACTGATGTGTTCAGTTTGAAAAATACACTTTTTATGAATCTTATCATTGTATGAAATCATAAAATTTTTACTTAATAATCAGAGGGTTGCGTTGGATTAAATTCTGCTTCTTGCTCCAGCTAATTTCATGCAAGAAAAAATTGGCTTAAGTCCAAAGGTCATAAAGGTTTAAAGCTCAAAATTATGTTTCATAACCACATTTTGCTTTTTTTGTCAAGAAGAAGCAGCAACAACATAGCCACCCATGTACTAAATCCAAAACCTTCATGGTACTTGGCATCATTTGACAGTGGCAGTAGGGGGAATAAACCAATGCATGACAACAGGTTATTTGTGAATGCTGGGTAAGAAAGTAAAGAAGACAAACATCAATAAACAACACATCCTCACTATGCTATTCAAGAAAACCTGCACACTGGCATCACTGAAAAGTTTGGTTTGTTTACCATAACAGGAGATGCGAAGAGTTAGATATGAAGACATTAACACACATTCACACAGAAAGAGAAAGAAGGAGAAGACGAGGGAATCAACCATGCTGAATATTCCAAATACTCCAAACAAGTAGAGTACTGAACATATTTAGTGTGCTTGACTCGACTGGCAGGACCACGAGACAGAAAAAAAACAAATCACTGCACAGTCAAAGGAAGGGCAACAGCAATAGGAAAAGGTTGTGAGGTTTGCTTCAAGCTGAAGATTGAATTTATTTCTCTTTTTGTGCCACAGCAAAAGAGCAACTAATTAAAATGTTCCAGTGAACATTTTATGCTACAGACCAAATGATGTACCGGACTCAGCTCAGACAAAAATTTTACATTCTGTGTGGATTAAGTGTGCACGCTCACACACACACACACACACACACACACACACACACACACACACACACACACACACACACACTTTTCCATTATCACAGTGGCAAGGTAGAAATTCAGAACAGTGCCTCTTCTGGCTGTGTCAACAAAACTCTGAGATGTGCTGCAAATCACACCTTTGAATGACTTTTTCTGAGAAAATAACACTCACTATAATACAAGCAATGTTATTTTAAACTATAACAAGACTAGAAATATACACTTCTGTATCTAGCCTGGGTTTTTCTTTTTTGCTTTGTTTCTCTAATCTCCTTCTAATTTAACCAGATATAGTGACTCTCACGCAATTTTTATTATATTTTTACTTTAAAACAGAAACCCCTCCCCCACAAATATTTACATAATGGGAACCACAGCCATTATATAAATTGAGACGTTTAATGCTACTGAATAATCACTGAATAATAATGTCACTATCACCTTAAAAAACTATCATTTGAGGCAGTGAGATTGTTACGATGTGGAGCTTTGGGGAAATTCTGCCCGGGCTGGTGCAATTACAGGTCGTTACAAATAGTTTATTAGACGTTAGAGACAGCTTAGTTTTAGAAGTCACATGACTTACACCAGACCTGCCATTAAAACCCTGCTCAGATAATAATGCTAATTATGCTCAGAGAGAAGGTACTGTGTAAAAAAAAAAGGGTAAGTCACAAGACTCCTCTCTCCTTAGAGTTTAATTATGGCCTCAGCATGTGTGTCTTTAATTCTCAGCTATGCTACAGACTTATGCTATACTGCTTATTTTGTATACTGTTTATATCAAAATGAATACATTAGTAATGCATCTACACAAAATTTTAACGGCACAAATTGTATTAATGAACGATTAATGCAGCTAGCGTTTGTTTGACCATATTTTATTGAAAATATTAATAAATATATATAAAAGGGGTGAAATTAAAACCTTTATTGCAAAACACATTTATTCACAACATAATTTCTTTACTCAGATATTTTTACTGATGTGCCAAGTCTCAAATCAAGCACCAAAATTCCTGATGCACACATCCGGCAATTAAAACCGTCCGTGTGGAAACATAGCACAGGTTCGGTTTAGTGTCCTGATGATTAACATAATTCAACACATAATTACTTTAAAACATTTACAAGATTATTTTATGTTTTCATGCACTATGTTGTGTATGGTTTCACCCATCATCTTCGAGGAAGAAGTATAGTCGGGAAAGAAATCTTGAATGATCGTGATCGGCGTTTGGTCAAATCAAATCATAAAGAAACAACGGTAGAACTCACAGCTATGTTTACTAGTGTAAGTAAGAGCATTTCCACATGCACAATGAGAAGGGAACTCAAGGCATTGGGGCTAAACAGCTGTGTAGGTTTAAGAAAACCACTTATCAGTGAGGCTAATCGGAAAAAAGGCTTCAGTTTGCTATGGAGCCTAAAGATTGGACTCTGGATCAATGGAAGAATGTCATGTGGTCTGATGAGTCCAGATTTACCCTGTTCCAGAGTGATGGGCACATCAGAGTAAGAAGAAAGGCAGATGAACTGATGCATCCATCATGCCTAAAGCCTACTCTACAAGCATGTGGGGCAGTGCTGTGATCTGGGGTTGCTGCAGTTGGTCAGGTCTCGGTTCAGCAATGTTATGTGCCCAAAGAATGAAGCCATCTGACTACCTGAATATACTTAATGACCAGGTTATTCAATCAATGGATTTTTTTCTTCCCTGATGGCACGGGCATGTTCCAAGATGACAATGACAGGATTCATCTGGCTTAAATTGTGAAAGAGTGATTCAGCGAGCATGAGACATAATTTTCACACATGGATTGGCCACCACAGAGTCCAGACGTTAACTCCATTGAGAATCTTTGAGATGTGCCGAGAAGTTGCAGCGGTCCGACTCTCCCATCATTAATACAAGATCTTGGTGAAAAATTACTGCAACTCTGGACTCTGAAATGTTGTGACATTGCAAAAGCTTATCGATACAATGGTGAATGCATGCCGTAATCAAAGCTAAAGGTGGCCCAATGAAATGTTTGTGTGTGACGTTAATATTTTTGTACAATCATCTTCTTATAAAGCCCTGCATTCTAGTGAAGGGGGCAGGGTCATCCTGAAACAAGCGTTGCTCATCAGGATAGAAATAATTACATAAATAATAATATATGAGCTTTTTTATTTATGTTTTAATTTGTCAAAATTTGTATATTCTCCTTCAGCACTTCATAGTTACAGTAATGTGAATTGTCTTTTCTGGCATTAGAAGTGTCAAAATGAACAGCTTGCTAGTTGGGCGTCATGCATTTCTATACACAGACAACTAAGAATTGTTTATTAGCTCGTAAAGATATTTTTAGTGCAACCAATAACAATAAAGTAATGGTCTTAATGTGCGTTTAAGTACCTCTAGAAATTTCTCCCTACAAGGGGTTGTGGCAAAGGTTTTTCTATAGCTGAACAAAATGAAGTGCTGATCTGAGGACATGCTTTCAGAGGAATCAGACAAATCCGTAAAAAGTGACTGTAAAGACTATTCTGTATACTATATGTATATTCATAGTACATAGTAACATGCAAACTGAGCAATTTGTAGCTTTTGTTGTAAATACTTTTTTGTTTACTGTCCTGTTACTCAATAATTAATAAACAAGATAATTCAATCAAACATTCAACGCAGTAGCAAGCATTTAGATTTCAAGTATAATGCTCTGTATAATTATCTGTTTTACCATTTAAAAAATTTCTTTCGGCTTCTCCCATTAGGGGTCGCCACAGCGGATCATCCGCAGGTTGGTTTTGGCACATGTTTTTACCATGAATGCCCTTCCTAACGCAACCCTCCCCATTTATCTGGGCTTTGGGCCGACACTAAGAGCGGCTGGGGTTGGTTCCCTGACCGGGGCTCGAACCCGGGCCGCAGCGGTGGGAGCGCCGCATCCAAACCACTAGACCACCAGGGGACCTCAATCTGTTTAGCCATTTAACTGTATATAAATCTACACAATGTAAAACAATGACATTTATTGATGCTAATCATTTTTCTTTATGCATATAGTTTTCTGATGTGCTTCATCCCGACAGCTTGTTCTACACTTATATGGACAGAAGTTTGTGGATACCTAGCCATAAGATTTGTATGTCCTTCTTGAACACGGCCACAATCTAGTGTATAGAAGGCCACTCCAGATCTTCTTCTTCTTCATCTCATGTACATCATATCTCCATGAAGCTTGCTCCATGCACAAGGCACCACAATGCTGTGACAGTTTCTGTTTCTTAGTTCAAGGGACATCCAAACACATTCTATACAACTGTGTGCCTTCATCTTTGCAATAACAGATGGGGAAGAAAAACTCTGGTGTCCTAATTATTTTGTCCATATAGTGTATCCTGGTTGCTATGTGAGCTTGCTGGCACTGTGAGAAGGTAACGCTACACCCTTGCTCCATCTTGCTGCTACTTCTAGATTTGCTAAAATTAGAATTGCTTATAAGATCATCTGTCCAGACATCTCCTTTCACTGCTTTCAACCAAATATATCTGTCTTTCTGAGAAATGTTGTAATGCTAAGAAGTTTCATGGCACTCAGTCAACCTCCATTGATTTTATTTTCGTTTTGAACACAGACATTGATCAATAATGTGTATGTGTTCTAGGCAACATGTATGGTAAGGACATGGTGTTTTCCGAATTAACCTTATGTTAAATGTTTAATACTAGAAATGATAGTTAAAGATAATATTTTGAAGTGTGCTTTTAGAGGAATGGTGTGATGTGGGCCACAAAGCAGAGCTATGGTCAATTATTTTCTTATCCTATTCAAGATGAAATATTTATAGTATTATATCTCATAGTTACCTTCACACTGAACGATAAATAAATAAATATGCACATTATTAGTTATATAAAAAATGTCATTTATTATTACTTTTTTTATTATCGTACTTTTTATGTTTTGCTTTTCATTTAATTTTACTTTAATTGTTTTAATATGCTTACTTTAATTATTTTTTTATAATTTTAATTTAATTTAATCCTATTGCTGTTGTATCTTCATATCGATAAAGTTCTAGCTTTACCTCTGGAGACTCATTGACAAATGGTTAACAATTACATACATTTTTAATCTGTTTGTTACACATGTCCCTGTGAATGAGCAGTTGCTATAGAAACGGCAATCTATTAGGAACAAAGAGTAGGATAGGAAATACTTTATTAATCCCCAAGGATAGATTTGGTGCCAGACACAACATAGGTGCAACTGGGAGACTGAAATGTTCACATGACTTGCACAATAAACTCACAATATATGTGAGGTGTTGAAGTGAAATTTTGAGTGTATAAAATGAAAGAACATTTATTTTTGCATTTATTTTTCTACATAAATCCCTGCTACATTGATACACTTATTCCAGTGTTTAACTAATGCCTGGAAAGATTCAGCATAAAAAAATTTGTCAGTATTCCTAAACCATTGTAGGACAGCCTGCTTCATTTCATCTTCCGTGAACCACCACGACTGGGATAGTCACTGAAGGACATATGGTCATCTTTGAGACATTTACACCATTCAAATGTTACACCATTCAAATGCTTACTGTGGCTGAGTGTCTCATCACCATACTGTACTTAAAGTCTTCTGTAGATATCACAAGAAACTTCATCACCACACGCTGTTCCATGCATGCATCAACATTGTTGTCTGCCATCTTGATTACTGGTCTCTAGACTGGCCTGTGACCTGTGTGCCACTTATCAATAATAGGACACATTAGTCACTTACTACTGCATCTAGTACAGCAATGCTAGCCTCCATATTTTGTACAGGTGAAAGTCCCAGTTTGACTTAACTTTAACCTCGTACAACAAATAAGAAACAATATAAACAGCTGAGTGATGCAAGAAAAAAACTTCTGCTCCTCAATGTTGCCAAAACCAAGCAGATTGTGGTAGACTAAGGAATTAAGCTCACCCCATCAGCCCCATTAACATCATGGGTCAGGATATTGAGCTGGTTGACACTTATAGGTACCTTGGTGTCAATCTTGACAACAACCTGACCAAGAGGACAAATTTAAATCAGCGAATGTACACAAAAAAAAGGATGAGCAGACTTTACTTTTTGAGGGAGCTCAGGTCATTAAATGTTTGAATTAAGCTGCTGGAGATATTCTATCAATCTCTGGTAGCCAGTACAGACTTTTTTCCAGCCGTATGCTGAGGAAGAAGCATCAGAGCTGGTGATGCAAAACAGCCCAACAAGCTGATCAAGAAGGCTGGCTCTGTCTTGGGCTGCATACCGGACAGTTTTGAGATGGTGGTGGAAAAGAGGACACTGTAAACTCACAGTCATTTTGGACAACAAACAGCATCCCCTTGATGACCTACTTGCAAAACAGGAGACCTTCTTTAGCGGAGAACTTGTTCACCTTGCCTGTAGAAAGGAGCAGTACAGGAGGTTGTTTGTTGGAACAGTGATCACACTGTAAAACTCTGCACTGTGCCAGTATAAGGTTTAGCGGACTGGACTCCATTCACTATTTACAATCATACACACTGCCACTTTAATGCCATTCTCCACTGTTACACTGCGGACAATGTTCACTTTATTCATGTTTGTACTGCAGTGTCACTTTAATTTACCTCAGGTCTGCTGGGTATCAGCAATATTTACGTACACAAAACACTATATTGAACTCCCAATCACACAATCACACCCTCACTGTATCTGTACACACCGTATCTCCATATATACTGTATATCTATACATTTATTATCTTATCTTTTTGTATACTTTTTTTTCTCTCTGCCACTGCGATACATGAATTTCCTTCTGGGATTAAGAGTGTCTATATCTATTTATGTAAAAAAAAAAAAAAATACCTACATACAGCTAAATAATGATAGACTACAATGTCTGTACAAAAAAATTCACATTATTGATACAAGTGTATTAATATACACCTGTGATTTGGGTATTGTCATTGCTGATGTTATAGAAAATAAATAAGACGCTTCTCATCTAAATTCAACATTGCTATAGTATAAAAAACATATAACCATTGGTCCAATGTGGCATAAAATAACAGAACATTGTTTTTTTATCAATTATTTTTAGTAACAAGTACAGTAAGCATTAGAGACTGTCAAGATCTGCTCATATTTTCAGCTTTCAGTATTACTAGAGCAAACACATTGGTTTTACTATTAAAAAATTCTGTTATGGTACTGACCCTGAGAACTGAATCAGAAGAAATTATAATTCCAATGTCCGTATATGATGCATGTATTTCCTGAGCCTATAATATTACCGATATACAGTATATCACGTTGCAGAAACATGTCTTTCTTTTAATCCACAATATGAAAGTCTACTGCTTCTTGTAATAAAGTTCCTGTTCCGTCAGGGCTTGTGAAGACGTACGGCAGCAAAACAAGGAAGAAAAGGGACACCAATGCCATCAGATTTAATTTCCCTGGCCATGTCTTAAGCTTTCCCAATATGAAACTTCCACACTAAGTGACCAGACATGCATAGAGACTCAATGGTTTCTGCACAGGTATTAATTGCAAGCAATTGTCTTTAAACTGTGGAGAAGAACACAATTTAATTATTTTGGGGTATGAAAAGAAAAATTGCAGAAGGAAAATGTCAGTGTTGACGTAGCTCTTGTAACTCATAAGGACTGGATATATCTAAAGTTTGCAATTGAAGTTTGCTGTTGAAATGTTTTGCACTGAGACCTGCAGTAGTTTTGTGTTTGACAATGCAACCAGGACACGCAATGTCTCTGGTGAAAGGATGTAAAATAAAGTTGCAGGAAAAACAGAGCTGTGTACAATGGGCAAAAGCCATTCAACAGACTTTTGTAACGTATTGGAAAACATGTTAACAACAACAGGATTTGTTGTGATTGGACTCCCTGTAGGGCAGAAATAAACACGTTTCTAGCAAATCGCTTGTGGATGGTTTGGTACAATTCACATGCAGTTGTTATACACAGGCATTAAACACACCATGGCCCTGAGTAGCCAAAGGTTGATGTGTAGAAACACTTATATTTAAGTCTGCTTTTACAAAATAATAAAAATAAATAGCAATCAAACAACCCTAGATTCAATAAAATGGTCTACACTATGTTTTCTTTACTTAATATATTTTATGAGTTTCTATTCTTTTTATCTTTTTTTTTGTAAAATACATGGTGGAGAAAAAACAGACTTGGAAATAATTTCATTTACCAGCTGCAGTATGTTTTAGTGAACCTTAAAAAAACCCTTCAGGGAGTAGTAATTGCATGTGCAAATGAATACGACCATGTATTAAACTTGCATTCTGTTTCCACCAGATGAAAATTTACCAGGGTTTAATAAGAAAAACAAGACCAGCTCAAAACTATGGACTAGCAGAGCTAATACATAACATGAACATTCATTTTTTTCACTTATTTATTTATTTTTACTTTTATGTAACATTACAATTTGTGTAATGGTTGCGAGTAAGATGGGGCTGTTGGTAATTTCAGTTCATCAAAGTGACTCCAATTCTTTTGATTCCATTCCCCAAATTAATTCATTCAATGATTTGTCCAATAATACTTTACTTTTACAAGTTTTATCAATACAATCTAGTTTTGAAAGAAAGTCATTTTCACATGTTTGTATTGCAGTGTGTGCAATGTAAAAATTAGCAACAAATCATAAAGGCTGGCCTTCGTACTACACACTTTTCAAATGCACACTTCTTTTTAGTTGTTGTTGAAATGCTACTGTGAACAAACAGCAGGAGTATGAGCTTATAAAAGTGCAGCATCCAGCTTTTTACTTTGTGCCATTTTGATTGTTTATAGTCATCATTCATTACATATTAATTAATTATAATACTTCATGCACAGATCTATCAAATGTTTGCACAAACAATATTATCACATGGAGAATTTTTCCCTGTTGCATGTTTGAGCAAGTGCTAACATGCCTTAAAGCCTTAATGGCATAAGGTTTCGCTAACAATTATCATATACTTCGATTTGTTAGCAACTCAGTGCCGACACTGTACATCGGTGTAAAGGACCCGACTGTGCAATAATAACGTTTAAAGCTACAAGATACTCATGATGTAAAATAGCTAAGCTACACCCAAACTACTTGTTTTGATAAAGTAGACACACTACTGAGCTTTGAAGAAAAAGTGGCTAAAAATATTACTGAAAATCAAATGTAAGACAAGTTTATTTCTATAGTGCTTTTCACAATGGACATTGTCTCAAAGCAGCTTTGCAGAATTTAGGGTAAATGACGTGTATTTATCCCTGATGTGTAGCCTGGGAAAAACTCCCTTAGATGTTATAAGAAGGAAACCTTGAGAGGAACCAGACTCAAAAGACGAACTAATCCTCATTTGGTTGATATCAAGAGTGTGATTATAGTCTTTAAACAATACAAAACACTGGAGAGTGAGAACTAACATGAGCACTTGAATGTAAGATTATGAGTAATGTCCTTTCTACAGTCTTATACATTTGACATTTAAGGTTATGGAAACAGGAGCTACTGAGCAACTCATAAAATAGCTCAACATTTGCAATCATCACAGATCCAACACCAGCTTCTCCATGCCAGAGCCTTTAAACACTCAAAGAGGTCCAATGTTCAAGCTCTATACGAGGTGGAATGAAAATGGCGCTGGTGCGTCTGTAGATGGTTCAGGATGTTTGTGGGGTTGCCATCTACTTTTTTAAAGGTCCACAATCTTCATGAGGTGGGACATGACGAATTTTGTTGCTAATTTCATCCACAAATATAAAATGTACATGCTTTAAGTCAAATATACATTTTTTTCATTGTTTGTAAACTTGGTTTAGATAGCTAACACTTGACTTGACTTGACTTGACTTGACTTGACTTGACTTGACATGTTATGCTTAACCGTAAAAGCGGTCAGCCTGTGATTTTTATATAACCAGCATCAGTAATAATATTTAATAAACTTACCAACTTTACATGTGTCCTTAAATTGCTGCTGAAAGTCTCAAATGTCAGTCATATATTTGTTTTCCATTTGCAAAGGTTAAAGAAAAAAAAAGCTGAATTAATCTGTTAAATATGCACACGGACACTGATGAAAAATTACCATAAATGCTCAATACTGACATTATTCTCCCAATAAATCTGTGCAAGCAAAATCATATATTAAATATTTGTTATTGGATTTTAGAAATATTGTTCCTGATGGCTACAGTACTTTGAATAATCCATTATATAGCACCTTTCTAAGCATAAATCCACATACAAATAATATAAAACACCACATAAAATGTATGTTACGCCAAAATGGAAAATAGAGTACAGCATAACTGTAACTACATATAATTACAGATAACTACTCCACAACACTGCAAAAAAAAAAAAAAAAAAAGCAAAAAATGAGGCTTTTAATGGTCTTAACAACAAACAGTGGGCAGGAAATTAGTGAAGGATTAATCAAATAGTGTCGATCTCTCGCTGCTCTATCAATCCTGTTTCCATTCATGAGCTTGTTATCAGCCCTTTGTTGGGCTGCATAAGGTGTTTGAGATAACAAAATAATGACTAAAAATAATAAATCTTTAAAGCATAAAAAAAAAAAATAATCTAAAAGATTCAAGATATATTTAATAATGTATGTGTTAGGGGTTTATGTGTGTTAATTAATACATGAGACATTTTAGTCACTATCATGATTTTACCTGCATACAAGACAAACATAAAAATAATAATAATAACCAAAAATTAGGAAATGGTGTCATAGTAGAGTCTCAAGAGTACAATTATTTCACTTTTGTTTATTCTTTGACCAATGCTTTGTTGTTAAGACCATTATATGCTTCATATTTGCCATTTTGAGCTTGTCCCTTTTTTTTGCAAGATTCATTATAGTAGCATTTTACATTGCAATTGTTTTTTCAGCACTGGTTGCTGCATTTTGGGAAAATGACATAACAACAAGGTTAAAAGCAGGGGATTTGGTGACAGGCTGATATCAATTTGATGGATATATTTAAGAGTTGAACCCAAATTCAATATAAAAGCAAACAGCCCAAATACTCCAACTGTTGACAGACAGACATTTCATTTCTAGACTTGTTAGATTTGGCTCATCAGGTTTATGTCTGTGATTAAACACATGTGCAATAACTAGCCTTTTGTAAACAATATTCAGTTTTAAAGTAGTATGTGTTTAATCGAGCCTTTGTCAGTGGTGAAAGCACAGCCCCAACACTTTGACGGCACTGACACTGACACTGCCCACACAAAAGCCTTCAGCCTCTGAAATGTGGCAGCTAATGCCTGAGCAATTCTGTCTGTAAATAAATCTCATCTGGGCAGGAGGGTAAAAATAAATAAAGAGGCAGGGGGATGTTCAAGCACATAGCTGGCCCAGGAGTCCAACCTCCACTAGTGAAAAGACAGAAATAAAGTGTGCATCAACCAAAAAAACTGCAAAACGTGCCTGCTGGTGCTACCGAACCTGACCCCTATTCTATCAGCAAGCCCGGTGGGTTTGAGCTGTTTACTTGGCGAGCTGCCAGTCATCATCATCTTCATCTTTCAGGACAAAAAGATGAAAGACTGCTCTCTCTAGCATTCTATTTTTTTTTCCCCCTCTCGCAATTTTAGTTTTGGTGCCTGGAAAAAACATCAATTCCAGGTTGTAGGTTAAACTCTGATGGCAGTCTCATTTTTTCTGCATCCACACCACCATCACCTCCGGCAAAGCTTCAAACACAGGTGTGTAATCAGCAGGATGCTAGCTCTCAAACATTCAACATTTGGATACAACTGGCAGAAGATCTAGGAAGACATATTTATTTATTTATTCAATTATTTATTTATTTAAATTATCAAATGAACTGCAAGAAATCGGTGTCAGCATCTGCATAAGTATTCCACTTGCATTTGCAGCCAGCATATCTGCTTTTCATGACAGCCACCAGACATCATACATCAAGGAATGTACAAATCAATCAGAATCAATTGCTATCTGTTATACATTTTTAAAAATGCCAACAGCATGGCACTTTTCTTGTACTATGTTCCTTGTTTCTCTGATCAGCTCGCATTTTTGCAAAAGTTCCTGAAAAAAGAGTGGAATCGAACAAGATATTGATATGAAATATTCAAAGTATAGGTTATGGGTATTATATCTTTCACTATTCATGTATGACATTGTCTCAAATGCTGATATCAAAGGGTGATATTGCTAATGCGTTTACTGCACAATTCTATTGAATCAGCATTTAAATCAGCAAACATAACTGTTCAACTGATCAGGTTTTGTTGTTGGCGCCAAATGAACCAAATATAAAAAACTTATATTCTACACATTCAATGTTTTATCTAGTGTATCTCTACTTTACCTCAAGTACATGTTTTTTGTTTCATCCACCACTGCTTGTATCATGCAGCATTATATTTTTCCTTAACTGGAACTAGTAGAACCAAACCTGTTTCTACATGACAATTCCCTGTGCACAAAATGAGCTCAATGTATACATGGTATGCCAAAGTTAGAGTGGAAGAACTTGAGTGGGCTCTGACCTCAAACCTTCTGAACACTTTTGGAATGAACTAAAACGTTGACTGCACCCCGAGCCTCCTCATTTAGCACAAGCGCCTAATCTTACTAATAAGTTTGTGGCTGAACACCAATCCCCATAGTAATTCTTTAAAATTTAGTGGAAAGTCTTCTCAGAAAAATGAAAGTTTTAATAGTAGCTATGAGGACTGAATCTAAAATGCTTACCACCAGGCATTAGAGGAGAAAATTTAATTGTTCTAGTCAAGTTATAGGCACTATTGTGGAAAAAGTCAATTTTAGCATTCTTCATTTAATTCTATGTATAATATATTACACAATTAACTAAAACAGCACTGCAGTCTTTTCTCCATGTATTCTTTTAGTCCCCATCAGACCACATTCACAGTATGACCATGCTATTTCAAGCCACATGAAAGTAAAGGCAGCTTTAATCACTGGCTAATTATCATAATAATATCATAATTTTAACACTTAGTTCTAGGCTTACATTGCCTGTTTGGGGACACCAAGACTTTTTATAATTTTTAAGGGACACATTCATGTTCCTTTTGTTTACATGCATCAAAGATTTACTTTGGCCAAACAAATATATAAATGTTAAACTTTATTTTCATTGTAAAAATTTCCCTCTTAGCATGAATTACAGCTTTACACACACTTTAGTTTGTCCAAACATTCAGCTGAAATACTTTGCAGTACTTTAGAGATTTCTATCTGACCTTGCGATCCCGATTATCCCAGAGCAGTTTAATATCCCAGAGCAGTTCAATAAGATGTAGGGTAGGTCACTGGGCATTCCATGATAAATAACGCTCCAGCTGACTGTTTACTCACTTAATACTGCTTCCAGAACCTGGATATATGCTTCAGGTCATTGTCTTGTTGTATAGTGAACTTGATTCCCATTAGCCCATTATTTCGGTATGGTATAATAGATAACTTTCCTGCCAGCTGGATAATATGCATAGTGTACAGTGTGTAGTGCAGTTCAGAATGGCTGAAAAAGTTTAAAACAATGTGGAAAGTCAGCACTCCCCCCCGACGATAAGTGGAGTAAAGAGGGGGAAGGACCTCAGTCCTCAGTGGAGCAGGGCAATGACAGCAACCTTTCACTGAAGCTGCTCCTCTGCCTGGAGATTATGCTCTGCAGTGGATGCAGTGGATTTTCCATGATTGACAGAAGCCTGCTCAGCGCCCGTCTATCTGCCACTGATGTCAGGCTGTCCACCTCCGACCCCACAACTAAGCCAACCTTCCTCACCAGCTTGTCCAGAAGTGAGGTGTCCTTCTTCTTGATGCTGCCTCCCCAGCACATCGCCGCATAGTAGAGGGCACTCGCCATGACAGTTTGATAGAACATCTGCAGCAGCTTTTGGCCAACCTTCTGAGGAAGTACAGCCGGCTCTGTCCTTTCCTGCACAGAGCGTCCTTGTTCGCAGTCCAGTCCATTCTATCATCCAGATACACTCTCAGCTATTTGTGGGTCTTTAAAATCTCCACACAGTCGTAGGTTATAGTCAGAGTATTAAAGCAGTTAAAAATTGGTGCTTTACAATTCTCTTATACTGACAACATTACACCTCATGACAAAGAGGATTTGAGAATTGTTGCTCTCAAATCTGTCGAGGCTATAATAAGATCGGTAACACCCTGAAACTGAGTTACAATACAGTGGTCAGGGTCATACAGAGGTTTTTCAAATGCCAGCATTGCTTTAGAGGTTGCAGTTCCTGTGGGGCATCCTCAAGCAGAAGGTGGAAAAGTGACATCCAGCAGCTCTGTGATGTCATTATGGATGAGAGAATAGGATCCCAGTAACAACCTGTGCAACGTCTGTGAATTGGATGAGGATGAGTTGCCCTTCGAGTTGGTTCCTCTCAAGGTTTCTTCATCATACCATCTAAGGGAGTTTTTCTTTGTCACAATCGCCTCAGGATGATTATCAGGGATAATCACACAATTCCCTTTAATTCTTAAGTTCTGTAAAGCAGTTTTGTGACAATGTCCATTGTGAAAAGCGCTATAGAAATAAACTGGAACTTGAATTCCATACACAGGAAGATTAAGGAGGTGCTGGATAACAATGGTGCTCACACAAAAATATTGACACTTTGGACACAGTGTTGACATGTTCACTTTTGTTGCCAGTTATTTAGACAATAATGGCTGCATGCTAAGTTATTTGTAGAGGACAATACATCTATACTGCTATACAAGCTGCACACTGACCTCTCTAAAATATATCTATTTTTCATTTCTATAGTGTTGTCTCTTGAGAACATATAATAAAAAGGTTGCTGAAATGTAAGGGATGTACTGATTTTTACTGAGATACTGTATATAATATGTAAGATCAGATGCAATTTGTACACCCATGCTGTCTTTCTCTACAGTCAGAATGAAATTAAGGAAAGTTTATGAAAGCAAGTGGTTTTCACGAGCCTATATTTTAGTCCGTATGGCCTGAAAGATGTGAAAGATTGTCTGAGGCAAAATTAAATTGAGAGAATGAGTTTTATACCTGACAAGCTCAATCTGCCATAGTATACAGTTTATATAAAGTTTTATTTCTGTAGTGTTCCAACCAGGTGTGGAAGGTTACATGGTTAGATGTCAATACCTATCGCATTCAGTTCGGTGCTCATGTTGAGTCCCTCTTTCTACACAAAAGTTCAGTCCAACCAAGCCAGACAGATGGCTTTTCAATGGCTGCTATTGTTTGAAAGGAAACAGGTGTGCAAATAGCTTTGGCTTGCTTTGAGGCAGCTGCGGGTTTGTTAAAAAAAAATAAATCAAGAAATATATCTGACAAAGATGTAGGAATTTTAATTGATATGTATTGTTGGTTGAAATAATTTTAATATGCAGATCCTACAGTCCATTACCCATATATATATTTTTGGAAAGACAACCTACAGAACTAAAGATTATGTCCAGGTAAATGCTTAGGCATAAAGAATTCTGGAAAAGTACACATTGCAAGTACATGTATACAGACCCAAATATAGATGCAAGTTCCATACTTCAAAGAAATATATATATATATATATATATATATATATATATATATATATATATATATGACAAAAACTGCCAGCTTTTACCCAATAAATAATAGCTTGCACTTTACTTTTTACTTTTACCTATACAGTTTTAAATAATTAACTTTACAATTTCATTTATTTGCTATTTGCAAATGGTATTTGGATGCTAAATGTTTTAGATTGTCTCTACACTTGTGCTCTGATAGTGACAATATTGTTAAGCCAACATAACCTAATATTATGCTTTATTATACAGATTATTATTCTGGTCGCACTTTGTAATAACACCGCTTGAACATGAAAATGAAATGAAAAGTCAGCAAAACCCTAGCGACACATGCACCTAGGGCAGAATTTGGAACCATCACTACAAATGAATACTCTGAAATCTACTCAGAGAGCGGGGTGAGGTTAAAAGAGGCCAGCAATATGATGAATTGGAACCGAAAAGCTGGCTAATAAACTCTTGCCTCTGATCTGCTTGACTGCAAAAGAAAAAACTTCAGGGACTGCTCTCCTCTACTTGCTTAGCTTTTTACTACCCTGAAGTGCCATGTCGGGGACATTTAACTTTAATTAATGCAGTCCGCTGACAGCTGATCCAGCATCTCTTTCTGTCTTTGCTCATCTCCTTGAGCAGTAGAGGGTGGCAGGTATACAGTAGGGAGCTCTAGCTTGCAGCTGTGACGTGGTTGGATTCGGAGTAGATATCTCAACCACGGCTACTCCTGCCGCATGGTGCATGTGGTCTTAACGACTTGATAAGGGCTGAAACAGGGTCACTATAGAAACAAGAGTTTCTGCAGTGTCACGCTTTTCACAATGTAAACTCTCGATGTAACATGAGTAAGCTATAAAATGGTTCAGTTTTGCCATTATAATTCAGTCCTACACCTGGAATATGGTAACACAAATGTGTAAGCAGGAAAGAGAGTACAGGCTTCAAGTGTAAGTGAAAGCATTCCCTGTTGCAAGTCTATTATGCATTCAGCGGCGCATTTAAAGAGTTTGAGTGTACACCTTAGGTGCCTTCATTTGACGTCTTTGTTCGTTTCTCATTAGCGAGTGGCGGCAGAGGAGTTTCTGGGGTAATGAGCGTTTTGTCATGTATTATTCCGGTTTGCATTGAAGAAAGAGATGACTACAGAAATACACTGATTTTAAACCTTTAAACATTACAAGTTAAAAATATGAGTCATGCACATAATTAATGTGGGGGAAAAAAACACTTATTTACAATTCAAGAGTGGACACTTTACACAGATATAAGATTTCACAGTGGGGAAAAAAAAATATCACATTTTCACTTGAACATAACTCAATTTTTTTTCTATTATTAGCTGATTCATGTGTGTTGATGCAGAGGGGAAAAAAAGCAATCACTCTGGCTGTTTGTGTCCGCTGCTCTGAGTTTTCTTGTTTACTGTTTAGCCTTTTGGCCTTGTGGACAATTTCCCCAATCGTCCCTGTTGATACACTTATTTTAGCCATTTCCTCATCTCAGTAATGATCAATACCCACGACCCCGAAGGCCAATGCTTGTTTTATCGTCTTGAGATTTACAGATGGAAGTTCATACAGAATAAAAGATAGAAACAGGATAGGTGATGCCACAGCTATCTCTTTTTGAGAACCAGGAGAAAAGACAATTTGGCTGTGCTCTCAGGCTGGGAAAAGGGTGGCATAGTTGCAAAACAGAATTGGGATCGACAGAGTGATGTGAAAAGTAGGCAGGAGGTAGCAGGTAAAGAGGGATGTGGCAGAAGCCAAGGAAAAGGCATATAAGGAGCTGTATGAGAAGATGGACACTAAGGAAGGAGAAAGGGATTGGTACCAATTGGCCAGGCAGAGAGACCGAGCTGGGAAAGATGTGCTGCAAGTTAGAGCAATAAAGGATAGAGATGGAAATGTGTTGACTAGTGAGGAGAGTGTGTTGAGAAGATGGAGGGAGTATGTTGAGCATCTGATGAATGAGGAAAATGAGAGAGAGAAGGTTGAAAAGCGTCAAGATGGTAAAGTAGAAAGTGGATAGGATTAGTAAGGAGGAAGTGAGAGCAGCGATTAAGAGGATGAAGAGTAAAAAGTTGGTTGGATCAGATGACATACCAGTAGAAGTGTGGAGATGTTTAGGAGAAATGGCAGTGGAGTTTTTAACCAGGTTGTTCAACAAGATTTTGGAAGGTTAGAGGATGCCTGAGGAATGGAGAAGGAGTGAGCAGTTACCGATCTTTAAGAATAAGGGAGATGTGCAGACCTGCAGTAACTACAGGGGAATTTAGTTGATCAGTCACACCATGAAGTTATGGAAGAGAGTAGTGGAAGCCAGGCTGAGGGAAGAGTTGACCATCTGTGAGCAACAGTACGGTTTCATGCCGAGGAAGAGCACCACAGACGCCTTATTTGTTTTGAGAATGTATAGAAGTATAGAGAAGGTCAGCAAGAGTGAAAGGGAAAGTTTATAGGACTGTTGTGAGACCTGCGATGTTGTATGGTTTAGAGACAGTGGCATTGACTAAGCTAAGCTAAGAAACATGTTAAGCTAAGAAACATGTTTTCTATATCTGATGTAGAGAAGCTCATCCATGCATTCATGACCTCCAGACTGGACTACTGTAATGCATTACTAGGTGGTTGTCCTGCATCGTTAATAAACAAGCTACAGTTTGTCCAGAATGCAGTAGCCAAAGTTCTCACAAGGTTGAGAGAATATGATCCCTACACTGGCTACCTGTGCAACTACTTATACTTAATTACAAAACACATGGTTTGGCTCCCCAAAACTATCCAGTCTTCTAACAAGATACAATCCGTCACGCTCTTTGAGATCCCAAAACTCCGGACTTCTAGTAGATCCTAAAAAAGCAAAGTCCACTTAAGGTGGTAGAGCATTCTCACATTTAGCTCCTAAACTGTGGAATAGTCTTCCTGACAGTGTTCTGGACTCAGACACACTCTCCCAGTTTAAGTGCAGATGTGGTGAGGGAAGACATGCAGGTAGTTGGTTTGAAAGAGGCAGATGTAGAGGACAGGGGGTACAGAGACAGATGATCCGCTGTGGGGACCCCAGATGGGAGCAGCCGAAAGAAGAAGAAGTTAGTAATTAGCATGTGAATGGAGAGAGATAAGAAAGGTGTTTGCTTTTTGTTTAAAAGGTCAAGAATTCAAATCCAATCATTACCAAGTCAGCATTGGTGTCATTTGGATTGTGACTGTAAGTAACTCAGGATAAGGCCAAGTTTTAGTAATGTAAAGAGAGCTTTTTGCACTTTGCTAAATTTTTTTTTTTTACCAAATTTCAACACTCTAATAGTTAAGTAAAGTAATTGATTAGTTCACAGCAAGATTCACAATGTGTAATTAAATATAATATACAATATATATATATATATATATATATATATATATATATATATATATATATATATATATATATATATCACATCTAATCCATTGTGGATCACATGCACACATCAAAGTGCACCTTGTACAGCAAAGCCAAGAAATGCTTAACTAACTTCAAACAATGGCTATGCAGCAGTTATTCTCTCATATTTATTCATTACTGGGATTTATCCTTTCGTATTTATTTAACTGGCATGATTGCACGTTTGTTTATTGTTTGTTTCAGACTCTATCATTTTCAAATATAATCACATTCAAAGCCAAATTCGATTGTAATGGTAAACTTTAATAATGTTTTTAATTCTTAGGGTTTTTTTTATCTGTCTTTGGATATATCCTGTTTTAAGACTTGCATGCATAATAACACACTCCAAAAAAAAATGCATTTGATAGAATGCAAGCCAGCTAAAGTTTACTTTAACAGGCGTTTTCATGCTCATTCACCTGCAGCCGGAGAAAGCTGCTGGTTTGGGGATTTAGCCTTCAGGGTTGGCTTTGCTATAACACTCTTAATTCACCATAAAGGAGGAAAAACATCTCACTTCTAAATACAATCCTTCATAAGGAGCTGTACTGCAAGCTTCAGGGTGCTAATGTTTAGTCTCAGACCGCCCTCTGTTGGCCATCATTAAAAAAACGATTTCATGTCGTTTTAGAATTTCACTGTAAGCTTCGTCTTTTAATATATATACATAGATGTGCAATTTTTCCAAACTGTGTATCAAAGCAGGTGTGCAGGTGTTGCCCTTATCCAGAGCAACTTACAACTAAGCAGTTGAGAGAACAAACTCCAAGACCCCAACCAGTCTGGCTTTAAAGCACTGAGAAACAACATGCTGCTAAATCAGCCAAGCTGTCACCTGTCCTCATCCTTGTAGTAAGCATTCTCCTAATAAGCATCCACCTGTAAGCAGCATTTAATAGGTTTAATCACAAGACTCTCTTGTTAACACTCTGAAGACTTGGTATCTGTGGAGCAGCATAGGGATGGTTTGCTTCCAACCTAAAAGGTCACTCATACCAGGTAACATGGAGGGGGTCTACATCTGGCCCACACATACTTTCCACTGGCACCCCACAAGGCTCAGTACTTGGTCCTCTCCTTTTCTTTCTCTATACCCACTCTCTTGTTGAAGTCATATTCAAACATGGGTTTTCTTACCACTGCTATGCTTGAGACACTTATCTTCTCCTTCCATCCCTCAGCTACCACAGCTTCTGCTTGAATATCAGCATGTCTGGTGGACATATCATTGTGGATGAGTGCTTATCAACTGAAATCCCAACAACCCCAGCAAAACTAAACGTTTGGTAATTCCAACTGATTGGTCTCCAGCTCTCAACTCTCTGATCTCCCCTTCAGCCACCACTCTCAACCTTGGGGTAACTATGGACAATAAACTGCCCTTTTCCACACATGCTGCTAATATGACTAACTCTTTTTGGTTTCTTTTCTAGAATATCAGAAGGATTCAACCATTTCTGTCTACACAAGCTGCTCAAATGCTTGTTCAGTCTCTTGTCATTTCGAGACAGGACTACTCCAACTCTCTGCTGGCAGGTCTGCCTCTGAACGCTATTCGTCCACTGCAAATGATCCAGAACGCAGCTGCGTGACTTGTGTTCAACCTGCCCAAGTTCTCCCATATCACCCCACTGCTGCGCTCCCTCCACTGGCTTCCTGTGGCTGATTTATTCATTGATAGGGACTCAAAAGCACTTTTGTACTTCGCTTTGGATAAGGGCGTTTGCTAAATGCCGTAAATGTAAACGCATGACCGATAATTGTATATTTGCATTGACAAAGCACAAAGTACAAAATAAGGATATGCAAAATAAATAAATAAATAAATAAATAAATAAATAAATAAATAAATAAAAACCATGACTTTAAAAAAGACAAAAATTACTACTGGATTCAAATAAAAAAACGAACTATGTATATTAGTATACAAAATCATTACAAAAAGAATGTTTTACAAAAAGAAAGTTAATAAAAGGATAAATATGTATGATATATAAGTATTTTTTGTATGCTTATTGCAAGTGATTTTATTCCACTACATTTTTTTTTTGCTAACAAATGTCAAACCTATATGCATAAATCAATATAACTGTGCTTATAATTATTTTTAAGTTGTATAGTCATAATTGTCAAACTTCATAGAAAATGAATATACGATGTGTTAAATTAGCCATAAAATACTGTAAATTAAGTAATTAAAGGGTGGTTAATTCCAGGTTAATTACAACAACAGACACATCAGAAGTATATCTTTCATGTAAAAACTTTCTTTCGGCTTCTCCCGTTAGGGGTCGCCACAGCGGATCCTCCGCATGTTTGAGTTGGCACATGTTTTTACGCTGGATGCCTTCCTAACGCAACCCTCCCCATTTATCCGGGTTTGGGACCGGCACTAAGAGAGGCTGGGGTTGGTTCCCTGCCCGGGGATCGAACCCGGGCCGCAGCGGTGAGAGCGCCGCATCCTAACCACTAGACCACCAGGGAACCCAAGTATATCTTTAATGTAACAATTAAAAAGGAACATCACAAATAAAAATTACATTTACTTTGAAAGGAATTTTTTTTAAACATTAAATACTTTAATAAATAACTAAGAACTTAATCATGAGTATAGCTGTAATAGTTCATAAATATGAGCTGCTTTAAAATGTTAAGATGTATAATTAATGTACTGTGCGTCTGTGTGTGGACTTTTTACAGACTTTTTCGTCCATGCTTGGGTCTTCACTAAACAGTTTGAAGCACACAACTGTAAAGGGTGCCTTCGGATTCGTTAGAATTAAATTTCCTTCACTTAAACTAGGGGAACCAAACCTGTTCTTGCATGACAATGCCCATGTGCACAAAGCCAGCTTTATGAAGATGTAGTTAGCATAGGCTGGCCACTTCAGCCTATAGAGCTCTGTTTTATAGCTCTGACTTCATCCTTATTAAGCATATTATGTGGAAGATGTTCTAGGAATTCTGACTGCTGTTGTAGCTGAATGAGCCCAAACCTCCTCAACCACAGTCCAAAAAAAGCTAGTTGACCATCTTCTCAGATAAGAGGTTTATAATACAGAAATTAGTGACTAAATGTGGAATGGGGGATGTATGAATCTAATAGTCATGTTTGTGTCAGCTCTCTACATGGTGATCCCTTTACTCTGGGAAAAAAAAAATTATGCTGGTGAGTCCTGATCCACTCTTTCTTTATAAACTGCTGAGGAGAACCATTTAAAGGTGGAATTTCTCCTCAGCCATGGCTTCATCAGTGCATGGACGCAACCCTGTATAATGGAGTGCAAGTCCATTTGCCTGAGGCTTGGTGTGTGAGGTAGTAGTGGTTGTAGCTCTCTGTTGACTGATAAAGGCAATCAGCCCGCTGTGGCATGGCCTCTGCTTTATATCCTACGTTTAATCACTTTCTAATTAAAATGTGGCTGAGATTGTCTTTTTTTGTGGGCAACAGCACACTGGAGGAAAGTGTGTTGATTGAAGCTTGTTGTCCAAGTGGTTTTTTTTTTTTTTTAAAGACTACATATAAGTGTTTTTAACATTTCTATCAGTCAAGGTATGGACAAGTTTCAGATTCTGAGCTGAAAAACATTGTTTTACTCTACTCAAACCAGATAATTCATTAAAAATTAAGTATTTGTTGCATTTTGGCAAATGTTAATGACTTTGTTTTTATATCTCACATGAATAATACCAAGTGTAATTAAAATCCCAGGGTTTTTATAGTAACAATTGTTAATTGTTCTTCACCAAACTGTTACCTCAAAGTTGAAAGCACACTAATGTGTAGCATGTCTTCGGATGTAGTAGCACTAAATTTTCCCTTCATTTGAGATAAGAAACCAGTTTCATAAAGATCTGGTTTTACGTAGGTTATAGTGAAAGAGTTTTCACCTCAAAATCTCACTTTGGAATTGGAACGAATTGAAACACTGACTGCACTCCAGGATTCACCACGCAACATCAGTACCTGACTTTACTAACTACAATGTGGCTGAATGAGCACAAATCTCCACAAGCACAGGTTGTTATAACAGCAAATGAGAACTTAATATGGAATGAAAAATTCAAAAAACACATATAAACCTAATTGTCAGGTGTCCATAAACCTTTGCCCCTGTACTGTAGCTTAAATAACATTATAATGGTATTATATAAAGACGATCGATTCTTACATGGGAAAATAATATTAATGGTAACATGAATAAAAAGTATTTCTTCTACCTTGCCTTCATTCATCCTCCAAATAAGTCACTCAGTTATTTATCTTGGGATTGCTGCATTACAAATATCTTCTTTGAGATCATTATCTATAAAGAAGGAGAGTTGACCAGTCAAAGAAGAAACAGGTTGAAGGGGGGAAATGTTAACATTCTCTTGCTCATCATGAAAACCTATAAAGGGGAAAGGACATAGAAACAATATTTACTGTTTACATATGGCTAGTGTGAATATTATATTTTTGTTAAGTTTGTTAATATCTTATTTTTTTGATAAAAGGTTAGGTTAAAAAAACAAAAAAAAAACAAGTCCAGTCCACTGTAGCTATTTTTAATATTAATAATAATATCTCCATATTCTCCATATTCAATAACAATCTCCAAAATCTGCTATATTAGTGTTGGTATCAATGTTAATTATACTGGTATTGAAAGTACATGGTATCAGAGTGAAAAGAAAATGAGTGATATTGCCTATCTCTAAATGATGAATGAACTGGAGAGAAGGGGAGAGAGAGAGAGAGAGAGAGAGAGAGAGAGAAAGAGGTAGGGGGGTCGACTGTGAAGCCCTCCCACTGAGAACACTGATAGCAGACACAGAGACTCTTCTCTGTTGTTCTCTTGCTATGTCTTTGTCACTCGCTCTTTCAAGACTATCCAGACTATTGTGCAGAAGTTGAGGAAGAGGAGGCAATTACTAGCTGTGGATTGAATACAAATAATAAAAATGATTAACTTTAGGTTGCTGACAATAACGCAACATGTTGTGTCTACATCACCTAACAGCAGTGTTGATTATTTTTCACACAACAGTTAAATGTGTGGGTCTTTTTTTTTTTTCAGCTCTATTTTTTTCCCCAATATTACAAGCAGTAGATACTCCTAATGTCCTCAAACTACATTTAATGCTGTACAGTTGCATATATTTTGCCATAAAGCATCATTGTATGTTGTAATAATAAGTGGCGGTTTAACATTTGACTCTGCATGTGTGTGTGTGTGTGTGTGTGTGTGTGTGTGTGTGTGTGTGTGTGTGTGTGTGTGTGCGCTTCTTTGTAAATGGTTCTGATCAGTGGGTCAAAACTATATTATATTCCATTAACACTTTTGTATTGTGTTCTGCCTCATTTAGTCGTCTCAAGAAATAAAAATGCTTACCAAATGAAGAAACAAACAATTCTAAATTAGCGACTGATCTGTAGTGTCGTTATTACTGTCCTCTGACTTATCATCTTGTCGTATTCAGCCACTGTACATAATGAAACTTTACTAAACCCACTCAGGGCGATCACACACTCGCTAATAATGGCCACTTCACTTAGCATGTTTGTTTACACAAAGGCTAATCAGCACATGAGGAATGAGAAGCACATGCTTTGTAGCTAGCTGCACTGTTTTGGTTTAGCACATGCCACTTGTGGAGGCTGACACGTAGCAAGGGCGTAAAGAAGGCTGCATTTAGGTGGAGAAACAGGTGCATAGAGCATTAGCTAAAGAGTGTGCACAGAAAAGTCTGTGATGGCATTACTGTTGCTTTCTACACAGCATTATTTGTTTGAAATGCAATAGATTACAGCATGAGTGCTATGAATCCATATAAGATGTGTTCAGCTAATCATTGGTTGGAAAATGCCAGACCTGTCTCTAAATTTCTCAAAAACCCTACAGTAGAAAAGGACATGAGAGCACACCAGATGACATTTATCACTATCAGCAGAGATGTTCCAACAGTCATTAAATATATTCAATCAGTCTTCCTGATGTAATATATAATATATATATAAATATTCTATCAAAGCTTTGTATTTATGCATACAGTAAATACACACACACACACACACACACACACACACACACACACACAAACACACACACAAGAATAACTCGCTAAATGACATTCTATGTGTAGAAATGCAAGGTTGATATATGACCCAAGTTCCTTACAGAGCAACACAGCTGGGATAAGGTTGAGTAATGGGACAGGTTACTGACAGCACTAACTGCTTCCTCTACAAACATCTCTGGCACACACACACAACATCTACCAACCCTTTTGAGAAACAAATTTCCTAGATCTGTTATTACAGAAGGTGGTGATAGCTCGGAAGGTAACAAATTCAAATCCCAGCACCACCAAGCTGTTGGCCCTTGAGCAAGGCCCTTAACCCTCCACTGCTCAGCTGTAAGTTGCTCTGGATAATGGCATCTGCCAAATGCCATACATGTAAAAAAAAAAAATAAGTGTTTAATAGTGTACTACAGTTGATCTCGTGATCTCTACTGAATGTTAAACAGGTGAAGTGCATTTAGTATGACACATTTACTGCCATCTATTGGGCGTTTTGTAAACTGCACATGCTGCACATGAAAATATGTAAAACAATTTACTTATAATTAAAATGTTCTTTTTTTGCATAAATTATTAAAACAACATGCTTTGAATATTACACCTGATTATAAGCTTCAATGGGAGATTAGTGGGTTGGGCCAATTTATAGATCCCAGTCAATGATCAAAATGATTTCCAAACGTTATGATGCTGTGTAGCACCAAAGATAAATAAATCGCCATAAATAACATTCTAATGGCTGTAAGCTCATGCTTGAGGTATGGTCTACATCATGGCTAATCTTGAGTCACGGCTTTGTTCTGATGGGCAGATAAACATGATATTTCCAAGGTGGTATGCGGGCTTGATTACAGTGTAAGTGTTGGCCAACATTCAACCTTCACTTATTTGCATTATGGTAGTATACATAACACACAAGTGTCCTAGCTTTGTCTTGTTTTCAGATGATTATTAATAATAAAATAAAAGTTTTACTTATTGAGTAATATCTTTTTATATAATTATTTCCTCCTGTTCTGTTTTAAACCACATAAATAATATCCAACCTAAAGGATTCAGCATTAATGAAATTGCTAAGAACAATGTGGTTGCTGAATGGTCTCTAATATGTATGTAAGGTCTTCTTATTGATGGCAAATACAAAAATATGCATTTCTGCTGAAAGTAGGAGAGAAAGGATAAAAGCTCATTTAGCTGTACGTGCAGTTATGGTCATGTTTAGAGCTTATATAGGGTAGCTTCCAAAATTCTCAGACCACACTATATTTTCTCATGAAATCTACAGTTCCAGGCTGGTTAAAGTGAAATATAGTATTTATACTTTTAGCAGTTTTATCAATCTGAGCTTTGAGTTCATACTGTGCTGAAGGCAGAAATGATTCCAAAAGCCTTCTGTGCAAAGAATGAATGGACTGCTTGTATGTGAGAGATCGCAGATGGAACAAGGAGATTAAGCAGATAAGGATCGTTCGTGCCAATGACAAATGCACAAATGTAGTGTGTGGAGGAAAAACTGCATGCAGCTTCATTGGAGGTTCCATGGTATTTGGAATCATGGCCCAATTTTGATAACATTGAACCCACCATACCTAGTCTTTGTGCTGCATTTTCATTTCTGGGCTGAAAGTGTGCTCAATTATAAGTTGTTATTAGAAAGATGGTCTCATCAAGATTAGGGTGGGAGATGTGTTCTGGCAGGCAGACATGGATGTGTTCATCATCATACCATTGTGGACTGATAGTGATCAGAGAAGTCTGGGATGAATCAGTGAATGAAGTGGAGGTGAAGCAGATGTTTACAGACTGTGGATACGCCTGACAGTAAACTTTGGGTTAAAATGCAATTTCTATTTTGAAGAAAATCTCATTTAACATGTTGGATAATGAGTAAAATGTAAGTGAACAAATGTTTCGGCTAAAAAATAAAAAACAGGCTGATATTTTCTAGCCTGGTGTCTTTAAAACTACTCTTTAAAGAATATATGAACAAGGATGTATAATCTTATTAAATGGCTAATAATCTTATTAAATGGTTAAGGTTAAGCCCTGATTTTTTATTCTCTTTTTACCTTTTTGGCTTTTTTCTTATGGCCACCATCCATTTTGTGAATCTCACTAAAAAATTAATCATTTTAATGCATGGAATGTACTTCCAATATACTTTACTCATATGAATTTATAACAGTGCCAATAATTGTATTGCACCCACATATTGAACAAAGCTATTCTTTCAGAGGAAACTGGGTTATGTTTGACATTTCTTAATATCCATGAGTGCTGAGTATTTTTGCGATTTTTATTCTTTTGTCAAAAGATAATTTGTCACAACCATAAACTTTCTTTCAGCTTCTCCCATTAGGGGTCACCACAGCGGACCATCCGCATGTTTGATTTGGCACATGTTTTTACGCTGGATGCCCTTCCTAACGCAACCCTCCCCATTTATCCGGGCTTGGGACTGGCACTAAGGCTTGTGCAACCCTATTGGCTGGGGTTGGTTCCCTGACCGGGGATCGAACCCGGGCCGCAGCGGTGAGAGCGCCGCATCCTAACCACTAGACCACCAGGGGATCTAATTTGTCACAACCATATTTGCTCATATTTACCAAGCGTACCAATAATAGTAGAGGGCGCTGTATCTGTCGCTAAGCTAATAGACTTGCATAGCTCTTTAATGGTAAATCCCTCTAGGAAAAATAATGTGAAATCTTTGAGGTCACATTTAAAATAAGTTTCTGTTGTCATCACAGCTATTATAAGGACATACAGTAGCAGTTGTTATTGTTGCCTACTTTGCTATACTTTTGCATCTGTTTGGATTTTTCCCTTCCTCCTCTTCACACTTTTTTTAGCACGTCATACCAATTTGGGCTCATGAGCTTTCGTAGTGTTAATCTGAAGGGCGACACAAATGGTTCCCACCTGCACATTGTTTGTCCGCTATCCCTCCTCCAGGGACACCTGTCTGTCAAAATACCTAAGGTTTATATTGTGTAGAAACAACTGGTCTTGTTTACAACCAATAAAGAGGAACAGTTTGGATAAGCTCAGACTCTCAAAACGTGACATTGGACTAAGAGCATCAGTCAGCGGTATTCCATTTCTAGTGGCTACAGGCATTCTCATTACCCATACCATCACCGGGAGGAATAGGCATAGCATCAAACATGTTTGTACAATAGAGCCGGTTGTAAACTGTTGTCCTTCAAATGCATTGAGCTGCTCAGCCGTCAGAAGAGCTAAAGTGCTTTACACACATCACCAGACAAACGTCTCGTATTGCCTGTTGCAGTGAAGTGATAGGACTCCACTGTGAACTTGCCGGATTAAATTGGGAGAAATTGCTCAGAAAAACAACAATAAAAAATAATAAAGCCTTTGTGTGAGACTTGTCGACATGCCTGAACAGAGGTCTGGATGTCTAATTGTAGCAGAGAGATTGCATGCTCAGAGCCTGACATTGATCGATGAAAAACAGGTGCCACGAGTCACTCGGCCAGGTACAGTAAATCATCTGCAAAAATCCATGAAAGGCAATTATAGATGCTCACACATGACAAACACTTCAATGTCAGCGGACATTCAGGTGAACTAGCTGTAATGGCTTGGAAAAAGAAAGCTGAAGTAATGAATGTTGTACATATAGGACACATACGACGCATTCGGTTGGACCTATATCATGAGCGATGAACAGTATAGACGACGTAGACCTGCAAGAATGCTCTGGAGCAGTAAATAGTAATATTTCAGTTAATCAAAGTCTTGTATCTTTAATAAATCTACAACGTTATAACAAGCAGAATACTAATATAGTAAATGTACAGCTGGAAGCAATGAATTAATAGCACTAATATATTTAATGTCTAATTACGCACCATATGATATTACTCTATTTGAATTCACATTTCTGGCTTGTGTAAGGTATTATAAACTGCTTATTTTGGATCTCCAGTTCTGGAGACACCTAGGGTGAAGGAAATGTCTATTTTACGGTGCGTTTTTCATTGTTTTATATAGTAGTCTCATTGCACACGTGTCCATATAGGGTATTTTTAATTATTATATAGAAGAGCAAATCTAAATGTAAAAGAGATTGTGTGGTTGTGGAGATTTGTGCTCATTTTGCCACAAGAGTGTTAGTAAAGTCAAGTAATGATGAAGGTGAGGTGAGGAGGCCTGGCTGCAGTCAACATTCAAATTCAGCCTAAAGGTGTTCAGTAGGGTTGAGTTTAGAGCTCCTCACCTATATATATATATATATATATATATATATATATATATATATATATATATATATATATATATATATATATATAATAAAATTTCGGTCCAAAAAAACCCGTCTTTCATTAGTTGTTGGAAACCTCTGAAGATTGGTACCAGGGAGATCTGAGAGCTGTAGTTCTCTCTCTATGTGAGCTACACATGCTCCTGAGAGGCCAGTGATTCTATCACCTTTCGCTCTCCAGACTGGTCTGTTTCTTTCTGATGCCCTGATGGAGTAATTATTTGGACTATACTCGCTCCTGCTGAGGATGTTTTCACATGGACAGACTAAAAACACTTGAGATTACTGTTTTAGTTCTATAGTCGCATAGGACATAACCTAAATAATGAAAAAATGAATGAATGAATATTTGGTGTTGCCCAGATGATTATGGGTTCCTCGTTTGAAAGTTTTTTCCCCCACATCATCTCATAGAGTTTTTATTTCAGTTTATTTGTATAGCACTATTAACAATGGAAATATATGTATAGCAAATATACATTTTATATTTGTTTAAAGTTGATCCCAAACCAGTGGTGACAGTGGCAAAAAAAAAACCTTCCTGAGAAGGTATGAGGAAGAAACCTTGTGATGAACCAGACTAAAAAAAGAGCCCATCCTCATCTGTGGGAATTTTTCCTTCCCACCGTCTTCTCTGAATTGCTCATTTGGGATAAAGTTGAAAAAAAAACAACAACAATTAACTATGAATATAAAATGTATGTATTCTGTAAAACTGTTTTGGAGCATTCTCAAGTGTTAAAAGTGCTAAGCAAGTAAAACTATAAAGGTGGGTTGTTTAAACGTGACAAAATCGCTATTTTTATTGTAATCAACATGACTATTGCTATTTATGTAGAACAACAACTGTCATTGGGTTCCATAATGCGGATAGACACAGCTGCCCAATCAAGCTAATATAACTCGACATCTGTCCTATGCCCCGATTCTGATGTGATTGTCAGACAAGAGCTTCCCATATACAAGAGTGTTAAAAAAAGCTGGAGGGGAAGGTGCGAGTTAATGCTTCACTGAGGATAAACAAAAAGTGAGTGTTTGAAGTGTGTGCATCAACCAGCCACAAGGAGGAAGCACATCTACAGTACAAAGATTCAATGCTCCTCTGCAGCTCCGCATTCTGTGTACATGCTGCATTACTCATGAGCAGGAGATTAATATTCAAAATCAAAGTATATCTTCATATATATATATATATATATATATATATATATATATATATATATATATATATATATATATATATATATACGCATAGATTCCAAGCTTCCTGTATCATTTATTGTTTATGTTTTTATCTATGATAAATTTACGTTTCGATTGTGTGTGTACAGTTTCCCATTCACATCACACTCAGACTTGGCTGTAAGATGTGACAAAATGGGGCCCGGGGTCATGTATACTTTGTCTCATTTACACTAGATGGCAGTAAATTTTAAGAGGTAGTCCATAAACATGTCGCTACGCACAATCGGACTGCATTCATCCTTGAAGTCGCACAAGGCGACATTCCATGCGAGGAGTAAACAAATGCATTATTTAGTCCACTGCCGAACGAGGCGTCCTTGCTATCATGACATCCTTTCAAATAGAAGAGCTGTAAGATAATAACTCACACATAATAACTGCTTCGCGATGATCAGGTTCACAGAGAGACCCGGGCCCTCAAGGAACACTGGAAGCTACGAGGCCGGGATTGTACTATGAGGACGCCTTTACATTTTGGCTTTGAGTTTGCATTGATTAGTAAAATTATGCATGCTGGATTCTGTTCTCTAGATTTCCATACACAGCTGGAATTGCTTTCCAGCACTCCCAGAGTATGACACACACACACACACACACACACACACACACACACACACACACACACACATCCTGATAACAACTTCTTTCAGGTGGTTCACCGTCACAGTGATTGAATTGGTATGGTTGTTAAGGCAGTGTTAAGGATGGAAATAAGGGTTTTTAGGTAAGTGTACTGGAAACCAAGTGGAAAAAGCTGTGGATAGGAATAGAATAGAATAAAAATATGGAATGCTAAGCTGAGGTTAGTAATGAAAAGTATATGCATGCATGTATGTATGTATATTTGCATGCATATATATATATATATATATATATATATATATATATATATATAAATGTAGTAAATAAAGGCACTATCCAGAGTGTATTATCACTAAACCCTTCATTTGTCTGTGCATTTGGACAGGGTGCATTCTGTCTTTCTCTAGCTCCCCCTCCTTCTTCTCTCTCCCTTTCTCTATCTCTCCTCCCCTCCCTCTCCTCCTCCTCCCTCTCTCTCTCTCTCTCTCTCTCTCTCTCCCTTATTGTTTCACAGTCTCTCTCTCTCTCTCACACATCAGGGATTTTCTTCCTCTACAGTCCAATCCTGGCGCTGACAATGTGGACACCGGACAGGAATATTGCACCTAATTCCGGCTTTGTTTGATCCGCGCGCGTGCCACTCCGCAAAAAAAAAAAAAAAACCCAGGTAAGAGCGCAACCTATCCCTCCTTCTCTCCTCTCCTCCTTTCCTCTCTTCCTTTCCTTTCCTCTGTTCCTCAACCCCGAGCACTGAAACCGATCAACGCAAAACGTGTTAGACTTCCGTAAGGTGAACCCTTTTATTGCATCTTGATGCTTAACTTTGAAGCGCGAGACTTCGGCGTGACCGCACAGATGTTTCCGCGTGCGCAAAAAAAAAAAAAAGGTATTTTCTCTTAACAGGTTAAAGGGATGTGTCGCTTCAAAACCCACGCAGGGACCAACATCCTCAATCATGGCATGCACCGGGTGCGGAGTGCACACATGAAGCCCACGCCAGGCTGCCTGGAGCGCGAGCTGCGATTTTAGTCGTTCCCCCTCCTCCTGCGCGCATGCGGCACAAAGAGCACGCGCTCAACCGGGTAGATTTGGAGCAGCGAGCTGTTCCAAACGAACTCTTATTTACAGTGTTGCATTCTCTTATTAGCGTTTGTTTCCAACAATAATGCATGCACTGTTTTCTTTCATTTCTCATTGATAACTGGATCATTACGCATGTTAACTTATCAGTGTTAACCTAACACTTTTACGCAAATTCTTCGCTTTCAAATATACACACATAGACGACGCATTGCATTCATCGTCACTACACAACTTACATTATGCTCCACAACTTGGCCACAAGCAAACCTGATTATCAGTAGATGCACAAACAAACAACACAATGCATTGCAATTAACTGATTTAAACAGCCTGGAGAATTCAACTCCATTAGAAAGTGCTTCAAATTTGCAGCAAAACAGCTGTGTGTGTGTGTGTGTGTGTGTGTGAGAGAGAGAGAGAGAGAGAGAGAGAGAGAGAGAGAAAGGAGCATTATTTCTGAACATCTAATTAGATCATGCTCCATGGGTTGTTCAATTAATCACTAAGGCAAAGCAAAACTGATAAGCAATATGGAGTAAGCATTTATTATTGAGTGATGTTGAAATGTTCAGAAGGTACAAAAATAATCAATTTGTCATCACAAAGTTCGTGATTTAACTCACTGTTTCTTCTCATCAGGTTGAACGATTTAAACGGAGGTGTTCATAAATCGTCCCTCGGTATTAGTGTATGTATGCGTTTGTGTGTGTGTATAGGAATGAGAATAGGAATATCAGACAGTTTTGACCTTGTCTAGCTTTTAACTGGTCCTTATGAGGATTTCTTTTTTAAACAAAAAATGGAGGCTTTGATTTTTTAATTAAATAAATGAGCGAAATACGAGCCAAACATTTTCATTGCTGGTTGCTGAGGTTTAATTGTAGGTTTAGACTGAAGTGTATGAATAGCTTTAATTAGCTGTGATGAGTATGTCAGAGGAAGGTCGTCACAAGGATAGTTAGACAAAAGTGTGTGTGTGTGTGTGAGAAAAAAAGGAGAGAGAGAGTGGTACATTATGTCTGAAGACCTAATTACAGATAGGTATATAACAATGGGTTGCTTTAATTAATCACTAAAGCAAGAAAAAAAAATAATTGTGAAGCACAACTGATTAGCCACCACGTATAACCACCTTTTTTTCAAATTGGTCAAATTAGGAAGCATCCAAACAAAGTTAGTGTTGTAAATAGGTTACTAATAGCTAGTGATTTGAACCACCTTCCTGATAAGATTCTTCGAAAAAACCTCATGTAAATACGTCGCACTACATCTTAGTTTCATCGTTGCTTTGGCGCAAATCCACAAAATTAAATGCGCTACAATTTCAGACATGGTCTGTTCACTTCATATTGTTTGTATGAAGTATTTTACATGCGTCCACTAGGCTTCTTTAACTAATATCCTAGTCATTGCTAATAACCCAGCCACATAATACTGTAGTTGAGACTTGAAAGCTTTGTTTGTTCTTCTGTCAGTGTTAATGGTCCATCACAGACTCAACCCTCAATATATGTCCCAGTTGGACAGCTGGTCACGGGTGCATTACTTATCATCTTGATCCTGGTCACTTAATTGGATTACGCCACACTGCTTCTAAAATTGATTACCCAGACTCCACCCTCACTGTCAACACAAGCACACTGATTTGTACCAAAACCGATTAGCAACGTTGAATCAGCACTTTTATTTTTGTGTATACACTCATTTAAGCAATCTGAAGGGTCTTGTAATGTTAATGTTGGTCAGCATATTCGGCTCGGAGGCCTTGCTATTGCATAATTACAGAGACACGCAGGAAACTCTCATATCAGCCACTTTTTTAATCAAGCTAAACGCGTATTTTCGGTGGAGCCGTAGTAAACATATCACTGTGTTTAACAGAGCATTAAATTGCGTTTTCATTGCGTCTTCTTGCTTTATCTAGACTGAGGATGTCAGTCTGAAATGTTGACGTGGATCGGCTTTCATACGTGAAGCTTGAAATCTTATACAGCCGTTAACGTTGTTTTAATGATTAACCTGTTTACATATGAACAAAGTTTGTGCTAGCTATTAGCTAGCTTGTGTAATTATGTACAGTTTCCTTGAGGACATTGTTACTGCTAAAGAGACCAAATAGTTTAGAATAGAATGATTTTGGCCTCTGTTTTCCAGAGGCTTTTACGTGTAATTAGCAGACTAATGGAGATCAATAATGTATATAGCTTTAAAATGGCAGCTAATGAAAGCAAGCCCACACCCAGTCTAGCTTTAACAATATATACAATCAAAACAGCTTAGCAAGTATTACTTATATTAAATAATAAAACATTAGCCAAGTGTACTCCGTTTTTTAGACACCATTTTGAAACTAGTGAAATGATTTAGATAGCATGTTGTTTTGCTTCTTGGTAGCCACAGCTATTTAACACATTAGCTTTACTCCATTGGTTTTACTACATTTGTTAATTCATGCATGCATCTAAAGAAAAAAAAAGATAACACTATAAAGATGCAGTGTGTATCTAAACAGGCTAATCATGAGACAGTGACGTCCCACTAGCATTAAGGAAGAAAAGGCACTTTGTGTAAACAGCATTTTTCAGCAGGGGTAATTTTTTTAAGATAACTGCTCTTATTGTTGCTTTGACTCCAGTTGCAGTTTCAATTAAATATTATGATTGCAGATTCATCCTGGGTCATGTTGTAGACAGAGGACTGAGAGCTTTTGAGAGTCTGGATCAGGGTTAGATTTGCTGTTAAATTGTATTTTTTTTATCATGTTTCCCCAGAGCTGCGTTATTTTGCATCTTTATCCTCCCAGTACACGAAGACTGCTAAGAACGATGCATGAAAGTAGCCTCAAAATGTCTCTGAACATCACTGCTCATTATTTGGATCAGCAGAAGCTCATACTTTCAAAAGACATGCTGTTGCAATCAGGTAGCGAAGGTGTAGCAAATCACATTAGCTCCGGCATCAGATTAAAAGCCGTGTCAGATTAAAAGAAGTGTAACTCTTCACTTAAGGAACACGTTTCTTTCACAAAACACAGGATTGTTTTTTTTTATATAATTAAGGATGTAAGGCTAAGCATATTTAAATATTTAGCTAATACATATATATATATTTTTTTTAAACAAGATCCATTGTCAGAAGGTATTATTCAGGTAGATTTATATTTCCAAAGGCACAAACATTGTAGATATACCCTAAAATGAGATTAAAGGAGTTAAAAAACATTTTCTCAGAAACAATTTTCTTACAATCCCTCTACCTACTGTAGGTAACCTTCTTTCAGCTTGTTAGTAAAAGACAATGATTTTAAATGTCCATTATGCTAATATTTAAATAGACTTATCACATTCTTAAATCGTGATTGGTCAAAGTGTTGATAGATTTTCTATTCAAATTTAAAAAATATTGAAACCAATGACAGGGTTATGTTGATGTGCTCGTTTTAATAAGATATTGTTTCTATAGTAACAGCAAATACATATGGTGGACTAACACATGCGTAAGTGTGATTGAGAAGTTTTCTGTGATGAAAAGTTCTTTGGTCATCGAAGTCAAATACTGTGAGTGCCAAAATGGGAAAGTCTGCATGATGGACGACTTAGAATTTTCAGAGATTAAAAAGAAAAGATGGTAAAGGAATCAATGTGGTAACAGGACATCATATGTAACAATAGACAACAAGTGCACCGATGTTATTTAATATATAGAAAAGTGTTCATGTTAGAAAATTGCTTTAAAACAAGAAGTATAAATATTGTCTTAAATATAACTAACTTCGTTTCACCCACTCATTGCTACATAGTTAACTGATTATTAACACAGGTCTAGTTTAAGCTAATACAGCTCATCTTATGCAGTGATCCCCAACCCCCGGTCCGCGGACCGGCACCGGTCTGTGAGTCAATTGGTCCTGGGCCTCACAGAAAGAATACATAACTTACATTTTGTTTGATTTATTATCTGATTCTGAACGATGTTTTATTTTGGAAAATTACTGGATTCTCTCCGCCACATCTGTATATGACTCACTCTTGATGCATGTCAAGATGCCTCGGTCACATGTCTAACCTACATCTGCTACCTTCTTAAAGGGGCTGCCCCGCCGCTAACACATAATACATTACCGCTAAATCGAAACCCCCAAGCTAGCAAAATGAACCAAAAACAACACAGTGGATTCACGTTTATCATTATATTTAGAAAATATCAGTTTTTATGCCGGTCATATCATTTTATTTTGTTATATTTATCCGCCACACCTTAAAGCCCGGTCCGTGAAAATATTGTCTGTCATTAAACCGATCCGTTGCGCAAAAAAAGGTTGGGGACCGCTAGACTAATCCATTAATGTCAGAGTATGTATACTGAGACCAGAGTATACTCCAGGTTACTGTATGTCTGCTTTGTGTTTGTTTCGAGTTTTAGTGATTTCTGGTCGAGTCACAGTAAGCACAGCACTGTCTAGCAGTTATCACATTCATCAAGAGCACATAAGCTCTTCTTATGGCTCTGGGTAAGACATGTTTGTGTCTTCATCTTCCCCCAATTCTTGTGAAACAGCAGTTTGTCTAGGTCTACAA